>NC_092370.1:114980146-115296072 GCF_030028105.1 Mobula birostris | reverse complement strand
GGGGGTTATGGAGATAGTGAGGGGTGTAGGGACTGTAGGGGATTATGGAGATAGTGAGGGGTGTAGGGACTGTTGTGGTTTACGGCGATAGTGAGGGGTCTAGGGACTGTAGGGGGTTATGGAGGTAATGAGAGGTGTAGGGGCTGTAGGGGGTTATGTCAATAGTGAGGGTTGTAGGGACTGTAGGGGGTTTAGTGATAGTGAGGGGTGTAGGGACTGTAGGGGGTTATGGAAATAGTGAGGTGTGTAGGGACTGTAGGGGTTTATAGTGATAGTGAGGGGTGTAGGGACTGTAGGGGTTTCTGGAGATAGTGAGTGGTGTAGAGACTGTAGGGGGTTTTGGAGATAGTGAGGGTTGTAGGGTCTGTAGGGGGCTATAGGGATAGTGAGGGGTGTAGGGACTGTAGGGGATTATGGAGATAGTGAGGGGTGTAGGGGCTGTAGGGGATTATGCAGTTAGTGACGGGTGTAGGGACTGTAGGTGGTTATGGAGATAGTGAGGGTTGTAGGGACTGTAGGGGGTTATTGAGATAATGAGTGTTGTAGGGACTGTAGGGGGTTATGGAGGTAGTAAGGGGTGTAGGGACTGTAGGGGGTTATAGAGATAGTGAGGGGTGTAGGGACTGTAGGCGTTTATGGAGTAAGTGAGGGGTGTAGGGACTGTTGGGGATTATGGAGATAGTGAGGGGTGTAGGGACTGTCGGGGTTCATGAAGATAATTAGGGGTGTAGGGAATGTAGGGGGTTATAGAGATAGTGAGGGGTGTAGGGAATATAAGGGGTTATGGATATAGTGAGGGGTGTAGGGTCTGTCGGGGGTTATAGAGATCGTGAGGGATGTAGGTACTGGAGGAGATTATCGAGATAGTGAGGGGTGCAGAAGCTGTAGGGTTTTATAGAGATAGTGAGGGGTGTAGGGACTGTAGGGGGTTATGGAGATAGTGAGGGGTGTAGGGACTCTAGGGGATTATGGAGATAGTGAGGGGTATAGGGACTTTAGGGGGTTATGGAGATAATAAGGGGTGTAGGAACTGTAGGGGATTATGCAGTTAGTGACGGGGGTAGGGACTGTAGGCGGTTATGGAGATAATGAGGGGTGTAGGGATTCTAGGGGGTTATGGAGATAATGAGGGGTATAGGGACTGCAGGGGGTTATGGAGGTAGTGATGGGTGTAGGGACTGAAGGGTTTCTATGGAGAAAGGGAGTGGTGTAGCGACTGTACGGGGTTATGATGATACGGAGGGGTGTAGGGACTGTAGGTGATTATGTTGATAGTGAGGGGTGTAGGGACTGTAGGCGTTTATGGAGTAAGTGAGGGGTGTAGGGTCTGTAGGGTTTATGCAGATACTGAGGGGTGTAGGGAGGGGGTTTGTGGAGATAGTGAGGGGTGTAGGGACTGTTGGGGGTTATGGAGATAATGAGGGGTGTAGGGACTGTAGTGGGTTATGGAGATAGTGAGGGATGTAGGGACTGTAGCCTGTTATGGAGATAGTGAGGGGTGTAGGGACTGTAGGGGGTTATGGAGTTAGTAAGGGGTGTAGGAACTGTAGGGGATTGTGCAGATAGTAACGGCAGTAGGGACCGTAGGCGTTTATGGAGATAGTGAGGGGTGTAGGGACTGTAGAGTGTTATGGAGATAATGAGGGGTATAGGGACTGCAGGGGGTTATGGAGGTAGTGATGGGTGTAGGGACTGAAGGGGTCTATGGAGAAAGTGAGTGGTGTCTCAACTGTATGCTGTTATGGTGATACTAACGGGTGTAGGGACTGTAGGGGATTATGGAGATAGTGAGGGGTGTATGGACTGTGTGGGGTTATGGAGGTAGTGAGGGGTGTAGGGACTGTAGGGGTTTATCTTAATCGTGAGGGGTGTAGGGACTGTAGGCGTTTATGGAGTAATGAGGGGTGTAGGGACTGTAGGGGTTAATTGAGATAGTGAGGTGTGTAGGGGCTGTAGGGGTTTATGGAGATAGTGAGGGGTGTAGTGACTGTAGGGGGTTATGGAGGTAGTGAGGGGTGTAGGCACTGTAGGGGGTTATTGAGATAGTCATTGGTATAGGGACTGTAGGGGTTTGTGGAGATAGTGAGTGGCATAGGGCCTGTAGGGGGTTATGGAGATCGGGAGGGACTAGGGACTGAAGGGGTTGTTGGAGATAGTGAGGGGTGTTGGGACTGTAGGGGGTTATGGAGATAGTGAGGGGTGTTGGACTTTAGGGGTTTGTAGAGATAGTGAGGGGCGTAGGGACTGTAGGGGGTTATGGAGATAGTGAGGGGTGTAGGGACTGTAGGTGGTTACGGAGATAGTGAGGGTTGTAGGGACTGTAGGGAGTTAAGGAGATAGGGAGGGTTGTAGGGAATGTAGGGGGTTATGCAGATTGTGAGGGGTGTAGGGACTGTAGGGGGTTACAGAGAGAGTGAGGGGTATAGGGACTGTAGGGGTTTGTGGAGATAGGGAGGTGTGTAGGGACTGTAGCGGGTTATGGAGATAGTGAGGTGTGTTGGGAATGTCGGGGGTTATGGAGATAGTGAGGAGTGTAGGGACTGTAGGGGTTTGTGGAGATAGGGAGTGGTGTAGGGACTGTAGGGGGTTATGGAGATAGTGAGGTGTGTAGGGACTGTAGGGGGTTATGGAGATAGCGAGGGGTGTTGGACTGTAGGGGTTTGTAGAGATAGTGAGGGGCGTAGGGACTGTAGGGGGTTATGGAGATAGTGAGGGTTGTAGGGACTGTAGGTGGTTATGGAGATAGGGAGTGGTGTAGGGACTGTAGGGGGTTATGGAGATAGGGAGGGTTGTAGGGAATGTAGGGGGTTATGCAGATTGTGAGGGGTGTAGGGACTGTAGGGGGTTATGGAGAGAATGAGGGGTGTAGGGACTGTAGTGGTTTGTGGAGATAGTGAGGGGTGTAGGGACTGTAGGTGTTTATGGAGATAGGGAGGTGTGTAGGGACTGTAGCGGGTTATGGAGATAGTGAGGTGTGTTGGGACTGTATGGGGTTATGGAGATAATGAGGTGTGTAGGGAATGCAGGGAGTTATGGAGATAGTGAGGGGTGTACGGACTGTAGCGGGTTATGGAGATAGTGAGGAGTGTAGGGACTGTAGGGGTTTGTGGAGATAGGGAGTGGTGTAGGGACTGTAGGAGGTCATGGAGATAGGGAGGGAATAGGGACTGAAGGGGTTTGTGGAGATAGTGAGGGGCGTAGGGACTGTAGGGGTTTGTGGAGATACTGAGGGGTGTAGGGACTGTAGGGGGTTATTGAGATAGTCATTGGTATAGGGACTGTAGGGGTTTGTGGAGATAGTGAGTGGCGAAGGGACTGTAGGGTGTTATGGAGATCGGGAGGGAATAGGGACTGAAGGGGTTGGTGGAGATAGTGAGGGATGTAGGGACTCTAGGGGGTTATGGAGATAGTGAGGGGTGTAGGGACTGTAGGGGATTATGGAGATAGTGAGTGGTGTAAGGACTGTAGGGGTTTACGGAGATAGTGAGGGGTGTAGGGACTCTCGCGGGTTATGGAGATAATGACAGCTGTAGGGGGTTATGGAGATAGTGAGGGGTGTAGGAACTGTAGGGGATTATGCAGATAGTGACGGGGGTAGGGACTGTAGGCGTTTATGGAGATAGTGAGGGGTGTAGGGACTGCAAGGGGTTATGGAGGTAGTGAGGGGTGTAGAAACTGTAGGGGGTTGTCGAGATAGTGAGACGTGTAGGGACTGAAGTGTTTTATGGATATAGTGAGGGGTATAGGGAGTGTACGGGGTTATGGTGATACTGAGGGGTGTAGGGACTGTAGGGGATTATGGAGATAGTGAGGGGTTTATGGACTGTAGGGGGTTATGGAGGTAGTGAGGGGTGTAGGGACTGTAGGGGGTTATGTTGATAGTGAGGGGTGTAGGGACTGTAGGCGTTTATGGAGTAAGTGAGGTGTGTAGGGACTGTAGGGGATTATGGAGATAGTGAGGGGTGTAGGGAATATAAGGGGTTATGGAGATAGTGCGGGGTGTAGGGACTGTAGGGGGTTATAGAGATCGTGAGGGGTGTAGGTACTGTAGGGGATTATCGAGATAGTGAGGGGTGCAGAAGCTGTAGGGGGTTATAGAGATAGTGAGGGGTCTAGGGACTGTAGGGGCTTGTGGAGATAGTGAGGGGTGTAGAAACTGTAGGGGTTTATGGAGATAATGAGGTGTGTAGGGAATGTAGGGAGTTAGGGAGATAGTGAGGGGTGTACGGACTGTAGCGGGTTATGGAGATAGTGAGGGATGTAGGGACTGTAGGGGGTTATGTTGATAGTGAGGGGTGTAGGGACTGTAGGCGTTTATGGAGTAAGTGAGGGGTGTAGGGACTGTAGGGGTTTATTGAGATAGTCATTGGTATAGGGACTGTAGGGGTTTGTGGAGATAGTGAGTGGCATAGGGACTGTAGGGGGTTATGGAGATAGTGAGGGAATGGGGAATGAAGGGGTTGGTGGAGATAGTGAGGGGTGTAGGGACTGTTGGGGGTTATGGAGATAGTGAGGGGTGTTGGACTGTAGGGGTTTGTGATAGTGAGGGGTGTAGGGACTGTAGAGGGTTATGGAGATAGGGAGGGTTGTAGGAAATGTAGGGGGTTATGCAAATTGTGAGGGGTGTAGGGAGTGTAGGGGTTTATGGAGAGAGTGAGGGGTGTAGGGACTGTAGGGGTTTGTGGAGATAGTGAGGGGTGTAGGGACTGTAGGGGTTTATGGAGACAGATAGGTGTGTAGGGACTAGCGGGTTATGGAGATAGTGAGGTGTGTTGGGACTGTTGGGGGTTATGGAGATAATGAGGTGTGTAGGGAATGTAGGGAGTTATGGAGATAGTGAGGGGTGTATGGACTGTAGCGGGTTATGGAGATAGTGAGGAGTGTAGGGGACTGTAGGGGTTTGTGGAGATAGGGAGTGGTGTAGGGGCTGTAGGGGGTTATGGAGTTAGGGAGGGAATAGGGACTGATCAGGTTTGTGGAGATAGTGAGGGGTGTAGGGACTGTAGGGGTTTGTGGAGATAGTGAGGGGTGTAGGGACTGTAGGGGGTTATTGAGATAGGGAGGGAATAGGGACTGAAGGGGCTTGTGGAGATAATGAGGGGTGTAGGGACTCTAGGGGATTATGGAGATAGTGGAGGTTGTAGGGACTGTAGGGGTTTTATAGAGATAGTGAGGGGTGTAGGGACTGTAGGGTATATGGAGATAGTGAGGGGTGTAGGGTCTGTAGGGGGTTATGGAGATAGTGAGGGGTGTAGGGACTGTAGGGGTTTGTGGAGGTAGTGGGAGGTGTGGGTCTGTAGGGGGTTATGGAGATCATGAGGGATGTAGGGACTGTAGTGGTTATGGAGATAGTGAGGGATGTAGGGATGTAGGGACTTTAGGGGTTTGTGGAGATAGTGAGGGGTGTAGGGACTGTAGGGGTTTGTGGAGGTAGTGGGAGGTGTAGGGTCTGTAGGAGGTTATGGAGATCATGAGGGATGTAGGGACTGTAGTGGTTATGGAGATACTGAGGGGTGTAGGGGCTGTAGGGGGTTATGGAGATAGTGAGGGGTGTAGGGACTGTTGTGGTTTACGGCGATAGTGAGGGGTGTAGTGACTGTAGGGGATTATGGAGATAATGAGAGGTGTAGGGGCTGTAGGGGGTTATGTCAATAGTGAGGGTTGTAGGGACTGTAGGGGGTTATAGTGATAGTGAGAGGTGTAGGGACTGTAGGGGGTTATGGAGATAGTGAGGTGTTTAGGGACTGTAGGGGTTTATAGTGATAGTGAGGGGTGTAGGGACTGTAGGGTTTTCTGGAGATAGTGAGTGGTGTAGAGACTGTAGGGGGTTTTGGAGATAGTGAGGGTTGTAGGGTCTGTAGGTTGCTATGGGGATAGTGAGGGGTGTAGGGGCTGTAGGGGATTATGCAGTTAGTGACGGGTGTAGGGACTGTAGGTGGTTATGGAGATAGTGAGGGGTGTAGGGACTGTAGGGGGTTATGGAGATAGTGAGGTGTGTAGGGACTGTCGGGGATTATGCAGTTAGTGACGGGGGAAGGGACTGTAGGCCGTTATGGAGATAGTGAGGTGTTTAGGGACTGTAGGGGTTTATAGTGATAGTGAGGGGTGTAGGGACTGTAGGGTTTTCTGGAGATAGTGAGTGGTGTAGAGACTGTAGGGTGTTTTGGAGATAGTGAGGGTTGTAGGGTCTGTAGGTTGCTATGGGGATAGTGAGGGGTGTAGGGGCTGTAGGGGATTATGCAGTTAGTGACGGGTGTAGGGACTGTAGGTGGTTATGGAGATAGTGAGGGGTGTAGGGACTGTAGGGGGTTATGGAGATAATGAGGTGTGTAGGGACTGTAGGGGATTATGCAGTTAGTGACGGGGGAAGGGACTGTAGGCGGTTATGGAGATAGTGAGGGGTGTAGGGACTGTTGGTGGGTTGTGGAGATAGTGAGGGGTGTAGGGACTGAAGGGGTTTATGGAGAAAGTGAGGGGTGTAGGGACTGTACGGGGTTGTGGTGATACTGAGGGGTTTCGGGACTGTAGGGGATTATAGAGATAGTGAGGGGTGTAGGGACTGTAGACGTTTATGGAGTAAGTGAGGGGTGTAGGGACTGTAGGGGTTTCTGGAGATAGTGAGGTGTGTAGGGACTGTAGGGGGTTATGGATATAGTGAGGGGTCTAGGGTCTGTAGGGGGTTATAGAGATAGTGAGGGGTGTAGGGACTGTAGGGGATTATGGAGATAGTGAGGGGTGTAGGGACTGTAGGGGTTTGTGGAGATATTGAGGGGTGTAGGGACTGTAGGGAGTTATGGAGATAGTGAGGGGTGTAGGGATTCCTGGGGATTATGGAGATAGTGAGGGGTGTAGGGACTGGACAAAATTACAGAGAGAAGGAGGGAGGCAGGGACTGGAGGAATTACAGAGATCGGGAGGCGTGTAGGGTTTTGAGGGGATTACAAAATTAGGGAGGGCTGTAGGGATGAGGGGATTACAGTGGCAGGGAGGCATGTTGGGACTGGACAGGATAACAGAGATAAGGATGATTACAGGGACTGGAGGGGATTACAGAGATAGCGCGGGATGTAGATGCTGGAGGGGATTACAGAGATAGGCTGGGAGGCAGGGACTGGAGGGGATTACAGAGATAGGGCGTGGTGTCTGGAGTGGTGGGGATTACAGAGATAGTGAGGGGTGTAGGGCTGTTAGGGATTACAAAAATGGGCAGAGAATGTGGATTGCAGGGGATTATCGAGACGGGAAGGGTCTGTAGTTTACACTGCTTGATGGATCGTTCTCTGGCAGCAAACTCCTTTGAATACGTCTCACTGTGTGTACCTCAGCTTGGGCCTGGACTGGTCCCATTCCCAATGCCGGTCCTGTTTAAGATGGAACACAGTGGTCATACTGGTGTTTCCCTCTTAACCTTTACTCTCCATTCTCGGCTCTGCTTCAGTTCCGAGAATTGCATCGTTCCCTCCTGCTTTCTCTCACTGCCCTCTCCCCCACCTCACTACCCCAGGGGAAATGGGTTCCAGTGACGACCGGTGCGAAGTAGCCTGCACTGTAGATGGATAGTGACAGAGAGTCCTTTCCCGTGACGGAGCAGACGAATGGTTAACTGGGTGGTTACTGGGGAAGGCCATGGGCAGGGAGGTCAGGATTTAAAGTTGTTCATTCCAGAGTCCGTTGTGGAGGCTGGAATCCACTTACAATTGAGCTGTTGTGCTGCAATGGGATTTGGATCGATTGTGGCCTGTGAGTACAGGGGGCAGTGTCTGTACCTTGTGGATGGGGGAGGGAGAGTGTCAGGGACCAGTTAGCCTTCTGATTCCAGGCCAGTAGTTCCTGAATAAGACCCCGCACACCGCCCTACGTCCACCCCAACTGTGACACACTCCCCCCACCCACACACACACACACACATACACGCACACACTCCACCCACGTTTCCTCACACAGACTGAGGGGATCAAGAGAGCACCCCTGAGACCTGCTGCTCCCTGCAGATCTGAAATAAGTGGAAGATCAGTCGGGATTCAGACATGCTCCTTTCCTCAGCCCCAGTGCTGATCCCCTCTCCTCTCCTATCAGAAGTTTGTGGGTTCAAGTCTCACTCAGGAGACCAAGTGGAAAGATCTGGCCTGAGGCAGCTGCACAGTACTGGGCTCTGCCTGCACCTGTGCCCCCCCCCCCCTCCCAGACCACCAGTTACTGGGGCACCCATAAATTGCCTGTATCGGGGAGGGGGTACCCACACAAATCACCTGTGCCTGGACAACCCCTGGACCATCCGTGCCCGGGACCCCCATGTACTGCCTGAGCCTGGACACCCATGTACCACCTATGCTCATAGCACCCACAGGATTGACTCTGCGCCAACTGGGACCCATTGTTCCAGTGCTCCCACAGCTCTGGAGTTTTGGAGAAGACTTGGAGGAGGGGGTGTCTTCCCAATGTGTGGACCACCATCCCTCAGTCAGCATCATTGCAACAAACACAGTCTCTGGGATCTCATTGTTTCCTATCTAGCGACACCTCACTAGCCCTTCACGAGCTGAAGGTGCTTTGGGACGTCCCGAAGTGTGGGGAGGTGCTGGGAGAACACTGGGCTTTGACACTGCCTGTGTGCACAGTGGCCCAATACAAGCCAGGCCCAAATGGATCCAGCAAGTACTGGACCCAGGCAGTACAGGCATCCCACCTCTGTTCCCCACCAACCACTCAGGGTCTGTATCCATAAATTGCTTCGCGATGTCTCCAACTGTTTCTATAAACATCTAAATGTGAGCGATCTTTGGATCAATTCTGCATCAGTACAAATTCTATATACTGTAGACAATGCTTTTAATTTTATTCATTTATATCTTCATAACAAAAGCTTTTAAAATGTCTCTTAAGTAAATCGAGATAGAATGTCATAATCTAATTTCCAGACTGCCTGAGAGATGTTATTGATTTCAGGTTAGGAGTAAATGGTTTTGTGACTGTAAAGAGCACTGTGGTTTATTAATTGGAAAGATGCTAATTACCTTGTTGTCTTCCTGTCCATTGGTTCTATTCCAAAGTTTAGGCTGCAAAATCCTCGCTCCCATTTCCCAGCATCCATCATCAGCTCCGGGTGAACATGTGAGAGCGGAGGCAAATTCTACCAGATCCTTCCCAATGTTTGAGTAAATATGTTGGGCAAGGTACCTGTGTTGTTTCATAATCGTCAGCAATTTTCTTCTTCATTTTCAGGGGCAACACTAAAACAAATTTTAATTTTGGTAATTTTTCAAAGCCTAGTAGAATTGGTGAGTCTGAAACGGCTCTGGGCAGCTGTGACATAGCTGGGGAATCTTTGGTGCTGAGCAGGGGAAGGTAGATATGGGCCCAGTCTCGCGCAGACCCCTGCCACCACACAAAACACTGAGACTACTCGGGGAATGGCTCAGAACAAGCACCACAAGCTTGTAATACTGCCAGCCAGATGCACGAGGGGGGATGCCCATCTCTGCACTGGCATGCTTTCCCCTTTCACATCAGGCTCAAATGTTAGAGCAGTGGTGGGATGTGAATCCATTCTAGGAGAGTGCAGGGTAGCGGGGGGGGGGGTTCAGATTGTAGTATGGGAGCAGAGGGCAATCTAGGTTCGGCTTGGTGGAGAGGAAGGGTACTGGAAAGGATGAAGATAGGTAAAGATGAAGGGGATGGATCGAGAGCTGGGAAGTCATTGAGAAGGAGGAGGTTTAGGGGTCATTGAGATGTGGGCAGAGTTGCAGAAGCGGAGGGTCAAGGTTCAGAGATTGGAGGGCGAGGGAACAGTGGAAAATCGAGGTTCAGGGGCTGGAGTAGGTGGAGTCATGGGAGTGTATTTCTCGATCCTCCCACCTTTCCCTCTGGCAACTAATTCACAGGATTACATCTAGAACAGAAAGTTGATGAGGCAACTTGTTCTAGATGTAATCTTGAATAGGAAGTTGCTCATTATAATATTCAAATATCCTGCCCCCTCCGGGATTCAATTGATTGTAGGCCTTCCATTTCTAAGGAAACATGGGGTAGTTACAGACTGACTACACTGCTTTTGAAGGTTATAGTATCCCCTGTTCCCTGGAATTTTCTTCCTAAAGCACCCTGCCTCCTCACCACTTCCTAAAGGCCTCCAGTGACAGGGTTATTCAATCCAAACCCTCCTGATATTGGATCAGACCAAATGGCCACTCGGTCAGTTACTTCATGTTAACAGCTCCCTCCACCAGTCACCAGCTCAGCCATCAATTTGGCCTGGAGTCTTGCCCTAGAAGCTATCAGAAATCACCATACAAAATGATCGCTGACCATCTGCACAGAGGATAAATATTTCTAATACAGCAGGACCTCTACATTCTGTTGTCTCTCCTGATTCCCTGACCGACAGCCAATGAAAAGGAAACTACTACAGGGGAGTCTGTCACATTGAAGCAGGTCCACATCAGTAGTCACAGTACGGGCTTTCTGTACCTTAATGCGTTAGTTGGACAGTAGATGTTGTTTATATGGACTTTAATAAAGCTTTTGACAAGGTCCCTCATGGTAGCCTGATCCAGGAGATTAAGGCACATGGAATCCATGGAGATTCAGTCAATGGGATTCAAAATTGGTTTGACCATGGAAGGTGGAGCATAGTTATGGAGGGATGTTATTCTGACTGGAGCTCTGTAACCATTGTGGTGTGCTCTGCAGGTATCAGTGCTGGGAACCATGTTTATGCAGAGTGTGTGTGAGCATATTTTTATTTATATATATACACACACACATATAAATTTGGAGTTACACAAATATTGCCAAAGTTGCAAATAGTGAGGAGGATCATTAAAGGATTCAGTCAGATATAGATCAGTTGAAATTATGGGCAGAGAAATGGCAAATGAAGTTTATTCTGGACAAGTGTAAAGTGTTGCACTTTGGGAGGTCAAATGCCATGTTATTGCCTGGATCAGAGAGTATTAGCTATAAGGAGAAGCTGGACCAATTTGGATTGTTTTCTCTGGAGCACCGGAGGTTGAGAGGAGATGATGCAAATATATAAAATTATGAGAGGCATAGATATGGTAAATAGTTAGTCTTTTCCTCATGATAGAAATGTTAAATACTAGAGGACAGAGCTTTAAGGGGAGAGGGGGAAAGTTTAAAAGAGATTTATAATTTTTTAAAATACAGATTAGTAGGTGCCTGGAACAGGCTGCCAGGGAAAATGGTGGAAGGAGATATGATAGAGGTATTTAGAAGATATATAGGCAGACATGTGAACAACATATGGATCATATGCAGGCAGATGGGATTAGATTAAATTGGCATCATGGTCAGCATAGACATACGGGCCAAATGGCCTGTTCCCATATTGTACTGTTCTATATTTAACAATTTATAAGGCCAGAGGCAGAGCTCAAACCACAAGATGGAAAAGATGCCTCGGGGCCAGTCCACCTGGTTTACCCAAAAAGCAGAGCCTGCTCAAATCAACACTGAGCAGAAGACACTCCTTAATTCCCCCTCAAAGAGTAGAGAGGGTACACGAGTCACGGCCTTCCCCTTCTCAGGTTCTGGGCTTTCTGCTCCAGCAAGTCAGAACCATATTCTTTCCACTGGGCGGAGGGAGAGCAGCCTGCTCCCGGAGGGTTTCTGTTTGTTTGCCTTCTATCCTCTGGTGAGCAGTTTAATGAAGTTCTTCCCTCAGTCTTTACTGCAGGAGAGGATTCATTGATCGAACCTGAGCCCTTTAAGTAAACAAAACATAAAGTTAATGAAAAGCAGGACAGGTACTGGAGGAGATTTCATTATCCTGATTTACATCAGCTGGCTCCATTTATCTCCAAGGAGTTTTGAAAGCTAAGATTTAGCAGGGATTTGCATCAGCAGTGATTCTCATTAAGTGTACAATTTGTGTCTAATATTCTGAAGAATGTAAGTCACTAATGGATCCTCAGTCTGCGTACATTCAAAGACAGGGTTCACCAAGAGAGGAAGGGATGTGTGTGTGTGGACAGGAGCAGGTTCAAGGGCTGAATGGTCTCCCTCTGCTAGCATTTTTGTTCTACTGACATGGTCAGAGAGGTCGAGGACACTGTGCACATTCCCTGAGGCTGCCTGTTCTAGAGACTGGAATGCAAAGATAGATTTGAGAAATTCTCAAATTTAATTAAATTCTCACTTTAATTGATGAAAGGGGAAATGACCTACAGAGTGGACTGTGTCTGGCAGCCGAGCAGGTGAGAGCGAGGGTTCATGGGTGCAGGTTAACTGGAAGTGAGTTTGATTTGGAGTTGGGCTCTGAAGGCAGGAACTGGAGGCTGAATTGACTAGGTGAATGAAGGAAGAGCAGGCTGAGTAACTGTGATCAGAACAGAGTTATACAGCACAAAAACAGGCCCTCTGACCCAAGCGATTCATGCTGAGCAAGGTGTCCACCGAGCTAGTCTCCCTTGCCTACCTTTGGTTCATATCCCTCTAAACTGGAGTGAAAAATAAAATTCACAGCAGGTTCCAGGGGCTGCTTCTGTGACCTATCCTGTACTTCTGCAGATATCCTTTCTCTTTCTCTGTGAAGTTCAGCGACTCCCTTTCTAGTGCGCTCTGGAGTCAGCAGCGTCAGGGTTTGCTAATTGCAGTGTGGGGTCCGAAGGCCAGTTTTCTCACTGAGACACCTGGGTTAGTTGTTGGGTGCAGATGTATCAGGTTATGGTGCGTTCTCACGCTAGGCTGTCTGGGACTGGCAGTCAGCCATTTGTAAATCCCCTGGAGATGTTATCACAGCTGGAAGCCTTGCAGCTGTGTGAGTTGATCAGGTGATTACTTCAGCTGCATTGGAGCTTTCTACCCTGAGCTCTCCGGAGCTCGTGTCTATTCAACTGTATTTGGACAGGACAACAGGGTCTTAATGTCAGGTGTTGGTTTACAGTGTACCTGATGGATGCCTGCGAGCTTCTCCGAAAATCAATTTCTTTAAGTGCTTGGTTTCTTTATTCGAGAGAAGAAGGAATCTCAGCTCTAATTGAAGTTTAGATTCTCTTCCAGATAAATGCAGTTGTGAGTTCAGTGATTTACATTTGGAGAATTGGCAAGAACCAACCTCCCAGCAATGATGAAACACAAAAAAAGCCCTTGGCAGATTCTGGCCTTTGCTGTTAAGGCTGGCATTTATCAAGCGTCCCCCCATTGCCCTTGAAAATGTGAGAGTGAACTCCCTTCTGGAACTGTAGCAATCCTCTCGGTGACTGGGGCCCCGGGTGATGATTAAGGAACGTGAGGCAGGTCCAAGTCAAGATGGTGTGCGATGGGGAGGGGAATTGTGATACGGCATTGGGTTCCCGTGTGTCTGCCAGCCTTGCCTTTCTTAGTGGTAGATGGTGTGGATTTGGAAGGCGCTGTCGGAGTAGGCTGGGCATTCTGTGGACGGACCACACTGCAGCCACTGTGCACTGGTGGTGCAGGGAGGGAGTGTTTAAGATGGTGGATGGGATGTCAACAATGGGCTACTTTGTCCTCGTTGGTATGGACTTTCTTGAATGTTGTACTCGCAACATAGATGCCCAGAAGGCAGGAGTAGGCCACTCTGCCCTTTGAGACTTCTCATTTAATAGCTTATGCACATTCCTCTATTTCATCACCACTTCCCTATTCTCCCCCCGGATAACTCAATGCCTTTTGTGTCTATAAATCTATCCCTTACTTACATACAGTTATATCCAATTAACTGAACTCCGCATCTGACTGTGTGGAGAATTCCAGGGTCTCACCATTCTCTGGGTGTAGAAATCTCTCTTCATCTTAGTTCTGAATGTCTCACCCCATATCCTGAGAATGTGACCCTGATTCTAGACCTCAATGATGGGAAACATTCCCTATATCCAGCCTGTAGAGCCCTGCTGAATTTGTGTATATTTCCGTGAAATCCCACTTGGTATTCAAACTGCTAATGAATATAGTTTGTTAACCCAATCTTTCCTCATTCATCAGCCCCACTATCCCAGGAATCTTTCTGCTGAACCTCCACTGCAGTCTCCGCAGCAAGAATACCCTTCCTTAGGTATGGATATCCTTGTGACAGTGCACAGGTAGGGCCTCACTAAAGTCCCATATAACTGTAGAACCACATCTTTACTCCTGTGCTCAAAAGCTCTTGCAGCTAAGGCCAACAACACACAGGTCCTTTTACATCTCTGTCCATTGCTGTTTAAACGGTATTCTGCTTTTCTTACCACAGTGGATAACTTCACATTTATCCAATGTATACTTAAGTAGCTATGTACAATACTTACCCACTCCCTCAACTTGTCTAAATCACTTTGAAGCCTCTGCATCCTTTTCAGAACTCAATATCACCTGGTTTATTATTGGTAACAAACTTAAAAAAATATCACATTCACTTCCCTCCTCCATATGGATGGTTCCAAGCACTGATCCCTGTAGGATTCCACCACACTACTTATCCTGACACTACAGACCACCTCTCGAATTACCATGGACTTACCTATGATTGTGTATGGCGCATGGCCAAGTGCTTAGGGCGTTGGGCTCATGATCTGAAGGTCGTGGGTTCGAGTCTCGGCCAAGGCAGCGTGTTGTGTCTTTGAGCAAGGCACTTAACCACACACTGCTCCAGTCCACCCAGCTGAAAATGGGTACCGGCAAATGTTGGGGGTAACCTCGCGATAGACTGGCATCCTATCCGGGGGCGGTGGGGGGGGGGGGTGTCTTGTACTCCCAGTTGCTTCATGCCACAGAAACCGGCATAAGCACCGGCCTGATGGGACACAAAGGCTCGGGACAAACTTTAACCTGTAACCTACGATTGTGGGTTTATTTTTACACTAATATCTTGTTTTGCACAGTCTGTTTTGTTCTGCATTGTGCACTGCATAAAATGCAGGTATAATTTATTTTTGTATGTTGTCTATACATACATGCCTGTGATGGTACTGCTACCAAGTTTTTCACTATACCTGTACCTTACCACACTTATGCTTGTGACAAACTTGACTTGAATTGACAACTTGTGCTTCAATTCTACCCATTAGCCTCTTATGTGGGACTTCACCACATGCCTGGAAGATCTACGTAAATACTCCACTGATTCTGCTCACTACGTCCTGAAACCTCCAATACTTTTGTCAAACACTGTTTCTCTTTCATCAATCCATGTTGACTTTGTCTAACTAAGTTGATATTTTCTAAGCATCCTCATTGTCCTCTTTGCAATTGACTGCGCCATTTCCCTACTGATATCCATATTTCCCTGCCCCCTCCCTCACTTCACTTTTAAGCAGTGAGGTTACATTTGCCACTCTCCAGTCTACAGGAACTGTCCCGTGATCTGCAGAATTGCAGAATGCATCACTGTTTCCGTGGTTACCTTTTCTGGGATACAGATTACCAGGCCTGGAGATTTACCTCTTTAATTCCTCCAGCTTGTTTTACTAATTTCTTTTAATTTCTCCTTTTCATTTGACTCCTGGCTCCAGCATTTCTGAGATGTTATTTGAGTTTAATTCTGTGAAGCGGACCAAAATGTTTGTTAGTTTACTTTGCCATTTTGTAGAATCCCATTATAAATCCACCTCTTTGCGATTGTAAGGATTCATATCTACTTAAATTAATCTTTCTACAGTCCATGTTCATGCTCACTGCATTCCCTATCTCAATCAAACTCTTGCTCCATTCTTTGTTGAATTCTAAACCAGTCCCAAACTTCATTCCTTTTCTCCTGGAAACCTTACATGACACCCCTTTGGATTGAGTGTTCCTTGAACAAGTGCAGAGTATCCCATCGCACTCTGCTCTGCTTGTCTTCTGTAGATGCTGGAAAGCTTTGGGGTGTTGAGCTGAAATCATGCTGTGCAGACTACTCAACCTCTGGGCTACTCTTACAGCCACATTATTTCTGCCTTTGCTCCAGCAGAGCATCAGGTCAATGGTAACCCCAGGACGTAGGTGGTGACATTGAATGTTAAGCACAGGTGGTTAGATACTCTTCTGTTGGCACAAATGTTACTTGAACATGACATAATCTTCAGTGAACATCCCTATGACCAACCTTATAATGGAGGGAAGGTTACTGGTGAAGTAGCTTGAATGGCTGTGCCCAGAACCCCACCCTTCAACAACCACAACCATCTTCCTTTGTGCAAGAGTTCAGTCCTTTAGTTCATGTTTGAACCAAGGCTGAGTTGAGATCAGAGGTGGGAGTTCCTGGAGAAACACAAACTGGACATGAACAAGCAAGTTACTGGTGATCGACACTTGATTGTGCTGTTGCTGACACCTTGCAATTGTTCTGCTGAGTTCCAGATGAAGAGCAGAAGTTGGCACTGTCCTGTTGCTAACTTCCACTGTCCTAGTGTCCATGAGCAAGGTTAATGGCAGGATTCCTAGCAGTGTGGAGGAACAGAGGGATCTTGGGAGTCCATGTCCATTGATCCCCCAAAGTTGCTGCACAAGCTGAAATGGCAGTTAAGAAGGGGCATGGGGTGAGGATTTCATTAGTCAGGGGACTGAGTTCAAGAGATGCAAGCTAATGTTGCTCCGGTTAAAACTCTGATAACTCTGGTTAGACCACACTTGGAGTATTGCATGGTCGCCTCATTGTAGGAAGGTTGTCAAAGCTTTAGAGAGGGTAGAGAGGATATTTACCACAGTGTGGCCTGGATTAGAGAGCATGTCTTATGAGAAAAGGTTGAGTGATGTAGGGCTTTTCTCTTTGGGGCAAAGGAGGATGAGAGGTGACTTGGTAGAGGTATGTAAGATTAAAAGAGGCATAAACAAAATGGATAGCCAGCACATTTTTCCCAGGGTGGCAATGGCTAATACAAGAGGGCATCATTTTAAGGTGACTGGATGAAATTATAGGGGGGATGTCAGAGGCAGGTTTTGCAGACAGAGTGGTAAGTGCATGGCACACGCTACCATGGCTGGTGGTGGAGGTAGATAGGTTATGGACATTTAACAGACTCTTTGATAGGCAGTTGGATGAAAGAAAAATAAAAGAGTACGTGAGAGGGAAGGTTTAGATTGTTATTGAGTTAGGTTAAAAGGTTGGCACAACATCATGGGC
This sequence comes from Mobula birostris, assembly GCF_030028105.1. Classification (NCBI taxonomy): domain Eukaryota; kingdom Metazoa; phylum Chordata; class Chondrichthyes; order Myliobatiformes; family Myliobatidae; genus Mobula; species Mobula birostris. Next base: position 115,279,016 of record NC_092370.1, on the reverse strand, counting down.
CAAAGGACCAGTACTGTTCTATGTTCTATATAAAGTTTAGCCTCCATTTTAAATCTCGCCATTACCAGACATTATAAAGAAAAGCACCATTGTTGTGCTGGTAGGTTGTTCACACAATCATTGTGTGGGAATGAATGAGGGATATGACAAAATTACACCCACAAGCTATCACTTTCGAGTATTAGATTTACAATGGATAATAACTTTAAATGGTGAATTTCAAACATTTCTAATCTATACTCAACTACTAACACTTTAGAATCACAATTAGAATCAGGTGTGTTATCACTGGCATGTAACATGAAATTTGTTAATTTAGCAGCTGCAATACAATGCAATACATAATACAGAAGAAAGAAAAAAACAAAATAATAAAATAATAATAATAAATAACTAAATCAATTATGGTATACGTATATTGAATAGATCAAAAATTGTACAAAAAGCAAAAATACTGTATATTAAAAAAGTGAGGTGGTGTCCAAGGGTTCAATGTCCATTTAGGAATCGGATGGCAGAGGGGAAGAAGCTGTTCCTGAATTGCTGAGTGTGTGCCTTCAGGCTTCTGTACCTCCTACCTGATGGAAACAGTGAGAAAAGGGCATGCCCTGGGCATTGGAGATCCTTAATAATGGACTCTGCGTTTCTGAGACACTGCTCCTTGAAGGTGTCCTGAGTACTTTATAGACTAGTGTCCAAGATAGAGCTGACTAGATTTACAACCTTCTGCAGCTTCTTTCGGTTCTGTGCAGTAGCCCCACCCCCCACCATACCAGACAGTGATGCAGCCTGTCAGAATGCTCTCCATGGTACATCTATAGAAGTTTTTGAGTGTATTTGTTGACATACCAAATCTCTTCAAACTCCTAATGAAGTATAGCCGCTGTCTTGCCTTCTTTATAACTATATTGACATGTTGGGACAGGTTCGATCCTCAGAGATCTTGACACCCAGAAACTTGGAACTGCTCACTCTCTCCACTTCCGCACAGATTGTGGTCTTCTGGTTAGGATGAGGTGATGATGTTAAATGAGCGGGCTGCATGACAAGGCTTCGTCCAGTGACTGGAGCTGATGAAGCTGGGTGATCTGAGGGAATCTGCTGGCTCTTGCATCCAGAAGGAAGTGCAGGGTTCCTCCCAGTAGTACGGCCTTGGACTGGGCTATTCGACTGCTCGTTGTCTATTCCTGAAGGATCGTGGCAAACATTCAGATCTCCCTGTCAGTCCACAGTTCTGTGGTCCCCAGCATTGAAACTAATTCTTTATTGCAGATTATTTAATTAGATGGACATTAATTTTCTATCCAACTTTAGGATGAATGTCTGGAGTCTGGGGTACACATACTGCAGAGTGGATTGACAGACTTCAATCAATGCAGAGAGACCAAGGAGCTGGTTTCTTGTGCTTGGCAGTCAGTTCTAGACAAGAACGCAATGATCTGTCTTCATTCTACATCCTCTAATGGTCCAGCCTGCTCAACTCTGGGAAGAAAATTCCACAGATTTACCACTTTCCATATTATCAGGCATTAGAAAAGATAATGAGCATCAGTCTACAGTGAACAGAGGGGTTGGTGGAATATTCTCTGCACTCCAGTATGGCAGTGAAAGCAGATTCAACAGAACAATGAAGAGAGCTGCAAAGAAGGAGAATATATTTGCATGGCTGGAGGGCCGACAGTGAAAGCTTGAGACTGAAAGCTCTATACAGGACACCTTGAAGGGTGAGAATCTTCCTCCTGTATTTCCTTGTTTGGTGTCAGAGAACTTTGTTGTGAAACTCAGTTTGGAGCTCACAGTGCAGATCCCTTATCAAACTGGGTGAGAGTGAGTGGTGGTGGTGGGTGGAGTAGGTGCCCAGTGACTATAGAGACAGGAGGGGTCCTGTACTCAGACACCTGTCAGGTGGAAGAAGTCTCCTGCTGAACCCGAGGGGTTGGACATGTGCTGGGTGGTCGAGCCCTGTGTCAGTCATCCTCTTGCCTGGGATTAGCAGGGCATTTGCAGACGCCGCGCGTGTCTCCCTCCCTCCCAGTAACAACGTCAGAGCAAGTGTCCTCACAGTGAATCCCTGATGTTCCCACCTCACCGGATTGTATTGTCCACAGCTAAGTGCTGAGACTTGGTTCATCTCTTTCAAGTGTCTGCCTGGGATTAGTTGGCTGACCCCGAGCCCCGCTCAGAAACTCCAACACTTTGTCAGCGGATCATGGCTCCTGAAGGTAATCCCTGCTAAATCAGACAAACCAGGGGCTCCACCTTAGCCTCAGGAGCTGGGCGTTACACAGCAAGTTTACACACAGTCAGAATCAAGACCTAATCTTGCTGACAGTGTTGTGAATAACCATAAGAAGTAAATAACAAATAAAGGGGGCTTGGTTCCTGGGAGCTCCCACTTTATACAAAACCAGTAGGTGTGGTGATTGGTTCACTGGGATTGAGGTGAGTTGTATACCCTCAACAAAAGGAGTGAGAGTGAAGCTCTCCTCAGAGCGGGGCGAGAACTCCTCGCTGACGCATTCAGGGTGAGGGATCTCCTCACTGACCTCAGTCACGATGATGGAACTCATCACTTCTGAACTCCTCAGGGCAAGGAAACTCCTCACTGACCTCACTCAGGATGAGGTATCTTAGGTTATACATTCAGGTGAGTGAGTTCCTTACTGACCTACCAGGGTGAGGGAGCTCTGTCACTCAGTGAGGTGGGCATGTAGTGAACCGGGGAGTGGGGGACAAAGTGGAGGTGGGATGCAGAACTGGGTTCAGCCTAAACTGTAGGACAGCCCAAAGGGGGTAGTGTCTGTGGACTCCTCCTGTGCTGAGGTGTGTTAGTGGATTTCTTCAGGTCATGTCAAAGACAGGGAAATGGGGGGCTTCTGGGCAAAAGCACACACACACACACATACCACCCCTCCCAAACATACTTACACACACACACACACACACACACACCACCCCTCTCAAACATACAATCACACACACACAGCCCCTCCCAAACATACTTACACACACACACACACACACACACCCCTCCCAAGCATACACACACACACACCCCTCCCAAACATACTTACACACACACATACACACCACCGGTCCCAAACATATATACACACACACACACACACACACACACACACACACACACACACACACACACACACACACACACAAACACACACACACACACACACACACCCCTCCCAAACATACTTACACACACACACACACACACACAATCATGGAAGTGACTTGCTATCAAGCTGATGAAGGAGATTTGGAGTCTGCACAGTGAATTATTCAGCTACAGATCAGCACTCAACTCTGGATCTGAATAAAGATTAATGACTGTTTCCTTATTCTAGCTTATTCAATATTTACATTAACTATCAGTTTTCCTTAACAAGTGTAAATTAACAGACATAAAGGGGTTTAGTGGTCCTGTGCACAGTGCCTGAGGACCTGTCTCAGTGGAGGGACAGCTCATTCATCCTCCATGGTGCAGGCCACAGCAGTCTCCACACTACACACAGGACCCAGTCTGAGTATTGCAGCCGCCACTCTCTCTTCCCTCTACACCACTCTTTGATTTGAAAAAAAATTGTTACTTTCACAGTTCTACTTTCTGTTCATTCAGACGTAGACACGGGCATGAGGAAATCAATCAACCCTTCAAACTGTTAACAGTTCAATACCGTGGGTGAATTCTGCTCATTTCCTCCCTTGTAGACCAGGTCCCATAAACTGTCTCTATAACCCCCTCCATCCCCTACACACACTCTTTCTCTGTAACCCCTGTCTCTCCTGTTCCCCACGCTATCTCTGTAACCCCCTCCTTATCTCTGAAAACCCCCCAGAACATACACCCCTCCCTATCTGTAACCATCCTGGTCCCTACACCCCTCCTGGTCTCTGTAAATCCCTTCAGCTCCTACACCCCTACCTCTCCCTGTGAGCCCCTGTGACCCTTACACCCCTCCCTGTCCCTGTAACCCCTTCTGGACTCTACCTCTGTAACCCTCTCTGGGCCCAATACACTCCCTGTCTCTGCAAAATCCCAGCTCTCAGCACTGTCTCACGGATGTGACCCTTGGGTAAGCTGAACAGTTAACCAGGTTTATCCGAGGGAGCCAAGTGTAACATTCCCAAGGGTGACATGAGACTAAGGTTTAACTGGTGAGGAGTTAACTCAGTAGGAGAAGAAGGAACACGAAGAGTTTTGTAGATGGGGGATTGGGAGATGTTGACGTTCAAAGGGTCAAGAGATCCTCAGACACAAGTCAGTGAGAACCAATGCACAGTGTGGTAGGTGACGAGGCAGAGGTGAGATATTATTGTAGAGTTGAGTACATATGTCATCCACTGGGCTATATCACAGGCAGTCCCTCAGCCTGGGGTAGGGTTGGCTAACTCCTTGCTCCCCACGCATAGGGCCATCTGATGCAAGGGTCTGAATGTTTCTCTCCACTCTGTCACAGGCCAAGGATTGCCATGATCAATGGAAATGGGGTATCCTTGTCCATTCGTCCCTCCCCACAAATCTCCCTCCTGGCACTCACGGTAGGTGGCCTGAGTGCTACTGCACCTGCCCATGCACCTCCTCCCTCACCTCCACTCAGGGCTCCAAACAGTCCTTCCAGGTGTGGCAACACTTCACCTGCGAATCTGCTAGGGTCATTGTAGTATCTGGTGCTCCCGATGCAGCCTCCTGTACACTGGTGAGACCTGACATAGATTGGAGCACCGCTTCATCCGCCACAAGTGGAACTTTCCGTTGGCCAAACATTATAATTCCTACTCCTCATTACCTTTCCGACTTGTTGGTCCCCAGGGTGGAGGAACAATGAATTTCTCCTTCTGGTAAAAAAAAAATCCCCCCCCCCTTCCTCTATTCCCCACTCAGATCTTTTACTTCTCTCACCTGCCTATCACTTCCCTCTTGGTCCTCTCTTGCTTCCATTTCTCCTATGATCTACTGTCCTCTCATATCAGATTATTTCTTCTCCAGCCCTTTACTTTTCCCACTCACCTGACTTCATCTATTACCTTCCAGCTAGCTTTCTTCCCTTCCACCACCTCCTTATTCTGGTGTCTTTTCCCTTCCTTCTCAGTCCTGAAGAGGGCCAGAAACGCTGACTGTTTATTCACTTCCATAGATGCTGCCTGACCAGCTGAGATCCTCCAGCATTTTGTGCGTGTAACTATCTCTCTCTGCCTAATCATCTCGTCCCAGGACAGAGCTGGAAATAGGGCACTTAATTTGGGAGCTGGATTGGGTATTGGCGAGAATGCTATATAACTGGAGAGTAGTGTGGTGCAAGAATGTAGGTTAGCCTGTGATATTGCATGAAGCTTGTTGTTTTGTGTGGTTTGAAGCTTGGTCTCTGTGCATGGTACTTGCAGTGTGAGCTGGATGTATGAGAAGGAACCTGGGCTCACAGTCACGAGGTTGTGCACTCAACATTGCAATAAGGAGGAATGTCTTCACCCAGAGATGGGGATCCTGTGGAACTTTTTCCACATGGTCAGGGGAACCTATGGAACTCTCTCCCCTGGGATAAGGAACCTGTGGATTACTCTCCTCTGGGATGGGAACTTGTGAAGCTCTCTCCTTTGAGATGGAGAACCTGTGATTGTCTCTCTCCAGGGATGGGGAACCCAGGGAACTCTGTCCCCCAGGGATGGAGACCCCATGAAACTTTGTCCCCCAAGCACAGTGGAACTCTCTCCATGGGATGGAGAATCTGTGGAACTCTGTCCCCCAGGGATGGAGAACCCGTGGAACTCTGTCCCTCAGGGATGGAGAACCTGTGGAACTCCGTCCCTCAGGGATGGAGAACCCGTGGAACTCTGTCCCTCAGGATGGGGAACCGGTGGAACTCTGTCCCCCAGGGATGGAGAACCCGTGGAACTCTGTCCCTCAGGATGGGGAACCGGTGGAACTCTGTCCCCCAGGGATGGAGAACCTGTGGAACTCTGTCCCCCAGGGATGGAGAATCTGTGGAACTCTGTCCCCAGGGATGGAGAACCTGTGGAACTCTGTCCCCAGGGATGGAGAACTTGTGGAATTCTGTCCCTCAGGGATGGAGAACCCGTGGAATTCTGTCCCTCAGGGATGCAGAACCCGTGGAACTCTGTCCCCAGGGATGGAAAACCTGTGGAACTCTTTCCCCCAGTGATGGAGAACCTGTGGAATTCTGTCCCCAGGTATGGGGAACCCGTGGAACTCTGTCCCTAGGGATGGGGAACCCGTGGAACTCTGTCCCTCAGGATGGGGAACCGGTGGAACTCTGTCCCCCAGGGATGGAGAACCCGTGGAACTCTGTCCCTCAGGGATGGAGAACCCATGGAACTCCGTCCCTCAGGGATGGAGAACCCGTGGAACTCTGTCCCTCAGGATGGGGAACCGGTGGAACTCTGTCCCCCAGGGATGGAGAACCCCTGGAACTCTGTCCCTCAGGGATGGAGAACCCATGGAACTCTGTCCCTCAGGATGGGGAACCGGTGGAACTCTATCCCCCAGGGATGGAGAACCCGTGGAACTCTGTCCCTCAGGGATGGAGAACCCGTGGAACTCTGTCCCTCAGGATGGGGAACCGGTGGAACTCTGTCCCCCAGGGATGGAAAATCTGTGGAACTCTGTCCCCAGGGATGGAGAACCCGTGGAACTCTGTCCCCCAGGGATGGAGAACCTGTGGAACTCTATCCTCCAGGGATGGAGAATCTGTGGAACTCTGTCCCCAGGGATGGAGAACCTGTGGAACTCTGTCCCCCAGGGATGGAGAACTTGTGGAATTCTGTCCCTCAGGGATGGAGAACCCGTGGAATTCTGTCCCCAGGGATGGAAAACCTGTGGAACTCTTTCCCCCAGGGATGGAGAACCTGTGGAATTCTGTCCCCAGGTATGGGGAACCCGTGGAACTCTGTCCCTAGGGATGGGGAACCCATGGAACTCTGTCCCTAGGGATGGGGAACCCGTGGAACTCTGTTCCTAGGGATGGGGAACCCATGGAACTCTGTCCCCCAGAGATGGAGAACCTGTGGAATTCTGTCCCCAGGTATGGGGAACCCGTGGAACTCTGTCCCTAGGGATGGGGAACCCATGGAACTCTGTCCCTAGGGATGGGGAACCCGTGGAACTCTGTTCCTAGGGATGGAGAACCCGTGGAACTCTGTCCCTCAGGATGGGGAACCGGTGGAACTCTGCCCCCAGGGATGGAGAATATGTGGAACTCTGCCCCCAGACACTGTAGAACTCAGTCATGAGTTTATTTATTGCCACTATGGATAGATTTCTGAACACTGAAACAATCAGAGGTCTGGGGATAGGACAGGAAGGTGGTGCTGAGGTAGACAATTGGCCACAACCTTTGTGAAGGGAGAATAGGTTTGAGGGACTGCTCCTCCTGCCCCTGCTCCTGATCAACTCTTCTCCACTCAGCGTCCACGTCTTCTTCCCACAGACACAGAAGAGGAGTTGGCAGAATGCAGTCCCAGACATTGTTGTGGCTGTCATGATGAAGTTCCATGAGGATCATTCAGTCTACCTTCATACTCGCTTTCATGGTTAGATCCCATTCCACACACTGAGGGGAGGGGAGATGGGAAGGGTGGTTGGAGAAGGAGGCCAGAGAAGAAGAGGGCGAAGAAAGGGCAGGCGAGAGTGCGGAGGAGGATGTGACTGATTGTGAAAAGCACCAACTTTGTTAAAAGTTGTCCTTCCCACCTGTATCAATTCCACCCCACAATATCCTACCTCCCACTGATCCCCATCCCATCCCCTTGTGTCCCAATCCTATCCAACTTCTCACCTCCTCATTCCAACATCATCCCACCCTCCACCAGAACCCACAGCTTCCCCCTACCTGCTCTCCACCAGGCCTCTTAGCCCTACCTCACCTTCAGACCCCCCCGTCACCCCTCACTCACACTCACCCTCATCCTCTCTTCATCAACCACTCCCCCTCAACTGCTCTCTCCCTTACCGCCTCTAACCTTACCCTCTCCTCCTCTGCTGTCACCCACACACCACCTCCCCTTTACTCACTCCACAGTCACCTTCCTCCCTCCTGTGTGCCCATCTCCCTCCATGGTCCAATAGTTCTGACCCTGGCTGCTGTTACACTTACCCGTTGGAATGGTAAGCTGTGCTGCACCAACACCAGCAGGCAAAGTCACCCAGCAGAGCAGAGGACAGGAATGTGGGGCTGACAGAGGCCGAGGATTTCTCACAGGGCCTGGTGCTGTCCCCAGAACCACATCCTGGGATGGCAGAGTCCCAGTCTGGAGCATTTGGCTGATGACATAGATTGCTCCCCCCACTCAGTGTGGAGTCCACCTGTCAATGTGATTGGAGAGATATTGTTAGCATTAAATTTACCATTTACATTTCATTGTTGACATAATTGAAGGATGGGGGCTCTTATGGAAATTAAACTTGTGGTTCTCATGGGCAGCAGTAACCCTGTTAAAATGTAATGAGATTTTTTATGCGTCTTGTTTTGATTTTTATTAAATAGAATAAGGGAATGAGTAATTCCATGAGTCTGGACTCCGACAGAAGGTTATTGATAGCTCTATGTACAATAGGCCTCTCAATCCAACCTTTAATGGTTTAATAATGCATTATACTCCAACCTAAAATACTTTTTACTCGAGTGCTTATTGTGATTATTGAAAACACCTGGATCAACCATTTATCACAGTTCCATGCAAAAAGGTCCATCTATCATTAGTTTGTCATACATTCCTAATTCAGTTAGCCCAGAGTGCTCGGTGCCCACAGATTAATGGGCCTGGTTACACAGTGCCCACACATTAACAGCAACAGTTAATCAGTGCCCACATAGTAAGAGTATTGGTTATAAGTATACCCTATGTGGTAAGGAAGCATCACGCTGTGGGAGGGGTGGGTAAGGAATTATCACACTTTGGAGAGGTAGTACTAATGGAGTGTCACACTGTGGGATGGACAGTACTGAGGGAGTGTCACACTGTGGGATGGACAGTACTGAGGGTGTGTCACACTGTGGGATGGACAGTACTGAGGGAGTGTCACACTGTGGGATGGACAGTACTGAGGGAGTCTCACACTGTGAGATGGACAGTACTGAGGCTGTGTCACACTGTGGGAGGGACAGTACTGAGGCTGTGTCACACTGTGGGACGGACAGTACTGAGGGAGTGTCACACTGTAGGATGGACAGTACTGAGGGAGTGTCACACTGTAGGATGGACAGTACTGAGGGACTGTCACACTGTGGGATGGACGGTACTGAGGGCGTGTCACACCGTGGGATGGACGGTACTGAGGGAGTGTCACACTGTGGGAGGGACGGTACTGAGAGAGTGTCACACTGTGGGATGGATGGTACTGAGGGAGTGTCACACTGTGGGATGGACGGTACTGAGGGTGTGTCACACTGTGGGATGGACAGTACTGAGGGAGTCTCACACTGTAGGAGGGACAGTACTGAGGCTGTGTCACACTGTGGGAGGGACAGTACTGAGAGAGTGTCACACTGTGGGATGGACAGTACTGAGGGACTGTCACACTGTGGGATGGACGGTACTGAGGGCGTGTCACACCGTGGGATGGACAGTACTGAGGGAGTGTCACACTGTGAGAGGGACGGTACTGAGGGAGTGTCACACTGCGGGATGGACGGTACTGAGGGAGTGTCACTCTGCGGGATGGACGGTACTGAGGGAGTGTCACACTGCGGGATGAATGGTAGGGACTGTCACACTGTGGGAGGGATGGTACTGAGGGAATGTCACACCGTGGGATGGACGGTACTGAGGGAGTGTCATACTGTGGGATGGACGGTACTGAGGGAGTGTCACACTGCGGGATGGACAGTACTGAGGGAGTGTCACTCTGTGGGATGGACGGTACTGAGGGAGTGTCACACTGTGGGGTAGACAGTATTAAAGGAGTGTCACACTGTGGGGTGGACAGTACTGAGGGAGTGTAACACTGTGGGATGGACACTACTGAGGGAGTGTCACACTGTGGAACGGACGGTACTGAGGGATGTCACACAGTATGATGGACAGTACTGAGGGACTGTCACACTGTGCGATGGACAGTACTGAAGGAGTGTCACACCGTGGGAGTGACAGTACTGAAGGAGTGTCACACCGTGGGATGGACAGTACTGAAGGAGTGTCACACTGTTGGAGGGGCAGTACTGAGGGAGTGTCACACTGTTGGAGGGGCAGTACTGAGGGAGTGTCACACTGTAGGATGGACAGTACTGAGGGAGTGTCACACTGTGGGAGGGACAGTATTGAGGGAGTGTCACACTGTGGGAGGGACAGTATTGAGGGAGTGTCACACTGTGGGAGGGACAGTATTGAGGGAGTGTCACACTGTGGGAGGGACAGTATTGAGGGTGCACTGCATCACTGGTGAGACATTGCACCGTTCTGCTGTTTGGTGGGAGTAACAGAAGAGAAGTGGGGGAATAATTTCAATCAGAACCTATGAGCTGCCGCAGTGAGCAGTGGGGATGAGTCAAGGGCACGAAGGCTGTTGTATTTGTCCAAGAGGTCCGTGTTGGGACGTGTTAGTGTGTCTTAGAGAGCAGGATGAGAGGTCTGTGGGGATCCCCTATACTGTGGCAACAGGTTTGTCAAGGTGGGAAGGAGATTGATCAGGGGTTTTGGTGCACACACTAGTGGTGTCAGCGGTGGCTTGAGTCCTGCTCGGGGAAGGGGGTGGTGATGAGGGGCTAGGGAATTGTGTGCTTAGGGAAGGGAGTGGTGATGAGGGGGTAGGGATTTGAGCGTTATGTCCAGGGATGGGGTCAGCACAGGAGCCGGGCCTGAAGAACAGCTTCCCACCCGAGGCCAGGAAGAGAGGAAATCTGCAAACAGCTCAGGACATAATTAGATTCCACATCAGGGCTGGAGACGAGAGTGAAAGGTCAAAGATAAAAGGAACTTGATTGGATAAAAGCCAGTTACCAGAAGACAAGATGGGACTCACTGAACAAAATGGAAAATAAAAATTGTGAAATGAGACAATGAGCTGTGCCAGGGCCTGCTGGTTATGGTGGGCGAGGACTTTACACAGACAGTCAGCCATCCTGTCCACATCTGGACAACACAGGAACTGTAGGAAGGCCAGTGACACAGCTGGATGCAACGATAGGGTGGGGGGTTGGGGACTGGTGTGAAGGGAAACATGCAGGTTTGATCAAAATGGGAAGAGGTGGAGGATAGGTGAATGCGAAGAGGTGGGTTGTTGGGCAGGTCGTTGAAGAGCGGAGACATATCGTTCTTCACCTTCATGTTCTGTCGGATGTGGGATGAACATTAGGCTGTGTGTGTGGGGGTGGGGTGTCTCAGTCAGTGTCAACCAAACAACGGTGAATTCTCTGTATCAGTGAATGGCCTGGTAATGCCAACAGCTTTGTCTCTGGGGAAATATAATTCAGAGAAAGGAGCTGACAGATGTTGAGAAAAGACTTTGGTGAAGAAGATAAATGGAGGGCCTATGTTCCAATAGGATTACTGAAACAGAGATTTAAGGAGGAGGACGTGAGTCACATATAAAGCTAACGATACAAGCTGTTGGAGGTGTGAACAGTGCAACTAAAGGGTTAATCATAATACAGACTGAAATCTGAGTTTAGCCAGTATCCCATCTGTCCATTAGGGTGGAGGAAGGAAGCCCCTTTGTTTGAGGACAGCACCCTTGAGTAGGGGTAGATCCAGACTGCTGGCAAGCAATCAGCAGAACATCCTCAAAGGTGAGAGGGTGGTGATGGAGGTCCCAGAGATCCCTCAGACCCAAATGGGAAGGATCTGCACTGATGTCAGGGTGAGCTGACTGATCCACGCCACCACCAACAATGCCCATCGGCGTGCCGCACCCGGAATGTAGACATGTCCAAATGGACTTCTGCGGAATATTGGCACTCAGTCAGAGTTCAGGACTGGCCGTGCGAGGGGGGTCACTGGGGCATAGGATGTATGGAGAGTTCAGAGAAAGGAGGGAGGGATAGGGAGGTGTAGGGGGTAGGGTTCCAGAGTTCAGGACCCAGGCAGCGACTGGTGCAAAAATCACATTCAGTGATGTTGCGTGGATCAGAGCAGTAGAGAGGAAGGGAAGAGGTAACAGAGAGAGGGAGGGTGTGGGAGGTTACAGAGAAAAGAGGGATGTCGCGGATTAAAGACGGGGAAAGAGGGAGCAGGTTAGAGAGATGGGGAGGCTGATGAAATGTTACAGAGGGGGGAAATGGAGGGGTTAACAGAGAGAGGGAAGGATGAAGGAGATGCAGAGTAGGTGAAATGAGTGCTATGAGCAAGGGTGAAGACCAAGTTCAGAGTGGTCCACGTGAGAGCCTGTGTCAGGACTTAGGTGAGGGTCAGATTCAGGGTCACCTTCAATCTCTGGAGGACATCAGCCACTGGAGTGTCCTGGGGAATGTCACTGTGCTCCACCCACACTGGTTTGGATTAGGCAGCTGTACGTGATCACCAGGTGTTGAGGGAAGGGTGGGAGTGGGCCAAGTGAGACTGGGCTCCACTGGCATCCAGTCATCGCTGACCTCAGGCCGAACATCTGTCCGATGTTGGGAATCCAGCTGCAGAGGATCAGGGCTGGGAGCGTCTGTTGTTGTTCCAGGCAGGACGTACCCCTCCAGCTCCCTCCCTGAAAAGTGTTACCATACACTTTGCCCCGAGAGCCCCTTCATAGAATCTGTCCACGCCCAAAGGTTCAATCTTGTGACATCTCCTGGGGTTGTGTTTGTGGAAGAGGTTGACGTGAATAGCAGCAGTGGGGACACAGACACAGGGGTGGGTATGGGTGAGGGATGAGGGGCTGGATATTCCCTGTGTCCGAAACACTTTCAGATCCCACTTTCCAGAATCTGGAAGTCACTGGTAAGGCCAGCATTTCTTCCTCACCCCAGTGCCTAGGGGACAGCTGATTTCTTGAACCACTGCAGTCCAGGGTGTTTTTTGAGGGAGTCCCTGGATTTACAGATCAGGATGGGAACCTGCAGGTGGTGGTATTCCCTGCACTTGTCCTTCTAGTTGAGAGAGGTGATGCTGGAGCAGCCTGGGCGAGTAACCACAGTGCATTTTGGAGATTGTGAATACTGCAACCACCGTGGTGGTGGAAGAGGTGCCGATCAAGTGGACTGTTTTGTCCCGCAGGGTTTTGAGAGAGTTGGAGCCACACTCACTCAGGCAAGTGGAGAGGGTTCCATCACGGTTAGGGTGTCAGAGGTGAGTCGCTCACCACAGGATCTCCAGCCTCTGACCTGCTGCTCGATTTCTGTAGCTGGTCAAGCTGAGTTTCTGATCGGTGGGGACCTTCAGTATATTAATGCAGGGGGGAAGGGGGAGGGGAATTTCAGTGGTGGTGCCATCCAATGTCAAGGGTAGGTGGGAAGATTCTCTATTGCTGCAAGTATTAATTACCTGGCATTTTTGTGGTGCTAATGTCACTTGTCACTTCCCAGCCCATGTCTGAATGTGGTCTCAGTCATGCTATGTGCAGGCATGGGCTGCTTCTCTTGTTGAGGAACTGAACACTGTGGGATCATAGGTGAATTAACCCTGTCTGACATAATGGGAGGATAAAGATGATTGGGCCCAGGATGTAGCCCTAAGGGACACCTGTAGTGATGTCCTGGGGCTGGGGTGATTCTTTTGTGCAAGGTTTGACTGCGTCCACTGGAGTGATTTCCCACTGACGCCCAATGAATTCACATTTTTGAGGCTCTGTGATGCTACACAAAGACAAATGCTGCCTTGATGTCAAGATCAGGCAACTCACCTCACATCTGGAGTTCAGCTCTTGGTCAAGGTCAGGCTAAACCGTGTTGAGGCTGAGCCCTGTGGCCCTGCAGATACCCAAATCAAAACTACCGATGTTAGAAATCTAAAATAAAAACAGAAAATATTGGAAACACTCAGGCAACTCCATTGAAGTGCCTTCAATCTGTAATATACATTAACTGTTTCTCTCTCCACAGATGCTGCTTGACTTGATGAGTGTTTCCAGCATTTTCTGTGTTTATATTGGTATGCAGACCAGGCATTGGTGAGTAGGTTACTGGTGGGTCAGTTACTGTAAGTGCTGCTTATACTATCTCTCTCTGTGCTGATGTTTGAGTGGACTAGTTTAGGCGGTGATCGAGACTGACCTGGATAATTTTCTGCATCCTTGCCTGGGTGCCAGTGTTGTAAATGTACTGGAACAGCTTGGTCAGAGGTGCAGCTAGCTCTGGAGCACAGGTTCCCAGTAGTACAGCTGGGATGCTGTCAGGTCCCGTAGACTTTTCTGTATCGAGTGTACTAAGCTGTTTCTCTAAAGGAATTGCCAAGGGCTCTGTTTCTGCGAAACTGGGTACTCAGGAGGTTGCTAAGACTAACCATCCACAGAACCTGGGCTGAGGTTGTAAAATGTCCACACCATGTGGCAGCCATTTCTGCAGCCCCTATGCCACATGCCCCGCTTGTCTACACTCACTGCCTTGATACAAAGAGTGCTGTAGACTAAGGGCTTCCTCTCATTGTAAATAAATTGCTCTATTTGCAGGTTAATTTAATCAGCCATTCAATAGTCCCACTATCTGCTGGGATCGGGCGGTGCAGAATGAGGAACGTGGGGCAGGTGTGATGAGGAACGTGAGGCAGGTGTGATGGGGAACATGAGGCAAGTGTGATGGGGATCATGAGGCGGGTGTGATGGGGAACATGAGGCAGGTGTGATGGGGAACATGAGGCGGGTGTGATGGGGAACATGAGGCGGGTGTGATGAGGAACGTGAGGCAGGTATGATGGGGAACATGAGGCGGGTGTGAAGAGGAACATGAGGCAGGTGTGATGGGGAACATGAGGCAGGTGTGATGGGGAACATGAGGCAGGTGTGATGGGAACATGAGGCGGGTGTGATGAGGAACGTGAGGCAGGTGTGATGGGGAACATGAGGCGGGTGTGAAGAGGAACATGAGGCAGGTGTGATGGGGAACATGAGGCAGGTGTGATGGGGAACATGAGGCAGGTGTGATGGGGAACATGAGGCAGGTGTGATGGGAACATGAGGCGGGTGTGATGGGGATCATGGCGGGTGTGATGGGGAACATGAGGCGGGTGTGATGGGGAACATGAGGCGGGTGTGATGGGAACATGAGGCGGGTGTGATGGGGAACATGAGGCGGGTGTGATGGGGAACATGAGGCGGGTGTGATGGGGATCATGAGGCGGGTGTGATGGGGAACATGAGGCAGGTGTGATGGGAACATGAGGCAGGTGTGATGGGAACATGAGGAGGGTGTGATGGGGAACATGAGGCGGGTGTGATGGGGAACATGAGGCGGGTGTGATCGGAACATGAGGCAGGTGTGATAGTGAACATGAGGCGGGTGTGATGGGGAACATGAGGCGGGTGTGATGGGGATCATGAGGCGGGTGTGATGGGGAACATGAGGCGGGTGTGATGGGGATCATGAGGCGGGTGTGATGGGGAACATGAGGCGGGTGTGATGGGGATCATGAGGCGGGTGTGATGGGGAACATGTGGCAGGTGTGATGGGGAACATGAGGCGGGTGTGATGGGAACATGAGGTAGGTGTGATGGGGATCATGAGGCGGGTGTGATGGGGATCATGAGGCGGGTGTGATGGGGAACATGAGGCGGGTGTGATGGGAACATGAGGCGGGTGTGATGGGGATCATGAGGCGGGTGTGATGGGGAACATGTGGCAGGTGTGATGGGGAACATGAGGCGGGTGTGATGGGGAACGTGAGGCAGGTGTGATGGGGAACGTGAGGCGGGTGTGATGGGGAATATGAGGCGGGTGTGATGGGGATCATGAGGCAGGTGTGATGGGGAATGTGAGGCAGGTGTGATGGGGAACGTGAGGCAGGTGTGATGGGGAACGTGAGGCGGGTGTGATGGGGAACATGAGGCGGGTGTGATGGAGATCATGAGGCAGGTGTGATGGGGAACATGAGGCAGGTGCGATGAGGAACTGGAGTGTCCTCAACTAGTCAGTGAAGGGTCAGTTTCACTGCAGGACAAGAGTGAGGTGGCCATGTAGTGTTGATCATTAGGGACCACTGTTCTACTCCTGCGGGTATATGGGTCTGTCTGTATGTGATTAATGTCTGAGGACAGGGAAGTTTATGGCACTGGGCTCCACTGCATGTTCACAGATGCTCATGCACAGTACACACTTTCAGACACATTCACACATGCCCGCAGACACACTCATGCAATCACACACATTCACGCCCCCCCCACACACACTCACACACATTCACATACACTCACACACACTCACATACATGAATATACACGCACACAAGTCCACAGACACTCACACAAACGTGCACACACATTCACACATCCCAGCACTCACACACATTCACATACACTCATTCACACTCACGCACTCATACACACATTCACACATGTGCACACAGACCATTGCATACATATGTGCACGTACAGACATGCACAGACTTTCACACATACACAGCACTGTGATGATCCAGGAGTCCTGGTCAATCCCCCAGACACCCCTACTCATGTGGGCATTTGCCCCATTGTTGTGTGTGATCTTGCAGTGCTCAGTCAAGCCCTTTCAGAAGTGTCAAGGATGTGAAGGATGCTGTTTGAGTGTCTGGGCACAGGTTGCCGGCCGAAATTTCCCATGGATGGTTTACACCGCTTCCAGTGTATGGGGCAGGATGGTTCCACAATTATGTTGTAGCTGAATCTGGAGGGATTAACCCTGACCCTGAGGTGGAGGAGTTCTGGTTGCAGTGGGTGGGCACGGGGTGCAGTGTGAGTGTGGTAGGACAAGACGTTCTGGCCAGAGGATATGGCACTCTGGTAACGGTGCAGGGTAACTCGGGGTTAAATCAGCCAGCATGGTGGGGAGTTAAGGGAGATTGTCAGTCCCAACAAGTCCATGGAGGTGATTGTCTTTACTGCCTCCTGGGCAAGACACTCCACACCAGCCCTCATTCCCCTGAGCTAGAGCTCCCCACACATTCAGTTCATTGTCTCCAAGGTGATCAGTGGTGACAGGAGGAAAAGAAGAACATCGATATCAATCAAATATTTATCACAGAACAAAACAGTGAGAATGGCAGGAATTTCCCAGGGTCAACATTCAGGATTGCTGGATCATGGAAAAGACCATCTGGGAAAGATCCTCCTGCTGGAACTGACAGACTGAACTGGAGAGCCCTGATCATTATTTACTTCTTAGTGAAACTGTTCCTGGTCATCCTGCGAATATATGTCTCATTTCCATACCTGTCACTTGATGGTTTGTAATCCCTACAGCACTTTGCTTCACAAGTGCTCAAAAATTAAATCTAGTCTCCCTTCGGGACCTCTAACATCGAAAGGCTGAAACCCATTCTTCCTAAACCACAAGATGACTGACAGCCAGGGGCCTGTGGCTCCCCCCTACACCACCCCCCCCCCCCCAACACAACCACCACCAGCCACATCCCTCCCTCAGCCTGCATCTGCCTTTAGGATCTCCCTGGGTAACAAGTCCAATCCTGAGGGGGGGGGGCATGGGAGGAGACAAGCATGGAAAAATAGCCAGTAAGAGCCCAGCACTATCCCCAGACCAATTAATATCGCCAGTGGTCATTGGTCCTGCTACCATTTCTTTAAAAATGGATTTCAGCACCTTCCCTGCCACCGATGGGCCTTTTGTTCTCGTTGGTCGCTGTCTACATTATAAATAATGGGCTTCAATCACAGCCTTCCAATCGGTGGGAGATGTTTTACAATCTGTGGAATTCGAAAAGATGACAACTGGCATCCATCCTCTTCAACATCACCTCCTTCAGAAGATGCAGGTCATTGGTCCTGAGATCATCATCTTCCAGATTCATCCATTTCCTCAGTACTGGTTTCCGTGGATCCTAATTCTCCTGTCACTCTTTGTCACTACCCACCGTTTCTGGGATGTTTTCTGCATCCAAAAGATTTTATTTAATTCCTCCGCTCTTTCTTTACTTCCGGATATATTTTTCTCATATCTCCGTGTGTTAGGGACCCACATTCATTTTTGCTACTTTTCACTATTATAACCCTACAAAGGCTCTCAGTTTGTCTTCTTGATTGTCACTCAGACTGGCTTGAATTCCACTTCTCAATTCATAAAGTCCCAGTGTGGATCCCCATTCCAGGAGAACTAACTCACGCCACTTAGTCCATATCTAATTTGCTTGGGCTTTCCTGCAGTAAAGTACCACCAGTGTCAAACACAAGTCTCTACACGTCGCATCCCTGAACTGGTGAAATAATTAGGGCTGGACTTCACTGGATTGGGAAGACTTCACTGGATGATACAGCAATAACTGGGTGGATTATTATGAGCGGATTACCGGCAATGACTGAACTACAGTGGTTCTGATGAAAGGTCATTGACAAGAAACATTAGTCTGATTCTCTCTGCAGAGATGTTACCTCACTGACTGAGTGTTTACAGAATAGTTAGTCCTGTGCTGCAGTCAAATGGATAGGATGGCTGGAGTGGATAAGCAGAACTGGGCTGCTCAGAACTGGGGGTGGCTTAAGCACTGGGGCAAATTAAGGACTGCGGTGGCTTAAGGACCTTGATGGGTTAAGGACTGGACAGGTTCAGGACCGGAGCAGGCTAAGGACTATGGTGGGTTCAGGACCAGGATGGGTTAAGGATTGTGGTGGGTTCAGGACTCGGACGAGTTCAGGACTTGGACTGGTTAAGGACTATGGTGGGTTCAGGACTGGGATGGGTTCAGGACACGGATGGGTTAAGGACTAGGGTGGGTTGAGGACTAGGGTGGGTTAAGGACTGGGGTGGGTTAAGGACTGCAGTGGGTTAAGGACTATGGTGGGTTAAGGACTGGGACGGGTTAAGGACTGTGGTGGGTTAGGGTCTATGGTGGGTTAAGGACTCTGGTGGGTTAATGACTGTGACAGGTTAAGGACTATGGTGGGTTAATGATTGGGACAGGTTAAGGACTATGGTGGGTTCAGGACTGTGATGGGTTGAGGACTATGGTGGGTGAGGGTCTAGAGCAGATTAGGGACAAGGGTTGCCTGTTGATCAGGTTGGAGTAAGCCCTGGAGTGGAATAGAATTACAGTATGCAGACAGGAATAGCTGCCATCAGCTGCAGGAACTGACCCAAGACATTTTCCTGCATGCTGACAGTGTCTTGGAGAGGTGAGTAACTCTCAGTCAGACTGACGCCTTGCCAGTTAATTCTGTCAGCAGCTCTGTGAGAGAGCAGTCTTTGCATTTCTTTCTTTGTCCCTTCACCAGACAGGGAATCCCCAGGATCAGACACACAATATCCCAGCATTATCCCAGCCACCCAGGTTGTTGGACAAGGTCTGTCAGACAACTGTGATCACAGCCTCCACACAGCAATGCACTGTCCATGGTCTTGTGAGTTCCCCTCGCTGACAGTACTCAGGGAGCCTCACACTCTGGCCGTGGTGGTACTGAGAGAGGATTGTACTCTGTGAGGGTGGTACTGAGAGTATGCCATACTATGGAAAGGGCCACACAAGATGTCACCCCTTTGGCACTGCCCCATCCACAGTGAGACCCTCCTTCACTACTGCCCTTCTTCCAGTGTGATAGTTCCTATGTATTGCCCCTCCCAGAGTGTGACTTTCCCTTAGTACTGTCCATCCCAGTGTGACACTCCCTCAGTACTGTCCATCCCACAGTGTGACACTCCCTAAGTACTGTCCATCCCAGTGTGACACTCCCTCAGTACTGTCCATCCCACAGTGTGACACTCCCTCAGTACTGTCCATCCCAGTGTGACACTCCCTCAGTACCGTCCATCCCACAATGTGACACTCCCTCAGTACTGTCCATCCCACAGTGTGACACTCTCTCAGCACTGTCCATCCCACAGTGTGACATTCCCTCAGTACTGTCCATCCCACAGTGTGACACTCCCTCAATACTGTCCATCCCACAGTGTGACACTCCCTCAGTACTGCCCCTCCCACAGTGTGACACTCCCTCAGTCTTGTCCATCCCACAGTGTGACACTCCCTCAGTACTGTCCATCACACAGTGTGACACTCCCTCAGTCTTGTCCATCCCACAGTGTGACACTCCCTGAGTACTGTCCATCCCACAGTGTGGCACTCCCTCAGTACTGTCCATCACACAGTGTGACACTCCCTCAGTACTGTCCCTGCAATGGTACTGAGGAAACATCACACTGAGAGGGGCGGTAGTGAGGGTGTTTCGCATAGTGTGAGAGATGAAACTGAGGGAGTGTCATACTGTGGGGAGACCATAGTAAGATTGTATCACACTTTGAGAGGGACAATACCGAGGGAGCACTGCATTGTAAGAGTCGTAATACTGAGAGAATGTCACATTGTTGGTGTGGAAGTGCCAAAGGAGGTAATGTCTGGTGTGGCCCATTCCTGCCCCTTAGTCTTATTTGGGATTGGTAATTATCTTCAGCTGATATTCAGAGAGCAGCTTGTGGGATCTTGCCATGCATGCAACGGCCATAATGCTTTTATGGGAGGGTGGAATCACACACCCTGTTTCACTGGCCCCCTTCATTCCAACCTGGCCCCAACATCCTACAGTGACTCCCCCTCTCCGTTCCAAGGGTCCCTGCCACAAGGTACCTTCACCCAGTGATGTTCACACCAGTCACCCGGTTGGATGTCCCAACGGAGAGCCTGATGTTCAGCTGATGCTGAGGGTGGGCCCCTCCCCCTCCCCCTCCCCCTCCCCCTCCCACCAGCGTGGGTCAATGTGCCCCCTCGCTCCGGTCTGATTTCAATGTGGGGTGCTCTGCTCCATCAGCAGACCATACATGTTAACACTCAGTCTGAGAAGCAGCTCCCTTGCAGTGTGACACCCTCTTCAGTGATACCCCGGCCTCTGAAAGCAGTGGGAGTGCAGCCATTCTTGAACTCAGTGAGAGAAGTTGGAAACACGGGAGACTGACGATGGAATCTGTAGCAACCCACAGAGCGCCCGAGGAGCTCGCTGGAGGAAATGCTCAGTCTGGACTGAATGAGTAGAGGGGAGATAAACAGTATAAAAAAGATGATCGGTTGGGGAGGGGCAAGAGCTGGCAGGCAGCTCACATAAGGTGCTGGGGGAAATCGACAGGTCAGGTAGCAGCTATGGAGGGGAATAAACAGTTGACTTTTCAGGCTGAGACCCTTTATCAGGACTGGAAAGGAAGAGGGCAGAAGTCAGAAGGTGGTGCGAGAGGGGAAGGAGGAAAATTGCTCTATCCTGCATTTTCCATCTTAATTTCAGATTCATAAGAACAATGCACTGTAAAAGAACAATGGAACGCCTTTAATGGTGGAGAGATTTGGCTTCAGTCTGGGTAGGCTCCATTGAGGGAGAAGAGGAGGGAGGACCAGAAGTCTGGAGTGGAATGGAGCAGACAGGAAGACCTTGTGACAGATGGCCAGCTATTAACACAGATTGCCTGATTTCAGAAAGTTCGGTGAGAAAGTAAAAGAGGGGATAAAAGAGTAAGCGAGTGTGTGTCTGAGTGAGAGAGAGAGAGAGAAAAGATCAGCAACAAGCATAAAGTGGATTCAAAATTATCTCCCCTCCTCTCCAACAATCACCTCATACTGCCTTCCCCGAGAACGGACTGTGTACTCTCCCCCTCTCTGCTGCATGAATGTTCGCCCCTCCCCTCCCTTCCTCCATCATCGCAGCCCTCAACTTTAAAACGGGAGCAGGTAGTTCTAGCTCGAATCTTGACAGAAGGCAGGAGGAGCTGGCAGTAGCACCGAGTGCCCTTGCCTGCCACCTAGTGAGGAGACCTCAGCACTAGGAGTAAATGCTCGGAAGACAGCTGTCAGGCTGGAGTGTGGGTAGGAGAGTTAGACCAAAAGAAGAACACTTTCAAAGGGCTGGCACATATGGACTCCTTTTGCAGCGTTCTTGTCTAATGAGTAACTATCTCAAGTTAAAACAATGGCTGCTAAAGTAGCAGCCAACCATCAGAAGTCAGTCATTGATAAATTCAGTTGGAAATTTGGGAAGTTGGAGAAGTGAGTATCTGGCAATGATTACTTGGGGTTGGTTATGAGTAGATTCTGGTAAGTGATTTTCTAGTTTTGGATTGCTTGGTATAGACAGATTCCTAGATGTGGATTACTGACATCCACCTCTCAGAACAGACCTTCTACTCCCAGCCCCACTAAGTACAGACATCAGGCAGAGGAAAACATCAGAGGTCTCCTTGGGAAGGGGAATGTTCACACATTCCTGTAGG
Source organism: Mobula birostris (assembly GCF_030028105.1). Taxonomy (NCBI): domain Eukaryota; kingdom Metazoa; phylum Chordata; class Chondrichthyes; order Myliobatiformes; family Myliobatidae; genus Mobula; species Mobula birostris. The sequence continues at coordinate 115,256,739 of NC_092370.1, read as the reverse complement.
AATCTCCAGAGCAGTGACCCAAGCCCAGAGTAATGGATAGTAAACCTTCCCATCAGGTCCCTTCTGCCCTCCACATTAGACCAAGTGCAGAGCTAGAGTGGTACAAGTCCTTCATGCTTCCAATTGTCATAGAAAGAGGCCATTCAACCCATCAAGTTGATGCCAGCTCACACAGCAATCTCTTCTCCACTAATTTTCCCTGTAACTTATTCTCCCCATATTCCCATGCTCCCACCCTTTCCTTCCCCGCATTCCTGCTTCCACAACTCACCAACACAATGTGGCCAGATACGGTGTCTAATTAACCCACCGATCTTTGGGATGCAGGAGGAAATTGGAGACCCCCGGAAGACCATGCGATCACAGGGAGAACGTGTGAACTCCACACTGACAGCAAATGATCTTGGAATGAACCCAGGTCACTGGAGCTGTGAAGCGGCAGTTCTCCAGCTGTCTGCACTGTGATAGACATTGAAAGAGAAGATATGAAGAGAGGGGTTGCTGGGGCTTACTTAAGCGGTGGGGTAAGTGGTTGGGATGCTAGGGTGTGGGATCAGAGACTTAAATTGGAGTTTGTGGGTTTAAGGCCTGAATTATAACTGGGAGAGAGGTACACTCTGAATATTAGAGTTCCAGGGGCTGGGATTGGGCAGGATGTCTGATGTCAGGGACCAGCGTATGGGGCACTGGGGTAAGAGATCAGATCTGGGATGAGATCTAAGGGTCAGCGGGTCAGAGCCAGAGAATAGGTCACAACTTGGAGCTGGGGGGGGGTGTCATAAGTAGAAGACTAGGGGTCAGGGGTCAGAGCTGGGGGAGGGATGGAGGATCAGAACCAGGTGCCTGGGGATCAGGCGACAGAGGTCAGAGCTAGTGGGACTGATGGTCAGGGCCTTGAATCTGGGAGCCATGAGTCAAAGAGATGGATCAGGAGTTGAAGCTTTGAGCTTAGGGTAAGTGGTCAGAGTTACCAGTCTGAAGGTCACGGGTTTCAAGATCTCAGATACTAAACCCAAGCCAGTGAGGAATACTCTGGTACACCCTGAGGGTCAGAGATGAGGGGGACAGTATTCACTGACAATGAAATTAGGAAATGTTGTTGATAGTGAAGGTTACCTTAGATGTCAGGGGGATCTTGAGCAGCTAGAGAAGTGGGCAAAGGAGGAGTAAATGGATTTCAATACACATAATTGTGAGGTGATGCATTTTGGAAAGTGAATCCAGCATAGGTCTGAAACTGTGAATGGTAGGGAACGAGGGAATGTAGTGGAACAGATGAATCTAGAAGTACAAGAATGTATAGTTTGTTGAAAGCAGCATCACAGGTAGACAGGGTGGTGAAAAAGGTGTCAAACATTCTGATCTTCATCAGTCTAGGCATTGAGCATAGTAACTAGGACATATGTTGCAGTTGTACAAGTCATTGGTAAGGCTACACTTGGAGATCACTTCTGTTGGGGTCATCTACTGTATCTGGTGCTCCTGATATGGCCTCTTCTACATTGGTGACTCCTAATGTAGATTGAGGTCTGCTTTGCCGAGCACCTTCAATCCGTCCTCAAAAAGCAGGATTTCCTGGTGCCCAACCATTTTAATTCCAAGCTTCATTCCCATTTTGACATGTTGCTTCTTTACGGCCATGATGAGGCCACTGACACACCTCATATTCCATCTGGGTGGCCTCCAACCTGATATCATGAACATTGATTTCTCTAACTTCAGGTAATTTTCACCCTCCCCCTTCCCTCCCCATTCTGGCTCCACTCTCACCTCTCCCCTTCTCATCTGCCTATGACCTCCCTCTAGTGCCCCTCCTCTTGCCCTTTTTTCCATTGTCACGGTGGTCGCTGGCAGGACTGGAGCCGGGTGTGGAGGAACAGTGGAGGAAACAAGAAGTTATACACAGGAGTACAAACAGAGCATGACCAAGCAAATTACTCTCCACAAGCACAGTATTAAACGAGAGTCACAGGATGCGTGAAACCTGTGCCAGTCGCAATTAACCTGACCAGATTAAACAGAAAGCACAAGAGCTTAATGATTCATGTTAAAATAACAATTAGTAAACACAAGTCCTTGAGAAACCCAATGGTCCATGGCATGAAAGCTGTAGAGGCCTACAGGGCTCATGACAAACAAGAGAAAATCTGCAGATACTGGAAATCCAAGCAACATACACAAAATGCTGGAGGAACTCAGCAGGCCAGGCAGCATTTATGGAAAAGAGTAGGGTCTTGGCCCAAATCTTTTCCATAGATGCTGCCTGGCCTGCTGATTTCCTCCAGTATTTTGTGGGTTCATGACATCCATGGTCCACTCTCCTCTCCTATTAGATTATTTCTTCTCCAGCCCTTTATCTTTTCTACTTATCACCTCCTATGTCTTTCCTCCTCCTGCACCCACCTGGCTTCACCTATCACCTTCTAGCTTGTACTCCTCCCCCTCCCCCTCTTCCTATTCTGGCGTCTTCCCCCCTCCTTTTCAGTTCTGATGAAGGGTCTCAGCCTGAAATGTTGACTGTTTATTCGCTTCCATTGATGTTGCCTGACCTGATGACTACCTGTAGCATATTGTGCGTGTGTTGTTTGCAGTACTGTGTATGGTTTTTGTTACCTTTTTATAGCGGTTAGAGTGGAAGGAGAGCAGAAAGGATTTACAGGGATGTTGCCAGGAGTAGAAGACCTGAGGTGCAGGGAGAGGTTGGCCAGGCTGGGTCGTTATTCCTTGGAATGTTGAAGAATGACCCTTAAAACAATGAGAAGCATAGATAAGATGGATGGTAACACACACAACACGCCGGAGGAACTCAGCAGGTTGAACAGAATCTCAAAACATTGACTGTTCGTTTCCACGGATGCTGCCCGACCTGCTGAGTTCCTCCAGCGTGTTGTGCGTGTTGCTTTGACCCCAGCATCTACAGAATATTTTGTGTTTACAATAAGATGGATGGTAACAGTTTTTTCCCCAGGACAGGGAAGTCCAAAGCTCAGGTTTAAACTGAGAGGGAAAATATTTAAAAGGGACCTAAGGCGGCAACTTCTTCACCCAAAGGGTGGTGAGTATATTGAACAAGTTGCCAGAGGAAATGGCTGAAGCAGGTACAGTAGTATGATTTAAGAAATACTTGGATAAGTATGGAGGAGTGGGGAGGGGAGGGGAGGGGAGGGCAATTGGCTCAATACAGGAGACTGGGACTAGCTGGGTAGACTGTGGGTGGTATGGAGTGGTTGGTTTGAAGGGCAAGGATCTGTGCTGTATTGCTTTATAACTTACTGGTTGTGACGACTAGATTCGGTTACTCAGGACGATTTACAAGGACTGTATTGCTTAGGGTGGGCTGTTAGAGGTCATTTGCTAGGATTTGGTTACTACGGGTGTTGCTTGAGGTGAGTGGGTTGCTAGGGGGTTTGTTACAGGGGGATGGGGTGAATTTCTGGGTTTTGGTTGCTTGGGTATGTTGTCAAGGGCTGGCTTTGGCAGAGTCTGAGTTGCCAGGGGTTTGCGGCTGGACTGCGCTGCACGCTCTGAACGTTGGGCGTGCGTGCTGGGAGCCGGGAGTACTTGCTGTGACCGCCGGTGTCACCTCTTGTCTGCATTGTGCCCTCCTCTCCTAGCGATGTTGCCTTGGTGACTGTGGCGGTTTCGAACTCAAGGAGAGGAGTGCAGGGCTGGTGCCGCTGCTACGCTCGCCCGAGGCTCCGGCGCAGGCCTCGGCCTGGCCTGCAGGCAACGCTGGGATGGCGATGAAGATCCGCAGCGGCGGCAGGAGCAGCCGAGGCCTGGCTGAGGAGCGGCAGCGCTGTCCGCCCGCCAAAACCAGGGTCTCGCAGAAGGGCACTAGCCCGCGCCGGGACAGGCGGAAGGACTGTACTGCCCCCGAGGCCAAGGCTGGCGGCTTGGGATTCTCCGGCAAATGGGTGTCCGGCATTGGGGAGCAGCTCGGCCTCCACGATGGAGCGATCAGCAGCTTGGGGACCACCATCCTACTCGGTGAGGGGTGGGGGCGAGAGGCAGCCTCAGCAGGGGAGGATGAACGGGGTGGTGGGTTGATGCAGGTGAAATAGGAGGGGATGGGTATCCGGGTGTGGGAGGGAATGGAAGATTGTCTGAGAAAGGAGGAGTGGGATAGAGAAAAGGGGAAGGGAGGAGTTTGAAAGGGGAGATGAAGAAAGTAGGGAGGGAGGTGGTGGGGGTCGAGAGGGACTGAAGAAGAAGCTTCAGGATGGGAAAGAGGAGGAGGAAAGGGAAGTTAGTGAGATAGTGAGGAGGACTAGGTGGGTGGGAGGAAAAGAGGCAAAAGAAGCTGTGTTAGTTGGAGGGAATGCAGTTATTTGAGGTGGAGTAGAAATGTAACGGAGTGAGCCGAGCAGGGTAGGAGGAGAAGGAGTGTGGTGGTGGTGGGAGGGGAGGGGGTAAATGCAGTTGCAGAGAGTGGTGGCAGGAGAGACAGCGGGGGGGGGCGGGGGGCAGATGGTAACAAAGGAGATTTATCACTCATTTTCATTCTGGTCTGTACAATCAGCTTTTATTGGGAAACAAAGCTGGTGGTAAAATTTCAGATAACTAAGAAAACAAGTTCAGATCCTTATTGATCATTTGCCTCCCTCTCTCATAGCTACCATTGTGGGAATTTTGCATTGGTGAGTATATTCTGATTTGCTTAAGGTTATCAAAGCTGCTGTTTGAGTGCAGAATCCAGTGAAATTTTAGTTTCTCCAAAATGCATTAATGTCAAACTGACTGTACAGCTATCCTTGTGAAAGAAAATCAAATGTTTTTTCATCATTATATACCAATGTTCAGTCTCCTTTAATAAGCTGGGTAAGTGTCAAATTCTGCCACAGACAGTGCCTGGGTAGTTTGGTACGATTGCGTAGACACTCAGTGGTCATTTTTTTAGGTACAGCAGTGGAACTCAGTGTGGTCTTCTGCTGCTGTGTTTCATCCACTTCAAGGTTTTTCGTGTGGTGCATTCAGAGATGATCTTCTGCACACCACTGTTGTAACAGGTAGTTATTTGAGTTACTGTCTCCTTCCGTCTGTTTGAACCAGGTTGGCCATTCTCCTTTGACCTCTCTTATTAACTGCCACTCACTGGATGTTTTTTTTTGCTTTTCGCACCTTTCTCTGTAAACTCTGGAGAGTGTTGTTAAAGTCCCAAGCTATCATAAGTTTGTGAGATACTCAAACCACCCTGTCTGGCACCAACAATCATTCCATGATCAGAATCACTTAGATCACATTTCCTCTCCATTCTGATGTTTGGTCTGAACCGCATGGATATGTTTACTTTTTTTTATGTAATGAGTTGCTGCCTCGTTGGCTGATTAGATATTTGCATTAACAAGCAGGTGTACCTAATAATGTGGCCACCGAGTGTATACAGGCAAGTGAATTGGAGATAAGAGGATACAGAATATGGTAAAAGGGTGGTTTTATTACTTGGATAACCTATCAGGTGAAAAAGATCTTTGGATTCGACATCAAATTTATTTTTCTGGGAGAAACTGGGGAAACTTGAACTAGAGAGCTGAACAAATCTTAAGATTTTCCCATCTTTCTCAATAATTTGCTGCAGTTTGTTATCAAATGAATTAGTGGCTGTGTTTTTCTTAAGGAGATACAGGTTTTTTTTTAAAGTAGGAGCATTTATTTCCTCTGCATTTTGCTGAAATATGTTCGGTCATATAGTTTGAGTGTGATTGATTCCAGCAGGATACTGAGGGATATTTTAGTATTTATTTTGTACAAAGTTTGGTCAGATAAGAGAGCTAACAAATAATACCAAAGAGGTCAGATGAATGAGATGGTGGAAGGAGCTTTGCATTGAAAGAGATCAAAATACTTTCTAAACAAGAACAGCAGGAGGACGGGAGAGGGAGACACAAAGTATAGAAGTTGAGTTAACTTTTATTGTTGGCTTGATCTTGGAGTCTATAATCAAAGAAGCTTAACTGAATAAAGCCAAACCAAGTAAACGTAAGTTTATTGATGAAACTTGTATTTGATAATTTACCTGCGTTCTTTTGAGGATATGACAAGCAGACTTGATAGAAGGGAACCAGTGATAGTGTATTTGGAATTTCCGAATGTATTCCATATTGTGCCATTAAAAAGGCTGTTGCACAAGATGAGTTATAACACTGAAGGAAGTGTATTAGTGTGGTTTGATGATTGGTTATTGCATAGAAAGCGAAAAGTCAGAATAAATAGGTCATTCTCAGGCCCCTACTTATTTAGTATGGAAGAGGGAGTGGTGTGTAAGGTATCCAAGTTTGCTGATGACATAGAGGCAGTGGAAGTATGTGCAATAATGAACTTGTTTGGATTCTGCTGTAGGATGTGGAAGGCAAAAAAAAAAACCGCAAATGAAGTTTAATGTAGGAAGGTATTGACAGAGGACTTTCAAAACACAATTCTATTTAGTGTTGTATTATCAGGTAACTGAAGGAAAAGATTCAGAAATGTTCCCAAAACTACTTTGGCAAAGTGTAATATTCCCAGACACCTTGGGATCTCTTGCCTGTGATTTTGAAAATGGAGACAATGCATTTTGGTTGATGTTGAGCCCAGTGACTGGGACACACATAGCCTGGTGTGAATGGCGGAAGGAGTATGCCTCCTCCCAACCACCATTTCTCTCTGGCACTTCCTGGTCCCCCTGCAATAAGTGACCTAGTTTCACATGAGGCTTATTAGCCATATTATAAGCCACAGCACAGGGGCGGAACCAAGTTGCCCTCAACTCCTCAGAGGTGCTGAGACTAAGGAACTGAAAGCTAGTTAGTCCTCTCCAGATTGCTTGCATTGTAGTGTGCTCAGTGCCAAGGACAGGGCTCTGTTGGTCATTGTTTAATATTTTCTTCTTTGCGCAGGATTGAGGGTGATTTGCATCATTCTACTCTAATCCTGCAAGTTCGGAGGCAACTGATGAGACCAACATGGGTCCCGCAATCACTGCCACAGGCAATGGGTAGTTTGTGTGGTGAAGTTCCTGCCATTTATACTAGGCTCTGTTGGCTCCAGACAAATAATATCAGTCCTTGGTGCCATCCTGAGCACTGCTTCTCAACTTTTAATGGTCTTGTTACAGTTTTCACATGAGTTGGTAGTGTTAAACTTTTTTCAAAGTGGCCTTGAAAGTATCCTTGAATCCTTTTCACTCCCTGACTGGTAATCTTCCGACAGAACTCAGAATAAGGTGTCTGTTGGATGTCTGGAGTCAGGCACATACAGGACTTGACCTGCTCCTCATTGTCATCTGTATGTAATTAGAGCCTAGCTGCTGGGGATGTTGGCCTGGGAGAGATTCACTGATTCACTTGCTTGTTCATTAGGTTTGGAAGGTTTTGTGGAGCTTGTGTTGGTGGAATCTCCTCTTCACTCTTCTTCAGACAGCCAAAGATAGTGCTGATTCATTGGACTTCCTTATCTTTGCCTTTCCTGAGGGCTGGCTCTTGAGATGAGTAGTGGACCATGTTTGCCAGGATCTAATGGTGTACCTTTTTATGGAGGTTGCATTGTACAGTGGGGGCAGCTTCGTAGAGGACCATTGTTTTGAGGATGTTATATGAGGTCCATCGTCTCTGACACTCCATTGAAAGAGTTGGCAGTGTCTTTGAGCTGGGCTTCTGTGTCAGTAATCCAGAGACAGAAATGGGTTGCTAGCATTGTTGAAAGAAACTTTGTGGTATAAATAAGCCAGGTGACTACAAACCTATTTAGACAGGCAGATAACCTCTTAGCATCTTAATTCAAAATAATTTCCGAGTCATTCAAAATGTGAGAAATATCTTAGAAGAGTCATTACAAATCTGTCAAACATGACTTGTGCTAGACAATTGTGCATGCGTGAGAGAAACATTTGTGGCTGGTATTTCTGTGGGATTTCACAATCTCATCTTTAGCAAAGCTTTGCAATCAGTGAGGTATGTTTGATGTATAGTCACTCATGTAGGGAATGCAGAAGCTAATTTGGGCACCAAGGTCCAACAAAATCAGTATTATGATAACGTCCAGATCATTTATTTTTAATATTGTCGATTCTTCAAATCAGGCTCAAAACACTGAGAAGAATCTCCTTACCAGCTATAAAGCATTGCCTTTGGACCTACATAATTTTTAAAGCTTGGTTCAGCTTCCAAAATATGACTGCATTTTTTGAAGTCTCATGTGAAGCAGAAGTTGTATTAAACTACACTAGAGAGCTAGAGGAAGTCTCTATGATGAGATCTCTTAAATTGGGATTAAGGACAGGAGGAATATCTTTGCATACTTCACGATATGGTACAGAGAAGGGCTCTGAATACACTGTTGTTCTGAAGAAATTAAGTGTTCTTCAGCTGAGCCACTGGCTACATTGTGTCCTTAGTTTTGAAAAGTTTTATGTAATTTAAAGGTAGTCTTGTCAGACATTTTTCCCACACACCCCACCCCCATCCTTTAGGGTCTCATATGTATATCAGATCTGTGGTTCTTCTGCTGTTAATATTCTTGCTTGAGCTCCGTGTAATTGTTTTCTATCTAGTGAGGGACAAATAGATTGAAGGAATTTCTAAATTGTTTGAAAGCTGGTATCCAGCTGTTTATATTCACTGGTCATTTGGTGACAGAATTGTGTATGCCTACTGAATAAACAGCTATTTTATGGATCTTTTTTCAATTGTCAAAAGTAATGTTTAAACATTGTTCTAATTTATTTCAGGTACCACATAGCCAGCCTCTTTGAAAATAATCAACATTTCTCTCATCTTTCAACATTGGAACGTGAAATGGCCTTTCGTACTGAAATGGTAAGTATTTGATTTAGCTTATTAGTGATTAGACTCAGAGTCCCAGTGTACTCAAAGGCAACAGTATGGCAATTAATTGGTAGTTTACCAGCAGCTTGTTTTCTGCATTAGTTGAATTCTGGTCAGCAACCTTCTTTTTGATAAAGTGCATCTGGTTTCTCAAAATGAGCTGCTTTGTCAAACCAAGTTGTAAGGCAAACACAATCCACATGGCATTTCATACTACAGACAAAATTGAATTGTAAATACCTCAGATTTTACCAATTTAATTTTGCATTTACAATGAAGGTTGGTCATTGGAAGAGATTGGATGATTGGAGTGATCTGACATTTTGATACAGATGCCGTGGAGGAAACCAAATTAGAGAAAATAATGAGGACTAGTTCTGCAGTTAGCACTTCATTAGAGCAGTGGAAACCTTGTAATTGAGCATGAAATGAGGAAGAAGAATCATCATTTTTGGTTGCAAACAGAAGAACTATAGAAAATTGTGACCTTATTTGTCCTCAGAAAGACATGTTTTCTTTCAGGTTTGATGCAGTTCCACGGCACTATGTGGAGCTAGCCTGAGCCTTTCCTTCAACTATGTTTTACATTTGATTGGTCAGAACTGAGTACCTTTATGGGATCAGATCCTGTTAACACACTACGTGGCCCATTGTGGGCTCATTATGACTGATCTCTGCTCTGTTTATTGGGATTTCTCGTGTTCACCCAATGTCTTTCTCAATCCTTTCCAGTCTAAACAAAATTCAGCCGGTTTCCTTTAAGGTTATAATTCTATCCACATCCCACAGATCCTCCCCAAGGCTAACATGGAAATTAAGTAAGATGACAGAATGAGGAATTGAACTGAGACACTTGACCAGTGACTGATTAATTGTGCTGTTCATCTTGGTCTTTCTCTCTTTTTGATGTCATTGCAGTTAGTGCTAAAAAACAGTAACTGAGGAAGTCAGCACATTGGCTCAGTGAATTTGGAACTGTTTAAGGATGAACAGATGTAACGGTAGTTTGGAGGGATGAGTCAAAAGTAAATTTATTAACCTTGCCTACAAATCATCATTGTTCATTTAGAAATTAAAACAATTTATATTGTGTGTATATGGAGGGAGGTTGGAATAATCTTTGAGAATAGTTAATCTGATATTTTAAAAATCTGGATATAAAATCAATTGAAATATTGGTTACAATGCAGAATGAGTGGTTTTTAGTATGGTTCTGTAATAGGAATAAACTTTAGCAAGCTAGAGTTACATGAAGTATTCTTTCCACAATATGTTTGTACAGTGAGCTAGAGTTCATTGTTCCCTTGACATTTCTGGTTTGTTTTTCAAAGTCTGTTTTGGACATGTTGGAGTTTATCTTAGTTATATTGACATAATGCTTTAAAATATTTTCTCATTTTAGGGATTGTATTATTCGTTCTTTAAGACCATTATAGAGGCACCTTCATATTTTGAAGGTTTAACTTCCATAATGAACGATTGTTTGACTGAATATCCTTTGGTTATCAACACCTTGAAGCGGTTCAATCTTTATCCAGAGGTTGGTAATCTCTTGAAAGAATTTATTATTTTCATGACATCTGGTTCTGAATGACAATGCATCAAGTTCTGTTTATTCATCAGTATAAAGATTAAAACAGGCAGAATACTAGCTGGCATTTAGGAAAGTTCTTTAATGTTCTCCCATCCTGCCCTGCTATTGCACAAATTCCACATTATTTAAAACAGCATTCCCTAATGTAGTCTTGTCCATGATCCTGCACATGCACCATCCTTACTCTTTCCTCATCAACCTTAACTCTAGTTTACTGTCTCTCCCATTCTTCCTGGGAACTTGATTCATGCAGATTTCTGCTTGCTGATCGACTTTTTCCGAATGGAATCTTAACATTTCCTGTGTCTCTGTTGCTTAATGCAGACTTGATTATTTTGTGACTTGCATTGGCTGCTGTAAGGCAGGCAGGAACAGTTTATTTAGAAGGCAGTGCCACAAATGAATTTTTGCCATGGGGTGAAATGTTGCAAGCAATAATTAGGGAAGAAATATTGGCTGATAAACTCATAGATGTCACTACACTTGAATTAATGCCTCCAGCTCCATAATATTTCCTTGCACTGACAGAAAGGCACGTAAGTCCTTATTTTGCATTGATATGGTACTGCTTCACTATTGTGGTGCCTTGCACTTCAGTGTTTAAGTCTTGGATGGGTCACAAACCCACAGCCTTCTGCCTTACAATTGCTATTGCTATTAACATGCATCATTATAATTGCTTTTTTCAAAAAAGTTGGATATTGTTGACAATAGTGATTTCCTCTCTCGTTTGCCAACTTTTGGGTGACTTTAGTCAGGTGCTATCAGGAATATACAATGCTTGGGAGATGAACCCTATTACTGGGATTGGAAGTGGTAATGTTCTTGAGCCTGTTTAAGCTATTACTTCCAGCTATCACTTAGTGAAATCTATCTGAAGAGAAATACTTTGCATAGAACTGAGCCCTGTGTAAAGGGTAAACCTGACTCTTTTGTTTTGGTAGGTGGTGCTGGCTAGCTGGTATCGTACTTACATTGCCTGTGCAGATTTTCTTGGCATTCCAACCAAAATATGTTGGCGTGTAGACAGAGGTCAGGGTTTCACTCCTGTGGAGAGCTGTGAAGGTAAATCGTTACGTGTACTTCAGAACCTGCTTTGGAATATTTATGTGTTAATAAGCTTAAAATATGATTTTATTTTGTTCAACAGGAATGGGCGACCCTGCCTACTTTTATGTCACATTTGTTTTTATTTTAAATGGGCTCATGATGTCACTGTTTTTCATCTATGGAACATACTTGAGGTAAGCATATATTCCAGTACCATTAATAGACGAATCTGCTACATGTTGTTCTGGGCCAGTGACTTGCTCTACCCAACTAGAGGATTCAGTCATTTAGCAATGAACCAGTAACTGCGGGAATGTCATGGAAGAAATGACCTAAAATTTGCTTTGGAGATCAACTGTGATTTTTTTTAATTAAGGAAATTCTTGTTGATGTATACAATTGTGTATTTAGGCAGCAATTTATATGTTAATAATTGTAAAGTATATTTTAGGAGGCTGCATTAGATTGAAAAATCTCACATTTCCGTGGAAGTGTTGATGCAGTGAGATCCTAGTCTGAGAATCTGAAGATGCAGACTGAGCACAATTAGTTGCCGTTTGTGTGAAGCTTTGTCGGATCGTGGCCAGTACTTCAGTATTTTCCCTTTTTTTTTGGTGAAATCCGGATGTCCAAATCATCTTTATAAAAATCTGCTTCTTTGACTTATTATCTTCAGATCTGTATTGGTGCCAAACTTCGTATGCTAATATTCTAGAGGAACACCTTGGAATATTTTATTGGGTTAAAGGTATTATATGTTCCTTCAGGGTTATTCCAGAGAGGAAAATCTGACCTGGGAAGTTGAACTTAACTGGTCTCTTTCATCACCAAACATGGACTCAGGCTGAAAGGTTGGCATCTGTGCTGTTCGTAACAGATGGCTCTTTGAATCCCTTTTTGTGTCTCCTGTCAGTTTTTAACATAGAAATAATCAAACATATTACTTGTCAGAAAGTGCATTTCTTATAGGCCCTTACCTACCCTCACAGACTTTACTCCTTCTCCACTGCATCTCAACTGCAGTTCCTTTTGTTCCTGTCTTTGTTGAGGCGAGGTGGTTAGCAGGGTGTTGGGGGAGGTGTGTAGGTAGCACAGTGGCATAGCTGGTGGAGCTGCTGTTTCATAGTTTTGGTGATTCAGGTTCGATCCTGACTTCTGGTGCTATCTCTGTGAATTTTTCATGTTCTCCCTGTGAAAACAATGAAGTATTTGCTAGTAAGTTAGTTGGTAATGTGGTGGGTGACAGAATTGTTAGGAATATGGGAATAAATCTCCCAAGTGTTAATGTAAAGTCCTGTCATTTGTCCTTGTGTTCCTTTTTCTTTTTTACATATGTAGTGAAGCTCCTATTGTATATATTTTTCATATTCTGGTTTTATATTTCCTAATGTTTGCTAACTGATATCTTCCATTATTTTATCAGTTTCTTTAGTCTTTGCCACATTCTAAAGTGCTCCCAGTCCCCATACTTCCTGCTATATCTGGCAAATTTATAATCTTCTTTATTGAATATAGTCTTTAATTTCTCATGTCGGCCAAAGATAGACTACTTTACATGTTTCTTTTTATAAACTGTATAGTGTTTCTTTAGATGCCAGCCATTACTGTCATAATCTTTTAGTGTAGTTTCCCAGCCAACCATGTTCTTTTCGCCTCTCACATTTTTGCTGTTTCCTTGGTTTAGAATGAAAACAAGAATTGTGTAAATCTTATCTCTCTATTTTGAATAATTCAAGGCACCAAAAAGCAAACAGCTTGGGTAGGATGTGGAAATGAAGGGAGAAGTAAACTGCCTGTGATGTATTAGCATCTCCAAATGGCTGTTCTGTTAAGCCTGATTTATACTTGTGCGTACGGGGTATGCCGTAGGCCTGATTTATACTTCTGCACAGCCCTACACCGTAGCAAGCATGCGGCGCTCTGCAATTCACCGCCAAAATGCTAGTTGGTGGTGGGGTTTCTGTGCCACTGTGTTGAGTTTCTTCGTGAGAGGCATAGACGAGGAAATGCATTTCAAATATTTTTTGGATGTCAGCAGGTAGATTTGACGATTTGGTTCATCGTCTCCAACCATTTATTTCACATCAGTGTACAGACGTGGCGGAGAAAAGCATTGTAGGAGGCAATGCGATGCTACCAAGCTGACCAATCACAGTTGTTGCGGTCTGTGTTGCCGCGACGCATGAGTTACTTTTTTGGGGAGGTGCACGTCACCCTACGGCATAGGATACGCGGTACCTATCGTGTACATTTGACGCAGAAGTATAAAAATCAGGCTTAAGATATTCACAGTCTGAATCAGTTTGCATATCTAATTGTCATGACAATAACCACTCCTTGGAGTTCCTGCACTGCAGGCATTTCTCTTTTAAAATGTTAATCCATCTGGCAATTTCTAATACCTCAAGTTTAGCAGAAATGGTTTCTAATGGTTCAATGTTTAAAATCTAGAGCTTTGTCATTTTTCAGCAACTGCAAGGAACCTTCAAATGGCTTTATTTAAAAGCTTTCACACTTTCACTCACTAACCAGAAGTAAATCTGGATTTTTCCTACATTGTGTGTAGGTCAAAACGTATCCATATTTCATTTTTGGTCCTCAGAATTGCATTTTATGGACCTTTTGTTTTTGGATTGTTTTACTTTTAGAGCTGGTTTTGGTAATCTGACACAAGGAGTGGAAGATCCTCTTAGATTTAATTTCCTGTTAAGAATTCACTCTCTTTCAGTATCTTTGCTCCCGGATCTTGCAATCTCACTTCCTGAAGCGCTAATCAGTTTTCAGATTGGAACTGTTGTTTGTATGTCACAGATTTTTAATCCTCTGAAGTAGTTCTTCTTCAAACAGTTAAATGAAATTCCTGGTATTTTACCAGGCAGAGAGGCAGTAGCACGGGAACTTCTGTCAATTTGTGAACTCACAAATATAATAAGCAAATGTAATTGTTTGATGGGAATAGCTATGACAAAATTATTAGTGTTTGGTTGTCAGTTAGTTATCTCTTCCTTCTGACCTTCTCCATTCCCAATCACTCCTCAATGCTGTCAGGGAGGAGGAAGTATCAGGTAGAATCAGTCTGTTAAATCTATAACAAATGGTGCAGAATACATTGAGCACTATATTAAATGTTATTTTATTCTCATTTGGTTTCTGGATGTTACTGACAGGACTAGCATTCACTGCTGCTCTGCAGTGACTGTGAGAAGTTGGTGTTTATCTGTTGGAATGTAAATCAAAAGAAGGGTAGATTCTGTATTTCTGAAATGAAACTAGAAAAGTTTGGAAGCACTCACCAGGTCAGGCGACATCTGTGGAGTGATATTGAGTTAACTTTTAGGTCAATGATCCATCATCAGAATGAACTTCGTTATTGTGCTTTCAGAACTGAATAGCTAACTGGGCCATCTTAGAGTAATTTTGAATCAAACAGATCCTGCCTGGAGATGTACCATAAATTCCGGTGTATAAACTGAGAATTTGGCCCTAAATTTTGCCCTAAAATTAGGGGTCAGCTTATACAGAGGGTGCCAACTTTGGAAAAACGAATACACAGAAGACAGGTCGTATTTATTGGCTGTTTTTGAGTCAAATTTGTTCCACTGTCGACGCATGAATTCTTTGAATAGTTTGTTTAAACTCACATCTAGTGGCTGGAGCATGGACATCAAACCACCGGGGATGACTGCAGTGTCCGTATTTTCAGCTTTCAATGCTGCTTTTGTCTCACCTGACAAGTGCACTTTGAACGTGTCCCAGACAAGTAGCTTCTTTTCCTTCCCGAAACCTTCTGGACGTCGATGCCACACCTCTTTAACCCACTTCAAGCAACCCGCTTCGTCCATCCAGCAGCGTTTTTGGACGTAAACGACAACACCCCACGGGAATTTTCTGAGCAATCTTTGTTTTTTGTCTCAATACAAAATCACGTCTATTCATAAATCGGGTGCACCAACTTCGCATAGCTTTGAAATTTTCGCTGACCTTATGGTGTTTTTCATCCCATTTCAACGCTTGAACTCGAATCATTTCTTTGGTAACAATGTACCCAGACGATCACTGGTGATTCACCCACTCTAAAACTTTTTCTTCCAGTTCTGGCCACTGGCATATTTTCCCGCGGTTTGCACATTTTGCCTTTGGCATTTTCCCTCAGCGTGTCCTCTGCCTTTCTCTACTCTCTCACTTGTTTCTCGTTTACACTAAACTTCTTAGCAGCTGCAGAATTATTCGTTCCTTTAGCAAAATCAACAACCTTCAGCTTGAAGCCAGCATCATATCACATTCGTTTTAATCTTTTGTACGTGGTGGTCGCAAACTCAATACTGAGTACACGTACGGATCCCACCACCCCAGGTTATGTCTTAACGAGATTACAATGGACGCTAAATGGTTTCACAGGGGCTACATTTCAGAGGATTCTTTACCATTGGAGACCTAATCTAAAATTTCCCTCCCTGATTCATTTATTAAGAATTCGCTTATAACCCCCTACAATGTGTAGGCCTGTTTTCTTAGCAGGTACTGGTCCACAAAATTTCCAGGTTCTGGTACGGCAAAGCTGAGTACTGGCATGTGAGATCTTGCGATCTTTTCTGGTTAAATCAAAACCCTATACAAAAGGGGTCGGCTTATACAAAGGTAACATGAAAAAGTCACTTTTTTAAGCTTGAAAATGGGGGGTTGACTTGTACTCTGGAATATACGGTATTTATGCTACAAACTGTAGATTGGTGAAGGGACAACAAGTGTCCTTCTTTGCCCATTTGTGAGTTAGATGATTTTATAACTTTGGTAGTTATGCTATTCTGCAGATATTGGGAATTTAAATTGATGCATCCCTACCATGTTATATGAACTTGTTCCTCCTGATTACTGATCTCTCCAGTAGACAGTCTATTGGTCTTGCATTTCTTTAGTGCTTTTCTTAGGCTTAAGATGATACAAAGCACTTTTCAATTGATGAAGTGAGATCCCTGTTCCAGAGGAAAGATAGCAACCAAACCTATGCAGAAATATGTTAAGAAGCAAGCAGTGTCTTTAGTTTTGTAATTTGATTGAGGGATCAAAATTGACTATAGAATAATTCACATTCTCTTCAAAATACTTCCTGGAATCTTACACTGAGTGGGCAGGTGAGACCCTCCTTTTTCTCATCTTTCTGCTGTGCCTTGGCAACTTCATCCTCAAACTGTCAGCTTCCTTGTGCTGTTTGACAACTTGCCACCTTTAGGAGCATCTCCTGGGTATTCGAGATTCAGTGCTGGCTGTGCAGAAATTTCCTTACACTAAGCTATTATTTAAAATTCTAGACACATACTGAATATACTTCCCAACTACTGACTCTAATCATTTCCCTGGATATTGTCTGATGCTGATTCAGATTCATCGTAACTCGTATAAATGCTGACCTTGATGAGATCTAGACTGGTGATCCAATAATGTGGTCACCCTGCTAATCACCCTGTATGTTTAGACATGCATAAAAGAAGTGTGCATTTGGAAAGCCCTGTGAAAACTTGGTATTATATAAAATGTGAATTCCAGAATTGTAGAAAGTTACAACAGAGAAGAAGGCCATTTGGCCAATTGGAGAAACTCAGGTCAGGCAGCATCTGTCAGAGCTTGCATCGTACACTGGGGTACTCTCTTCAGTTACCTGGTGAGGTAACTGTAGCCTTTGGCCAGAGTAGACGTAATCAGGTGCTCCTTATTCGAAGAAGGATATATTACCTTTGGTGCAGAGGAGGTTCACCAGTTTGATTACAGAGATGAAGGGGTTAGACTATGAGGAGAGATTGAGTCGCATGGGACTGTACTTGGTGGAACTCAGAAGAATGAGAGGAGATCTTATAGAAACATATAAAATTATGAAACAGGTAGACAAGATAGAGGCAGGAAAGGTGTTTCCACTGGTAGGTGAGACTAGAACTAGGGGACATAGCTTCAAGATTCTGGGGAGTAGCTTTAGGATGGAGAAGAGGAGGAACTGCTTTTCCCAGAGAGTGGTGAATCTGTAGAATTCTCTGCCCAGTGAAGCAATAGAGGCTACCTCCGTAAATATACTTAAGACAAAGTTGGATAGATTTTTACATAGTAGGGGAATTGAGGGTTATGGGGAAAGGACAGGTAAGGTGGAGATGAATCCATGGCCAGATCTTACTGAATGGCAGATCAGGCTTGACGGGCCAGGTGGCCTACTCCTGCTCCTGTTTCTTATGTTCTTATGAGCTGCTTGGTTCTTGCTCTTTTCATCAAGGCCCAGCACAGACAGCAACCTCCATGCTGACCTTGCCAGGAACCCTCTACAGCCGGTCTCCACAGGGAATAGCCACGCCTGCCATCCTTTGTCCCTGCACTTCTGGACTAAGGACTGGAACTTCGGGGCCTTCCTCTCACGAGCCTCCTCGCATCCTTCCTCCCATGGTACTGTGAGCTCCACCAGGATGATTTTCTTGTCTTCAGCAGACCACAGTACGATGTTTGGTTGCATTGTGGTTTGCACCATTTCCGGGAACTGCAGCTTCCTCCTCACATTGACCCTCATCTCCCATGATTTGGCAGTTTGCAATGGATTGGATTTAGGCTTTTTTGATATGTCTGGTGTGGCCCTCTCCTTGATAAATAAACAGTCGATGTTTCAGGCCAAGAACCTTCATCAGCTCTGGAAAGAATGTGTGTGTGTTATTTACGCATTCTAATTTCACAGCTATAATGCTGATGCCTTACAGGCTGTAGTTCCAGGTGCCTAAATGTGATGGGGTTTCACTACCTCTATGTCTTCAGCCAGTGATTGAACCACATCCTTATCTTCTAGTAAGCAAATGCTCCCAAGCCCCACCCCATCTTTTCTCATAAAGAAACAGGCCCTTCAGCTCACCAAGTCTGTTCCAACCATCAGTCATACATTTACATTAATCCCACAACCCCAGTTAGCTTTGCTGCTGAGGGAAATGAATCTTCCCCATTCACCCTGTTTGGGCTGCTTGTTATACATCTCAGTTAAATATTCCAACTCTTACCCTTGCTGTAAAGAAAACAACCCCACCCATGTCCAGTCTGTCCTTGTCGCTCTTTACAGTGCTTGTATCGCTCTCTTATTTAGTACATCCTTCCTGTGGTGGTGTAACCAGAATTGCGTTTGCTACTCTAGTTGTGATGTGATTAATGGCTTACACAGTTCCAACAATACCCCAAAACCCAGTAGTAGCGAATATCCCACATCTTAATTTATCTCGAGTCATAGAGAAGTACAGCACAGAAACAAGCCCTTTGGCCCATCTAGTCCATCCCTGAAATGCCGACTGTGCTCTTTTCCATAGACGCTGCCTGGCCTGCTGAGTCCCCCCAGCATTTTGTGTGTGCTGCTTTATGATATGGAGAGAAAGCTGTTGCCTATGTAGCAAGCACCCCATCTCCACGCATCTGATGAACCCAAAGGAACGGCAAAGACCAATACAATGTGGCACCAGCGTCGTTGCAGGAATTGCCAGTCAATGTTGAGCTCAACGTAGGACAGCCTTGGGGACTCCAGCTTCAGATTTTTCCCTCTGGGTTTACTCCCAAACCTTTCCCCATGAGTAGGTATAGCTGCAAGGTAGCAGAGGTTTGAGATCAGAGTTTTCCTTCTCCTAGATGAGCTGCCAACCACAACTGACGAGCCCTATCTGCCCAAGGTGACTGGTTTTAAGGCACCAGTAACCTGCCTTTGCCCCTTCTCCTGTCAATAGAAACATGAAGGCCCCTTCTCCTGTCAATAGAAACATGAACGCCACTGGGAGCATTTAATAGGTAGTGGGAGCTTACCCTCACTACTACCCCTGCCTATGACAACTTTAAGGAACAGGTCGGTTCCTACCAAAGTGCAAAATCTCGCACTTGTCTGCATTAAATTCCATCTGCCATTTTTCAGCCCATTTTTCCAGTTGATGCAGATCCCCCTGCAAGCTGTGAAAGCCTTCCTCACTGTCCACTACATCCCAAAGCTGGTGTCATCTGCAATTTGCTGATCCAGTTAACCACATTATCATCCAGATCATTGATGACAAATAACAAAGGACCCAGCACCGATCCCTGCGGCACATCACCAGTCACAGGCCTCCAGTGAGAGGGGCAACCCTCTACTACCACCCTGTGGGTTCTCCCACAAAGCTAATGTCTAATCCAATTTACTACCTCATCCTGAATGCAAGTGACTGAACCTTCTTGACCCACCACCATGCGGGACTTTGTCAAATGCCTTACCTTATAGACCAGCAGTCCCCAACCACCGGGCCGCAAAGCATGTGCTACCGGGCCGTGAGGAAACGATATGATTTGGCGATAGGAGTCAGCTGCACCTTTCCTCATTCCCTGTCACACCCACTGTTGGAACTTGAATGCACGCGAGCTCGTTACGCATGCGAGGTCATTACCCACGCGTCATCCATGTCAGCGCGGGAAGGAGATCAACTCCTCGAGCTTGCAAGTGACGGTGGGTTGAAAAGTATGTTTGACATAATATCTCTGCCGGCATTCTGGATCAAAGTCAAGGCTAAATATCCTGAGATAGCCACGAAAGCACTGAAAACGTTGCTTCCATTTCCAACATCATATCTCTGCAATGAATGCAACAGAAACAAAATTGCGGAATAGACTGGACATAAGGAACCCCCTTCGAGTATCGCTGTCTCCCATCACCCCTCAATGGGACTGTCTTATTGCAGGGAAACGAGCCCAGGGCTCCCACTGATTCAGCGATATTGGTGTGTTGCAATGATTTTATATGTTCATACAGGGAAAATATGCGCTGTGTGTTTAATATCCAAACGTTACTTAAAATGTTGTGATGCTGTTGACTTATAAGTGACCTATATAACCATATAACAATTACAGCACGGAAACAGGTGATCTCGGCCCTTCTAGTCCGTGCCGAACACTACTCTCACCTAGTCCCACCGACCTGCACTCAGCCCATAACCCTCCATTCCTTTCCTGTCCATATACCTATCCAATTTTTCTTTAAATGATAATATCGAATCTGCCTCTACCACTTCTTCCAGAAGTTCATTCAACACTTACTTCAAGCTCCCCTGTCCTCCCCTGATAATTGACTTATCACTATATTCATGCGAGGAAAATATGTGCTGTGTGTTTAATATTAAATTCATTAGATAAACCCATTTAGAGATGAAATTGAGTGTATTAGCCACTTATCACCTATATTCCGGTCGTGATTAACACCCCCCCCCCCCCGAACAGAATCACCAAAAATGGGAAAAAAATCGGCAGGTACACGCATGCGCACTCGTGCCTGCTCAAGGCTTCATGGTCATTGTAGTCTTTCTCGGGGTAAACACAACGTATTTGACTGCTACTCTTGTCCGTTGGCAACCCTACTCCCCCCCCCCCCCCCGCGGTCGGCTGGTCTGCAAGAATATTGTCAATAATAAACCAGTCTGCAGTGCAAAAAAGGTTGGGGACCCCTGATATAGACAACATCCACTGGCTTGTATTCATCCACTTTCCTGGTAACTTCCTCGAAAAACTCTGTAAGATTGGTTAGACATGATGTACCATGCATGAAGGCAATCTACTTCTGTGTACCAGACTTGCTATCTTCAGGATATGTACACGTCAGTTCTGTTCCATATTCTTTCATATATTGTTTATTCGCTTGCCTCAGTCGCCCTATTAAACAGAACTCTGCCATTAGATTTCTCAGCTGCTAGCTGTAAAGAAAAAATGCCCAAAGCACTTTTAACCAGAGGTACTACTGAACTGTAGTAATTAATATGTGAAGTCCAGTAGTTAATTTGCAGAAACTCACATGGTAAGCAATTGAACTTCATTTTTGATGATATTGGTGGGTGATTTTCTTTTCGGCCTGAAGATAGGAAGAACTTTCTCTGTTTAAATTTGCTATGGAATCTCTTACAGCTATCTTAAATGTCAGGATATTGGAGTTGACTGCTTCAGTTATTTACGTATGGAATAAGGGCAGCATATATTTGCCTTGAAAGAAAGAGTCTTGAAACAGGCTGCAGCTGTGTCTTGTTGCAGAGACAGTCTTGCCGGCCAGTGGCTCTGCATCAGCTCAGGAGTCAGTGTCATCCTTTCACTCACTTACAGCTGATTTCGTTAAGATGACACAAGTCCAACTTATTGACCAAAAACCTGTAGAAGAAATTGTGTTACACCTGAAATCCTCCTCCTGTTCCCTTGACATTTTACCTACAACCTTTATTTAAAATAAAATGTTTTTAATTGCATGGTGCCAGACATTCTGCAAATAATCTTCTATCAGCTTGCTTCCCAAAAGCCTCTTTTAAAAAAGAACAACCTAGATGCCTCAGTAATTAATAACTACAGGCCTATATCAAACGTACCATGTTTAAGTAAAATCATTGAAGAGGTTGCTTATCAGCAACTTAATAGCTTTTTGGCACTAAGCAACTGTATGAATGTTTTCTAGTCAGTATTTTGGCATCACCATAGCACTGAGAATATTCTGGTCAAGGTTTTAAATGACATCTGCTTAAACCATGTTGATAAAATTTCAGTTTTCGTTTTACTGGATCTTAGTGCTACTTTTGACACAGTTGACCATGGCATATTACTGGACAGACTGGACAACTGGGTGGGACTTTCCGGTACAGTAAATTTAAATTACAGTAAGTTTAAATTGTACTTTCAGAACAGGGACTATTTTGTATCGACTGGAAGCTGCATATCTGACCAAACAAAAATGACATGTGGAGTGTCTCAAGGGTCCATATTAGGGCCTCTTCTGTTTAACATGTATATGCTCCCTCTAGTTCAAATCATAGTAAGCAAAGAAAATCTTGCTGCTTATGACACTAATTATGCAGATGGCACTCAGATTTGTATAACAGTGTCATCAAGTGACTATGGCCCCATACAGTCACTAAAGAAACTATACTGAACAAATCACTGATTGGATGAGCCAAAATTTCCTCCAGTTAAACGAAGAGAAACTGAAATAATTGTTTTTGGTGCCAAAAAAGAAGGATTAAAAGTCAGTGCTCACTTCGAATCCCTGTCAGTACAGACCCCAAACCAAGCCAGCAACCTTGGTGTTGTGATGGACTTCAACTTAAATTTTAACTGTCTCTTTAAGACAATTACAAAGGCAGCCTACTACCATCTTAAAAATATAGCGAGTTAAAGTGCTTATACCTCAGCAAGATCTCGAAAAACTTGTCCATGCATTTATTTTTGGTAGGCTTGGGTGCAGTAATGGTGTTTTCACGTCTCTATATATAAAAAAAATCCCACAGACAGCTTCAGCTCATTGAACGCTTCTGCTAGAGTCTTCACTAAGACCAAGAAAATAGAACATGTCACTCCAGTTCTCAGATTGCTACACTGGCATCCTGTCCATCAGAGGATTGAGTTTAAAATATTACTACTGGTTTATAAAGCACCTAATGGTCTGGGGCCAAAATACATCTCCAATCTCGTGCTGCGTTATGAACCTTCCCAAGCTCTCTAGGTCATCTAGGGTGGGTCTACTTACTGTCCTCAGGGTTAAAACTAAACATGGTGAAACAGCTTTTAGTTACTATTCCCCACATATCTGGAATAACCTTCCAGAGGATCTGAAGCCTGCCCCAAATTTAATCTCTTTTAAATTGATGCGTAAAACTTTTCTTTTTGCTGTAGCTTTTAATTAGAATCTCCTGCACTGTAACTTCTATTTATCATATCATTTTTGTGGGATTTTATTCTCATATATTGTCTAAAATTTGATGTTTGATTTTTATATCTTCTACCTAAAGCACTTTGAACTGCCTTGTGTTTGAAAAGTGCAACACAAATAAACTTGCTTGCTTTCCTTCTATTTGTATTGTAATTAAAGCAGTTTTATTCTTTAAGTTGCCTAATGATTTAATGTGTAGAGAGTTGAGGAATGAATTGTTTGATTGCAACACATAAAATTCTGGAGGAATTCAGCAAGTCAGACAGCATCTATGGAAACAAATAAACAATCTGCAGATTTTTTTCTCTTGTTTGTAATTCGTTTTGGCCTGAGACCGTTCTTCAAAATTTTAATGGGCTGGTTGGGAGCTAATGCATTCCACTGGAGGGCGCTCCTGTTGAGCAAACTCAGTCTTCAGGCATCGACTGATGATGTGGCTATTTTCATGTGTGCTTCCAGTTCATGGAAAGGTGATTTTTTTCCCCCATTTACCTCCCGGGCAGGTGGCATTTAATAATTCTTACCCACATATGTATTGTACCCTCAGTTTGTCCATTTCTGTTGAGATTCAGAATGAGTTTTATTATCACTGACATGCTGTAAAATTTATTTGCGTCAGTAGTACATTAAAAAAAATTACTGTGTGACAATAAGCCTATATAAAAATGGTGTACAAAGAGAGCAGAATAGTGAGGTAGTGTTCGTTGGTTAATGGACCATTGATAAGTCTGACGGCAGAGAGGAAGAAGCTCTTCCTAAAAAGTTGAGTGTGTCTTCAGGCTCCTGTACCACCACCTTGATGGTAGCAATGAGGAGAGGACATGTACTGGATGATGGGGTTCCTTAATGATGGATGCCACCTTTTTGAGGCATCACCTTCTGAGGATGTCCTTGATGCTAGGTGGGCTATTGCCCATGATGGAGCTGGCTGAGTTTACATCCATTTGCAGCTTTTTCCAATCCTGTGCATTGTGCCTCCATACCAGTAATGATGCAACTGGTCAGAATGCTGTCCATGGTATATCTGTAGCAATTTGCTGGAGTCTTAGGTGACATACTAAATCTCATGTTCCTAATGAAGTATAGTGAGGAAAACAGATGGTTCTATGTTTACAGATGAGTTGTTGGGATACATTAGGGAACCCAAGGTTGTGAAATTTTGATGAGTTGTACGTTGAAGTGGGGATGGGAAGGGGGCAAATGGGGAATTAAATGAGTACGGGGACTGGGTGGACACATAAATCAGAAAATTACTAACACTAAGGATAAGCTAATATGGACAGCAATGACTGAATAGCTTGTGTCCCTGCCTTAATTTCTGTATGTTTGAGATCCTATTATATTGAACAACCACAAATCTAGTCATTACATATTTCCATATTTACCTGTGTTCTGCCCATCCATCCCTGTTTGCTAATTGGGTCACTTTATCTAGTTTTAAGACTTGTGTGGAGATCTGATCACATTTTAGGTTATATTTATGCAGAAATAGAGAAAATTCTAAAAGGTTCACTAACTTTCTAGCACCACTGTATATCCTTCATAATTTTGTATAACTGTCAAATATCCCCTCAGTCTTTTATGTTCTATGGAATAAAGTCCAAACCTATTTAATCATTCTCTACAACACAGGTCTTCAAATCCTGGCAATGTAAATTTTCTCTGCACTTTTTCAATCTTATTTATATTTTTCCTATAGGTAGGTGACCAAAATTCCATACGATACTCTAAATAAGGCCTCACCAATGTCATATACAATTTCAACATTATATCCCAACTCCTGTACTCAGTACATTGATTTATGAAGGGCCAATGTGCCAAAAGCCTTCTTTATGACCCTATCTACCTATGATGCCACTTTCAAGAAATTATGGATCTGTATTCCCAGATTTCTCTGTTCTACCACACTCCTCAGTACCCTACTTTTCACTGTTAGACCTACCCTCACACTTGTCTGCATTAAATTCCATCTACCATTTCTCAACCCACTCTTCCAGCCAGTCCAGATCACACTGCAAGCTTTGATAGTCTTCCTCACTTACCACTACAGCCCCAGTCTTGGTGTCATCCGTAAATTTGATGATCCAGTTTCCAGATCGTTAATATAGATGACAAACAGCAATGGACCCCTGTGGCACATTAGTAATCACAGGCCTCAAGTCAGAGAGGCAACCATCTACAGCCCCCTGTCTGACTCCTCAGACTTAATGAAAGCAGACTAAGCCTGTGACTATGGTAGCTCATGGAAAGTTTCCAGTGGCTCCTATTCCTGCCAACTCTCAATCTTAAATGAAGCTAGCGGTTCAACTAATTTATATTTTTATATTGGCGGTATATAAAGGATGATCAACATAAAGTAAGTTTTCAACTCTGAATATATTTCCTCTCTAAGTGTTTTACACTGAACTACGTAATTTTTATGTATAGATTTTATATTTGAATACTTAATTGTGTTTGGGGGACTATTTCTCTGTCTTAATTTATCAATGTTCCAATTACTGCCCTTTATAAACTACAGCCTGATACACCTATTTTATTATATTTTGAGCCCAGCCCTGCAACTGTGTGGTTTAGCAATTTGCTGCTGCCAGTCATTCAATGTCACTGTACTCAAGGTGGACATTCCCAGGCACTATTCTCCCAGTGTCCTAGCCAACATTCATCACTTTCCAACTTAACCAAAGAAGAATATTCTTTGTTCTCACTTCTCATTGGATGTGGATAGCTGCTGAGACAGTAGTGGTAGGAACAAAAGTCCAGGAAGAGGTGAGCACAAGCAATGCTGACAGGTTGCATTTTGTTGAAGAGAAAATGGCTCTGTATTAAGATAGTTAATGGGTATCAAACTGTGAAACTTTACTGAATATTGCAAAATGTTCTGAGAAATTAGATTGTAAACAATATTTTTTTCTTTTCCAGTGGGAGCAGGTTTGGTGGAATAGTCACTGTAGCTTGCTTTTTTTTCAATCATGGTGAGGTAAGTGTGGAAGTTGTTTCTTTTGAATTTATATTTATTTATGATACTAACATTTCAGTGTTTAGCTTCAGATTTGCTGTATTTGATCTTTTACCCTGTGAGCTAGGGAATCATGGTTCAAGACAAGAGCTGCTTTACTGTTGGATAAACAATGTATGAAATTGAACATGGGGATCAGTAACACGCAAGCAACTAAACTCCTGTTGCAATGCAGGCATCAGTGAAGCCTTGAAGGTTTTGCTGAATGTTTCTTCATCACCCTGTTCCCACACTCCTCCATTCCCCTCAGTCTTTTTCCTACCTTGCCCACTGGGGCAGCAGTGACTCTCCAAGTTCCAGTGTGTCACTCTGAAAGTTCACAGCTAATTTTCAAAAGAAGTCTTAACTGGCACTTTCTGAAGGTTATTGTATACATAGCAAATGAATGTTGTTCATATCAAAGCATTTAAAATAGTATCTTGTTGACTATACAGATGGTGCAGATTTTAATTAAACTGTGACATGAGAAGAGTATTCACCTTTTAAACGCTGTTCAACGATAAGATTGAAGTTCCTCATTGGTACAGAATATGCTGTTGTTATATGAGCGATTTTAAAAATCAGCATGTCGGGGATAACGCTTTCCATTAAATCTGAGGCTACAATCTACATTTTAACCTGTGAAACTCTGGTTAGGTTTTGAGAAATACACAGTGTATGATTATAATGGCTCTGTGCATCCAAATTTTGTTTACTAACTATGATGACATCTCGGTTAGTAGGCAGCCGTCGATCCCAGAGGATCATGGGTTTACGCCTCTGGTGGACTGTGTCCTCTACAGGGTGCAAGCCTGGGTGGGAAGATTTGAAGAATTGGCTGTTGCCCATGCAGCGGGTTCTCCCTCTCAATATCACTGATGTAGTCCAAGGGAAGGGCAAGCACCGATACAGCTTGGCACCAGTGCTATCGCAGAGGTTGACAGAGTGAAGCTGTAAACAACATCAAACTGCTCCAGATTTCTTCCTAGGGGTTTACTCCTGAAGCCTTTCCCATGGGTGGGTATGGCCACAAGGCAGCGGAGGTTTAATATTAGAGTTTTCCTTCTCCTAGGCGGCCTGCCATCCAAGGCTGATGAGCCCCACTTGCCCGAAGCAACTGGTTTTGAGGTGCCAGTGGTCTGCCTTTGCCCCATCTCTTATCAGTAGAAACAGTTCCACTGGGCCTAGTAGCTAAGCCACACCTGAAGGCCAAGGGTTGGACTTGGTTGTCAGAGGCTGTTAGAAACGCATGCCATTTGAAGCACTGCATAGCTTGTGGGCACTTATCTTGGTGACAACCTTAGAAACCATCTATTACAGGAAGAATCAGCACCATCAACACATCCTCTAAATGTTAGTGGATTAGAAATATTTGAAATGTGTTATTTTAAGGTTATAATTCATAAACCCAATGTCTGTAAGTGGTAGGTTGTAGTTGTAATTTTGTAAATCCCTCATTCAATCCCATACACTGATTTTGTGAACAATATATACCAATCTACCAGTGGAACAATGCTGCTGTTCTCTATAAAACCTGGTAACTGTGAGATTTGAAATGGAGGCTGAATTTAACATGAATAGTACAGTACAGGCCCTTTAGCCTATGATGTTGTATTGACCTTTTAATCTACTCTAAGCTCAATCTAATCCTTCTGTCCCACATAGTCCTCCATTTTTCTTTCATCCATATGCCTATCTAAGAGTCTCTTAAATGTCCCTAGTGTATCTACCTCCATCACCCCTAGCAATGTGTTCCATGCATCAACCATTCTCTGTTTAAAAAAAACAACTGCTTCTTACGTTCCCCCATACTTTCCTCCAATCATCTTAAAATTATGCCCCTTCATATTAGTCATTTCCACACTGGGAAAAAGGTATCTGGCTGTCCACTCTGTCTTTGCTTCTTGTCATCTTATATACCTCTATCAAATCAGTGCTCATCTTCCTTTGCTCCAGAGAGGAAAGCCCTAGCTCGCTCAGCATATCCTCATAAGACATGCTTTCTAATCCAGACAGCGTCCTTATAAAACTTTGCAACACCTCTCTTAAAGTTTCCACATCCTTCCTATAATGAGGTGAACAGACTGAACACAATACTCCATGTGGTCTAAGCACAAATTTTTTTGAGCTGCAGCACTACCTTGTGGCTCTTGAACTCTTAATCCCCCAACTAATGAAGGCCAAAACACAATATGCCTTCTTAACCACCTTTTTAGCCTATGCAGCAACTTTGAGGAATCTATGGACATGGACCTCAAGAGTCCTCTGTTCGTTCACACGGCTAAGAATCTTGCCATTAACTCTATACTCTGCCTTCAAATTTGACCTTCTAAACTGTACACACTTCTGGCTTGAATTCTACCTGCTATTTCTCAGCCCAGCTCTGTATCCAAAAAATATCCCATTGTAACAAAGGAAAACCATCTACACTATTCACAACACCACCAACCTTTATGTCACCTGCAAACTTACTAAACCGCCCTTTCACTTCCTCATCCAAGTCATTTATAAAAATTGCAAACAGCAGGGATCCCACTGCAGAACACTACTGATCACTGACCTCCAAGTAGAAAACGTTCCATCTGCTATCACCTCTGACTTCTGTATGCAAGCCAATTCTGAATCCTTTAGAACCCATGCCTCCTCATTTTCTGAATGACCCTACCATGGGGAGCCTTGTCAAATGCCTTATGAAAATCCTTATACACCAAATCACCTATCTGCCTTCATCAATTTGTTTCGTCACTTCCTCAAAGAATTCAATCAAGCTAATGAGTCCCTCAGTCATGCTGACTATCCTTAATCAGACTGCTTCTCCAAATGCTCGTAGATCCTACCCTTGTGAATGCTTTCCATAGTTTGTCCACCACTGATGTTAAACTCACTAGTTCTTAATTCCCAGGATTATCGCTATTACCTTGCTTGAACAAAGGAATGACATTTGTCACTCTCCAGTCTTGTACTACTCCTGTAGCTAGTGAGGACTTAAAGATAATTGCCAAAGGCGCAGCAATCTCTTCCCTGGCTTTCTGTGGTAGCCTGGGGTATTTCCTACTAGTCCTGGGGACTTATTTGTCCTAATGTTTTTCAAAAGTTCCAGCACATCCTCCTCCTTAATGTTGACATGTTCCAACATATTGGCCTATACTATGCTGCCCTCACATTTATTAAAGTCCTTCTCAGTGGTGAATACTGAAGCAAAATACTCATTAAGGAATTCCCCTACCTCCTTCAACTGCAGTTTCGTGTTTCCTGTTTTATCTCTGATCAGTCCTACACCTCACTCTAGTTATCCTCCTGTTCTTCACATACATGTAGGATGCCAAGGGGTTATCCTTAGTTCTTTGCCAAAGCCTTTTCATGTGCTCTTCGAGTTCGAAGGCCACCTTGTAACTCTTTGGGATCCTGTCTGATCCTTGCTTTCTAAACTTCTAAGCATTTCCTTTCTTCCTCTTGACCAGAAGTTCCACATCACTTGTCAACTATAGTTCCTTCACCCTACCAAACTTTGCCTGTCTCAGTCAGACAAACCGACCCAGAATTATTTTAACATGTTCTTGCTCTGAACCTTCCTGCATCATCTTGGGGGAATGTTCAGAGGAGCCAGCCACACTTTATCATTGTGTGAGCAACGATCAACATCAGGCTTTTTGGGAGCTAGACTTTTTTTTGTGTTTTCCATTGCCAACCCCATTTGAGAAATGTTGACTTTTCCTGATACAAAACTCATTCATTTTTGAATACGATTGTTTGTCGGATTTAATCATATTAATGTAACAATGCCACATGTTCTGGATGTTCTACAAATTAATTTTTTGACCATACAGATATTTAGCAACAGGAATGTTAACTTGGTTGTGGAGTGCGTCCATGCAAACAGTTATTGCATAGTGATGCCGTTTTGCCTGTACAAAATAACCAGAGTTTTGAAACTCATCTAAATCTTGGATCACTGATTGGGAAATCATGGGTAACCACTTGGAGTGATGCCATCCTTCCTCAGCTTCGTACCTGCAATGAAGAGATTGATAACTGTGCTGCTTTCAGTCAGAATCTGGCTGTTGAGAATCTAGCTGTAGAGAATCTGGGCACACAGCAGGAGTAGTGGATCCCTGGATCTGTCACTACTGCAAGGCTGAGTCACTGTTACCCAGTGATTGGTGGAAGAGTTCTTCATTACCTTGAAATAGGAAGAGGAGTTTATGCTCATAGAGTGACTTTATCGTGCATACATACCTGATGTTCTCCTCCATACATACCCATTGCATTGTATCATCTGAAAGGCATCATATAAAAACAATTTGCTGAGTCCTTGGATGATCCCCTGATATTTTGCAGTGTGGCTTGAAAGCACAACTTCCCTAGCTGTTGGCCATGAGTAAGTATTTGCTTTTTCAACTTCACCGGTGCCCAAGTGAGAGCAGAGAAGATGTATGGATCTCTGTAACAGTGTTCCCAAGATCAAATACAGTATCTTCTATGTAATGGCCACTCTGGAGAGAAGAAAATTGGCAAGTAAAATTTACCAGGCTTAATAAAGGAGAGGATCTGTATGTAAATTGTACAGTGGCAGTTTGTTTTAATTTTTTTAGTCCTTATTCTCTGGCATGTCTGTCTGCTCTTGGCAATTTGACTGCTCATTGAATAATTGAGCGTTCTCTCAACACCTTTCCTCTGAGTGATAAGTCACTAATGTCAACTGAATCACTTGGTAGAGTATCAGGAGGGGTAGGGTTGAGACTACTGAGTACTGAGGTTGCAGTCCTTGTGCATGGGATGCAGATGATAGTTTGATCGGTGAAATGGTTAGGCTGAAATAATATATTGGATTTACTTTACCAAGAATTTGTATAATGTGTGCTTTCATTACAGTGCACAAGAGTCATGTGGACCCCACCTCTCCGTGAGAGCTTCTCCTACCCCTTCCTAATTCTGCAGATGCTGCTTTTAACCCACATACTAAGGTACTAACCTCGGTCTCACTGGCTGAGAATTTCTCATGTTTATTGCTTGTGCAATGACAAGTGATTCCTCAATGAAAATATTTAATTTGTTTGTTCTTTTTCTGAACAGAAGCGTCTGTGTAGAGAAGAAGACCTTAGCTGCATTTTGTATTGCAAATATCCTCTTCTTGCTTCCATGGCAATTTGCACAGTTTGTGCTGCTCACACAGGTGAGAGATGTTGGTGACAATGAAGATTCTGTTTAGAGATTTAATATTAAACTGATTATAAAGTTGATGTGACTTAAAGAAGAAAGGTAGAAGGCAGGGAACAACAGGCCAGTTAGTTTAACAGCCATTGTTGGCAAGATGCTAGGATCATTAATCAGAGAGGAAATAATTAATCGTTTATGAAAGCTGAACATAGTTTACCTATAAACTCTTTTCTGGCTTCCAGCCAGGTGCAGGTGTGTATTATAACTGATATTTCGATGACAAACTCTGTCATCTTCTTCAGGGATGATGCCTGGGTATGTCTAGACCGGTGATATTTATACCCATGTAGTCAGTACCTCCTGATCGGTTAATCCTCATCCAGTCAAGTTTCTGCTCTCCCACCTTGTTTACAATCGAATTCCAGTTCTTACTTAAGGCAAGACCTTTGTTTTTGTTAAAATTCTTTTCCTTTAGTTTTATTTAAGTGGCTTCCTTTACCAGGCAGTTCCAAAAGCCATTGCCATGGCATAGTAGTTTAGTGCCATCAAAGTCAACCCTATGGCCATTGTGAATGCACTGTTCTGCTACTGTCGATTTCTCCGGGTAACCCAAACAGGTATACTTCCTGTGCTTCTCGATATGGGTTTCCACCATGCGTCCCATCTTACCTAATGAGACTAAATAGTTTGGGCCTTTATTCTTTTATTCCTTGGAATTTAGTAAAATGAGGGGTGACCTTATTCAAACATTGAGGCTTTACATGGAGAGTTTGGAATGATTTTGCTAGTGGGAGTGTTTCAAGTATAACTACAGGACAAGAAGCTATCATTTAAAACTGAAGAATGTAGAAATTCCTTCTGGCATTGGGTGGTGAATCTCTGGAATTTTCAGCCTTGGAGGATGATGGAAGCCGAATCATTAGAGTATTTAAAATGGAGGGGGGTAAATATTGTACCATGTAAAGCCTATGTGTTTGAATAAGGTCACCCCTCATTCGACTAAACTTAAAGGAATAAGTAAATGAATTCTAAGGATAAATATTGATAGATCAAAGAATAGAAAGAGATGGAGAACTGACACAGAAGAGGAGCTGATGCCAGCATAGGTTAACCATAAGCTTAATGAATGGTAGGGCAAGCTTGAAGGGCTGATGGTCTACTCCTAATATTTTCTTCTTCTTGTCACTTGCACATTCTTATCTATAGATCTTGGATGCATAATTCAGAACATAAATGTTGGAAGTTGCCTTCTGAGATAATTTTTTTAAGGAATTATCCTTTTATGCCTTTGTGCAATCTTCACACAACTTCATGGGCAGTTGGTGTTATTTTGTGGTTGCCTATTTCTATTGTACTAGCTCTCATTAATTCTCCGAGTGTTTTTGTGCAGATTAATGGCTTGGGAGTAACACATTTAAGGCCACAGTTGTCGATGCTTTGCAGAATGTTCCCCTTCGATGATTAAAGATGTACTGTTTCTACTTGGTCTGAACACTGAGATTTATGAAGTCTGAGGCCTAATTTAGTATGGTGGTGAATGTAATAGCCAATGTGAGTTGATGCACCATGCTTAGAGGATTATAATGCAAAGCAAAAAGGTTGATGTATCAGCTTCTTGAACTAACACATCAGATGTGTCCTTGGTGATGTCTATGACTCTAGAGGGTACAAAGAGCTCTGTTGCATTGTTCTTGTGCTGAAATAATAATAGCATTTAGCTCTTGACATGCTCTAGTCCCTTAGTGAGAGCAAGGACCAAGGAATTAGTGAAAAGTGATGGTGTTGGTCTACATGTTGACCCAGAAGGATAGCATTGAGATTTTGTTTTCCCACCTCCTACCTGGGTCTTTCTTTCAATCTTTTGTTTTCATAAGACATAGGAGGAGAATTAGGCCATTTGGCCCATTGAGTCTGCTCTGCCATTCAATCATAGCTGATCATTTTTTCCCCTCTTCAGCCCTATTCCCTGGCCTTCTCCCCATAACCTTTGTTGCCGTGTCCTGTCAAGAACCTATCAAGCTCTGCCTTAAATACACCCAATGACCTAGCCTCCACAGCAGTCTGTGGTAACAAATTTCATAAGTTCATCACCCACTGGCTAAAGAAATTTCTCTGCATCTTGGTTTTAAATAGAGGTCCCTCTATCCTGAGGCTGTACGCTCTTGTCCTAGACTCTCCCACCATGGGAAACATCCTTTCCACTTTTACTCTGTCTAGGTCTTTCAACATTCAAGAGGTTTCCATGGGCTCCCCCCCTTATCCTTCTGAATTCCAGAGAATACAAACCCAGAGCCATCAAACGTTCCTCACACGATGACCCTTTTATTTCCGGAGTCATCCGTGTGAACCTCCTCTGAGCCCTCTCCAATGCTAGCACATTTTTTCTTGTATGAGGAGCCCAAAATTGTTCACAAATCTCAAAATGAGGCCTCACCAGTTCTCAGCATCACATCTCTGCTCTTGTGTTCTAGACCTCTTGGTTTTGCCTTCTTCACCACCTACTCAACCTGCAAGTTAACATGTAGGGTGTTCTGCACAAGGACTTCCAAGTTCCTTTGCATTTCAGATTTTTAGATTTTCTTCCCATTTAGAAAACAGTCTGCACACTTATTTCTATTACCAAAGTGCATGATCATGCATTTTCCAACATTGTATTTCATTTGCCAATTTCTTGCCCATTCTTATGTACCCTTGGGTCTTTCAGCCTTTTGGGCACCTTCTCCCTTGTAATAGTAACTGCACTCACTTTTCTTCCTTCACACACTTCAACATTTGGCTCACTGCTAGTGTCTTCCACAGTGAAGACTGATGCAGAATACTCATTTCATTCATCTGCCATCTCCTTGTCCTCCGTTATTATTTCTCCAGCCTCATTTTCTAGTGGTCCTATATCCACTCTCATCTCTCTTGTTTTTTTCATACTTGAAAAAGCTTTTACTATTCACTTTGATATTGTTTGCTAGCTTGCTTTCATATTTCATCTCTTCCCTCCTAATGATTCTCTTAGTTGCTCTCTGTAGGTTTTTAAAAACCTCCCATTCCTTTATCTTACTGCTAATTTTTGCTTTGTTGTATGTTCTCTCTTTTGATTTTACATGAGCTTTGACTTCCCTTGTCAGCCACAGTTGTACTATTTTTCCATTTGAGTGTTTCTTCGTTTTTGGAATACATCTATCCTGTACCTTCCTCATTTTTCCTGGAAACTCAAGGCATTGCTGCTGTGCTGTCATCCCTGCCAGCATCTCCTTCCAAACACAAACAAGAGAAAATCTACAGATGCTGGAAATCCAAGCAATACATTCAAAATGCCAGAGGAACTCAGCCGGCCAGGCAACATCGATGGAAAAGAGTACAGTCAACATTTCAGGCTGAGATCCTTCAGCATGACTGGAGAAAAAAAGATGAGGAGTCCAAGTTAGAAGACGGGGAGAGGGGAGGGAGAGGTGAAACTGGGAGTGGTGAAGTGGGGAGCTGGGAAATAAGAGATATAGGGTTGGGGAAGGGGGAATCTAATAGGAGAGGACAAAAGGCCTCTATCACTCAACATCCTCAGTCTCACCTATTTGATCTGAATTAATATTTCATGTGTGTGAAGTTAAAAAATAAAATTCATTCTTTTAAATGAATGCTTGGTCACAGAATTCTTTAAATTACATGGTGGTTCCTTAACACAACACTTTTTTTATATTGGTTCTTTTATAATTCTAATCAGGCTGTGATACTAAAGTTCTTTTTATTCTTCCCATCAGGTTGCTTCACTCTTTGCAACATACGTTTTGGGTTATTTTGATGCCTGTAAGCTGCTGGACATTGTATATGCTCACATGGTAAAGTGAACTGTGTTCCCTGTTAATTTTATTATCCATTCATGCCCCTACAGAAATGCTGATCAGCCACTAGCTTGAACTGATGCAGTCTATGTGGAACACTACTCCTACAGTGTTGGTTCTTAGAGAGTTTCAGGATTTAGACCCAGAAATACTAGAGTTGCTGATATAGTTTCATAAAAGAGAGGTGCGTTGGAGGGGCTGCTGCAGGCAGTGGTGTTCTCATGCACCTATTGTCCTTGTTCTGTTTGATGGTAGGAGTCACTGGTTTGGGATGTGAAATAGCCTTAGCAAGTGCATATGGTATGGCTGCAGGCACTGTGTGACTTTAGATCACTACCACAAGTCACTGCCATAAAAGTTTAAAAAAATAAGGTGTTGTATAATTAAAAAAAAACAGGGCAGGACTGCACAGTAAATTGTAAAGTCTTGGAAAGTGTTGTAGAACAGGGAGACCTCGGAGTACAGGTGCATAGTTCCTTGAAAATACCAACATAGGTGAATCAGGTGGCAGAGAAAGTGTTTAGTTTGCTTGCGTACATCAGTAAGATTGGGACATCATCTTACAGCTGTACAAGACATCAGTGATTCCACATAGAAAGAACTGCATACAGATCTGTTTGCCTGCAGAGGTGTTATTAAACTGGAGATGGTGCAAAAAAATGATCAAGGATGTTACTAGGACTGGAGAGCTTGAGCAGTAAGGAGAGATTGAATAGGCTAGGCCTTTTTTCCCTCGGAATACAGGAGTTTGAGGGGTGACCTTTTAGACATAAAATCATGAGGGGCATAGGTAAGGTGTATAGCCAAAATCTTTTTCCTGGGCTAGAGGGCATAGGTTTAAAATTAGAGGGGAATGATTTAAAAGGGATCAAAGGGCCAGCCTTTTAACAGATGGTGGTGAATATTTGAAATAAGCTGCCAGAGAAAATGGTAGAGGCGGACACAGTTAAAATATTAAAAAGATATTTGTCAGGTGCATGGATAGGCAAGGTTTAGAGGGGCCAAACACAGGCAAACTGGACTAGCTCAGTTGGGGAATTGGTTGGCATGGGGCATGGGTAAGGTGAGCCAAAGAACAAGCTGATCTGAAGTTCCTGTGTTCAGCCCTTCTCCATGTTTCCTAAAGGTTAGTGTCATGTACATTGAAAACATACAGCATTTGTTTGAGTCAAATCGAATTAGCAAAGATGATTTTGGGCAGCCTACAAGTGTCTGATGGAATTATTTTGCTCTAATAGAGTGGATTGATGAAAGGAATGGAATGAAATGTTGGGCAATTTGCACTTGTATGTGTTGGGGTTTAGAATAGTGAGATTGGACGTGATTGACATGTACAGGTTGCTGAGGAATCTTAAAAGATGGATGAGGAGAGGATCTAGGGATTAAATGCAGTTGTTTAGAAGTAATGTGTTGCCCATTTAAAAGTCTTAGAAATTCTCTTCCTCAAAGAGTGGTGGAAACAAAGTTGGCTATGATTTTAAGGCAGGGGCAGATTTATTTTTGATGACCAAGAGAATCAGAATGGGACTAAAAGGTTACCGTGTGATGACTACAGGTTGAGGTTATGATGAGATTGGTGGACAAAGAAATAGCAAACTGAATAAATATTTTGTGGACGGCACCAACAGCATGCCACAAATTTGAGTATGTTAGTGGGCAGAAGTGAGTGTAGCTGCTATTACTAAGGAGAATGTACTTGGAAAGCTGCAAGGTTTGAAAGTGGATAAGTGACCTGGACCAGATAGATAATTTTGGTCAGTATGGAAAACCCAGACTCCTCCAAATTCAGCACGTGATGGCTGGGTAGGTGAGCAACTAGTTGGTGCATTCCTGCTGTTTACACAGGGTTTTTGTGTGCTCGCGATACATGGCTTTGAGGTGCCCAGTACTATCCTAAGTGCTTCCTTGCGTAGTCATGGAGATTTCCAGGAGTGAGTGGAATTTGCATTTCTTCAGGGAATGTTTTGAGCACTGTCTGAAATCTTTCCCTCTGTCCCCCGGAAATATCTTCTCTTTCTATGAATGTGGTGTTGAGTATGTGCACAATGTTTCCTGCTCAGAAGAGCTGACTGAGTGTTATCATGGCTTCAGTTGTGGTCTGGGACCAGGTGGTTCATGTTGTTCCGGTGAAGTTGGATGACATTATGCAGATATAGATGGTAGAATATCTTTCAGTGCTTCAGATGGCCTCTGCAGAAAGTGCAGGGCTCAGAAGCATAATGGAG
This sequence comes from Mobula birostris, assembly GCF_030028105.1. Classification (NCBI taxonomy): domain Eukaryota; kingdom Metazoa; phylum Chordata; class Chondrichthyes; order Myliobatiformes; family Myliobatidae; genus Mobula; species Mobula birostris. The sequence goes on along the minus strand of NC_092370.1, from coordinate 115,219,389 downwards.
GGCAGGGGGTCAAGACCTGAGATCTGGCAGGGAACTCATGGTGTGCTGCACAATAGACTGTGAGTTCTATTGCCAAGTCTGAGGTCTTGAATTGCAAACACGCCCTTCCTCCATCAATCTAGCCAAATTGAGGGAAGTCAAAGGCTTTGGTGAGGTTAAAGGAGGTCACATGTTGGGGTTGGTGCTGCTCCCCGCATTTTATTAGTGGTGGTGCACAGTGAAGATCAAGCCCATTGTGCTTTTGGATAGACAAAATCTGCAGGATGAATCATAGACTGGCTGTTCGGCTACTGGGGGCAAAATGGCACAGAGGGATCAGGGTGTATATGCTCATGAATCCTTAAAGTTGGAGGGTACGTCAAGGGGTTGTTTTCAGAGCATTTAGGGTCCCAGTGTTCATTAACAGAAGTATAGAGTACTAAAGCAGGGAATTATGTAAATTTTATAAAGCACCTGGTTAGGACATAATTGGGATATTGGTCTCTCGCTCTGGTCAGGAAGGATGCGAGGACCTAGATAGAATGAAGAGCAGAATTAATGGAAAAATTTTAGCTTTGAAGATGAACTGGAGATAATGGGATTATGATCATTCTTCCCACCAGTGCACCACAACTACAGTGTAGTCCATCTACAAAGAGGATCTTTGGCATCTTCTACACTTGGGACCTGTAGCACTGAGTGAGAGGGCGAACTTTGCATGGGAACACCACCATTTACAAGTTCCCTTCTCAGTTAAGCTCCATAGTCATTTAGAAATATATCATGGTTTCATCTTTACCCAGTGTTTTTCAAGGGACCAATAGATAATTTACTGGCGTACTCAATGGGTCAAGCAGCATCTGTGGTGGAGAAAAGAATTTTCAGTATTTCAGCCCTTCAGTTTGTAGTAATTATGAATGGAGGCTTGGAAAAGAATAACCTAGTATGAGAAAGAACACTGAATGGCACTAGTGTGCTGGGAGCTGGCACAGACTCATTGGAATGAATGGTCTCTTGTGCTGTAACGGGAAAGGGACATAGCTATGTTTAATGGTGTCTGCAATGAGATGGTCAGAAGAGCAGGAGGGTAACATCTACTAATTACTCCTGTTTTTACTTTCGTTTTTCACAGATTTCCCTGTTGGTTTGTTTTGTGCTGATGTTCGGAAATGCCATGCTGCTAAGCTCCTATTACGCTGCCTCTCTGGCTGTTGTTTATGTAAGTAGATTGGACACAATAGGACTTAAATTATTATTCTGTTTTTGCTAGTGTTGTGAAATTGTGGTTTCTTTTGTTTCTCTGGGCTGAATGTATAACAGCTGTGTTATGATCAGAGGGTTGGTTTCTAGCCTCTATCACAGCCACAAAGTCTGCAATGCCAACCAGCAAATCTTTCCCACTTCGCCCTGCTCTCCATGAGAAGGCACTTGCTGCATTTTGAACAGTGTTTTGTTTGTGCCATGGACCAGCTTTGATTCTCATCTGGGATAGAAAGCAGAAGCCTTTCTACAACACACTGAGCGCAAGGAAACAAACAATACAACTAGAGAGTAGATTTGGTTAGTTTTTCAGCTCCCCTCTGTTTTTGGTTAGGTGAGAATAGCGCTCTCTACTCCAGTGCCCCTCCCATCTCTGGAGAGCATGTGGATTAACATGGTTATCAGTGCTTGCTCTGAACAGGTACCTAACTCAACGTAGAGAATAGGTCTGGAGGTGCTTGATTCATTTGACTCAGTCTAAACCTCCATCTGAAGCCAAGGGAATAACAAAGAAACTAGTTTGAGAGGATCACTGGCAACCTTACCGTTCTAAGTCCAGCCTGTGTCCAGAAGCGAATGCAGACAAATAGAGATTGTAGGTGTGTTTTCATAGAACAGTATTAAACTGACAGGGCGTGTTGTAACCAAAATGCAATGCATCCAGCTAAAAACATTTATTTTGTGCCAGGATTTTTCACCTCAGTGGTTGGTGGTTTAAATAGAATTTATTCCTGTATGTGGGGGAGAAATAAATTAAAAATAGATAATAATTACCAATTTAGAAATAAAGGCAACTTTCATTTATAATGTATCTGGGTGATGGGTGAAGGTCAATGGGGAAGACGATCTGACAGAAGAGACTGTGCTAAGTAAACTTAAGTTGTACAGACTTGAGTTTAAAATGTGTTGGTTGAGGGGGGTGGAATTTGGGTAAAATGAAAAGTATGCCAGTATTAAACAATAGAAAAGCATAAATTATGAATAAATGATCAATTTACCAGATATTTCTAAATAATCCCACTCATTCTGTATTAAAATTAGCATATAGTATTCAGTAACCAATACCTGAGGATTATCTTTTTCCTTTAATTTAGGGAATGGTTGCCTTGAAATCGCATATTTCACAATTTTTGCCACGACATCTTCTGGGTTCATGGGTAGGTTGTTCTCTATTTACAGCTATGTGTGATTTAATATTATAAAATGCATTATTGTGTAGCTATATAATTTACATATTCTCAAACCTCATCTCCTTGTACGCTCTTCAGAACCTGTTTGTTTTAACGTTGTTGGTTTCTGTATAGACTATGGGAATTGAATTCTCTACACTTCTTAATCTCAGTACCAAGTAGTTCACAAAGCCTTTGGGACTGTACTTTCTAGTGAACGTGCCCCACATGTAACTGGGATAGAACTGATACCAGGTTTTCATGAGCTAGACTATTGGTTATTAGTTCTGCTTAATAATTGGATAAATAAGGGTTGTTCATGCCAATGTGCATACAGCACAACTTAGAATATTTATCCTAGGTCAGGCTAACTGGCCTATAATTTCCTTCTTTCTGCCTCCCTCCCTTAGAGTGGACTGATATTTGCAATTTTTCAGTCTTCTGCAACCATTCCAGGATCTAGTGATTCTTGAAAGGTTGCTACTAGTGCTTCCACAATCTCTTCAGCTAGTTATTTTGGAACCCTGAGGTGTAGTCCATCTGGTCCAGGTCATGTATCCACCTTCAGACCTTTCAGCTTCTCAAGCACCTTCTCCTTATTAATAGCAACTGCACTCACTTCTGCTCACAGACACGCTCAAATTTCCGGCATACTGCTAGTGTCTTGAACAATTGAAGACTGATGCAAGATACTTAAGTTCATCCCATTTCTTTGTCCCCAGTACAACTTCTCCAGTGTAATTTTCCAGTGGTCTGATATCCACTGTCACCCCTCTTAAACTCTTTATATATCTGGAAAAAAAAACTGTTTGTATCCTCTTTTATATTATTGGCTAGCTTACTCTTATTCGCTTCTTCTCTCCTAATGGCTGTTCTAGTTGCCTTCTGTTGGTTTTTAAAAGCTTCCCAATCCTCTAACTTCCCACTAATTTTTGGCATATTATATAATCTCTGATTTGCTTTTGTTGTCTTTGACTTCCCTTGTCAGCCATGGTTGCCTTATCCTCCCTATAGAATGCTTCTTCATCTTTGGGATATACCTATCCTGCACCCTCCAAATTGCTCCCAGAAACTCCAGCCATTGCTGTTTTGCTGTCATTCCTACTATTATCCCCTTCCAATCAACTTTGACCAGCTCCTCTCATGCCTCTGTAATTTCCTTTACTCCACTACATCTTACTTTAGCTTTTCCTTCTCAGACTGCAGGGTGAAATCTATCATATTATGATCTCTGGCTCCTAAGGGTTCCGTTACCTTTAACTCCTGGATCAAATCTGGTTTATTACACAACCAGAATTCCCTTTTCTCGAGTGGGCTCAACCATAAGCTGCTCTAAAAAGCCATCTGGTAAGCATTCTTCAAATTCCCTCTCTTGGGATCTAGCATCAACCTGATTTTCCCATCTCCCTGTATATTGAAATCCGCCATGATTATCATAACATTGCCCTTTTTACATGCCTTCCTTGGACCTATCCAGGTCTTTCTTAAATGATATTATCATACCAGGTACAATATACTTACTCTGGCAGATCATCCTATATACTTACCACCCTTTGCATGAAGGTCCCATCTAAATCATTCCCCTCTCAACCTAAATCTATGCCTTCTAGTTTTAGATTCTCCTACTCTGGGGAGAACACTGTTATGACCTACCCTATCCACACTTATCATCATTTTGAAGCGTATTACAAGGTTGCTCTCATTCTCCTATGACCCAAGGAGTAAAGACCTAACCTGGCCAACTTCTCCCCTAACTCAGGCCCTCTAGTCCTGGCAACACCTTTTAAAATCTTTTCTGTATTTTTCCAGCGTAACCTTTAAGAGAGTTACTTTCCTATAACAAGGTGACCAAAGCTATACACAATATTCCAGTGTGGTCTCCGTAGTTCAGTGCTCCTGCAGTATTTTTTGCCCAAGGATGTTGCTTCTTTGGACTGTCTGAACAGCAAGGGTTCAGTGGCTTTCTGCTTGGCTGCAATCTGTTAAGTTGTCCTGCAATCTCAAAATTTCTTTCCCTATGTAGAAATAGTAATGGGCTTTCTGCTCTTTTAAGAGTCATCTGTTTTCCCAAATGGGTACGCTTCCAATGGGTGCATGGATTTCATCCAGAAAATGTATGGACTGTATTCTTTTAAAATAAGACAGTACTGATGTTTAATTTCTTCTGGTTTATACCCATGGGAAATCAAAGCTATATTATCTAGTGCAATAGTTCTGAACCTGTTTTTGCACATGGCCCATTTGTCACTCACTTACCTCTGTGGTCCCCACCCACCATAGTCTGTGTTAGTTGCTGGAGTTTTTTTGTGTTAATTGTACTAATTATTCTAATATACAGTCAATATTTAGGATTTAACAGGTTATAAGTATTGTATGTTAAAGATAATGTTACAGGTGTATATGAGAAATAAAACGGTTTCAAAGCTCTGAATAGGGTAATTATAATCTTCCAACCTGCAATGAAAATGCACTTAATATTGTTTCTTAGGGTGTTTAGTGAGATCTTTGCGATTAATGCAAACTAGTGAGTTTTTGAATATCCAGTTGCAACTTGGTTGAAGATATCAAAGATCACCCCTTTTCTCAACATCAAGACCGTTATGAGCTTTTGATAGCAGGTGAAGAGCTTGTGTAAACCAGATTCAACTAGTTAAGAGGTGGGAAATCCAATTAAAAACAACTTCGCTTTCTCCCAGAGCTGTGGAAACTTATTTTGAATACCGCATGTAATCCAGAAATTTTGCTTGCTGTGTTTGAATTTTGCTTGAGCTGTTATATTATTCTACAGCTCAATAAGACATTCTTGCAATGTGTTGTCAACATCATTCACATTCACCCCAAATGGATTCACCATCCAATCTAGAAAATGCATCTCTAGCAGGTCTCTGAACCAAAATTCCATATCAGTGTGTGTTTGCTTCATATGATCGAGATATACAATCAAATCATCATCTTGCAGTTAAATTTCCACTGAAGGAAATTGCATAAACTTGCGCAGTCCAATAATGCTGCTGAAAAGTTTGAATTTTCCAAGGAAAGCAGTAATAACCTCTTTGCATGATACGAGATTGTAGTTCTTTCCTTCTAACTGTTCAGTTTTTCAAGTATATCTGACAGATAAAATATATCAGACTTAGCAATGACAATTTGTTCTCCAAGCTGCTTATCACTTAGAAATGCTTCAAAACTATCAAGAAAAATGAATTGAACTTTCTTTCAAAATATTATAAGTACCAGGTGCAAACCTCTCACCTGGCTTGTACAGTGGTATGCAAAAGTTTGGGCACCCCGGTCAAAATTTCTGTTTCTGTGAATAGCTAAGCGAGTAAAGGAAGGCATAAAGTTAAAGATGAAATATTTCTTTAATATTTTAAGCAAGAAAACTTTTTTATTTCCATCTTTTACAGTTTCAAAATAACAAAAAAGGAATAGGGTCCGAAGCAAAAGTTTGGGCACCCTGCATGGCAGTACTTAGTAACACCCCCTTTGGCAAATATCACAGCTTGTAAACGCTTTTTGTAGCCAGCTAAGAGTCCTTCAATTCTTGTTTCGGGGATTTTCGCCCATTCTTCCTTGCAAAAGGCTTCTGGTTCTGTGAGATTCTTGGGTCATCTTGCATGGACTGCTCTTTTGAGGTCTATCCACAGATTTTCAGTGATGTTTAGGACGGAGGACTGTGAGGGCCATGACAAAACCTTCAGCTTGCGCCTCTTGAGGTAGTCCATTGTGGATTTTGAGTTGTGTTTAGAACCTGTTGTAAAAGCCATCCTCTTTTCATCTTCAGCTTTTTTACAGACGGTGTGATGTTTGCTTCCAGAATTTGCTGGTATTTAATTGAAGTCATTCTTCCCTCTACCAGTAAATGTTCCCCTTGCCACTGGCTGCAACACAAGCCCAAAACATGATCGATCCACCCCCGTGCTTAACAGTTGGAGAGGGGTTCTTTTCATGAAATTCTGCACCCTTTTTTCTCCAAACATACCTTTGCACATTGCGGCCAAAAAGTTCTATTTTAACTTCATCAGTCCACAGGACTTGTTTCCAAAATGCATCAGGCTTGTTGAGATGTTCCTTTGAACCTTTTGAATAGAACTTCTGCATGCCACTGTATAAAAACTTGGCTTATTAGCTAACTCTGCTAACAGCCACATGACTCAGCAGTGAGAAGACCACCTTTCATAAGCAATACACGTCCAGGGTCAGTATGATTTGGGGTTCAAGCAAACAGGAAAGTTGGGATGTTCGAATTAAGGAACTTTGATTGTTGCGAATGCTGTGTAAATACTGCCCGTACTCAATTAGCAGTCACCAAGAAATTGCAGATTGTATACCAGTATGAAATTACACACAGAATATTTACTAACTTTCAACTTTATCAAACAATTAATAGGAGAAGAAAATATAAATAAATAAAAAGGCCCATTATAGTTAACCAGTCTACATGTGCATATAAACACTGGAGCTTATTTCTGGAGTAGGCGCATGTATCGCTTTACTCGCGTGTGGATCCCACGTTCTGCGCGAAAGACACCAGCCACAGTTCGAACTTCCCTCATGATTTCAGGACCCTCAATCCATTTGCAAACAGAGGTAACATATCTCACCATGGGGTTGACATTACACTGTTCCCAGGTGCATTATATATCAGCCTATCTGGGGGTTTCCTAACTCTGAAACCTTCTTCAGCCTCAGGCACTCCTTATGACTGTTCCTTTTTACTCGGGCATGCCTTCCAAGCTATCACTCGTATCTTCTAGTGACTCAGGTTCCCCTGCCATTAAACTGAACTCCGCTTCATCCCCAATTATATTGGAGCCCAGGTCAAGCAGGTGCTGCCAAATATCTTCAAGCTTCGCTGATCCTAACTGGACCTCACTCGGAAAAGGGTGTCCTCTGTCACTCTAGCTACTCCTCCAGGACGTAACATGACAGGTTTAGACGTTTATGCTCATCATACTGCTTAGGAGAAATTTGTACCTTTTCAAATGCAGCTCTGAATACTGGGTGAATGGACAAATTTTTCAAAAAATTCTCTCCACTTCTTGCATGCTCCCACGAGCCTTCTCACAATGGGAGTATTTGTGCCCATAAGCATGGAAGTTTCATCTTTTTCAACCAGATTTGGGCAGACCAACACTCGTGTATGAAGGGTCTCAGCTACTCCAAAATCTGCCTCTGAAAACTCCAGTTTCAATGACAAGTAGCCATCATACAGGTAGTCATCAGTACTATGGCCCCAAAATTTCTAGGCCACTGAGTGGGGTTGAGAGGTCATGTATTGGTTGTTAAAAGGATCTGTAAAGTAAAGTAACTTGAGAACGTGTCAAATTTGGTTCTGAAATGTCCTCAATCTGTATGGATACATCCGAGCTTGGTCCCACTAAACCTTAAGGAATAGGGTTTTGTACTTGCATATTTCTCTTGAAATATTAGAATGTTGTATTATTAGAATGTATTCTCATTCTCATTAGAATGTATTCTCTCTGAGATGCCAGCCAGTTCCTTTACTGGGTCCCTTTGTAGTTTTGCTTCTTTTCTTCTCTGTTTGATTAACTGCTGACATTTCGAAGCTTTTCCTTTCCTAAACAGTCTCGCTTGAAATGTCCCTCTTCTCCACAGTTGTAACAGAAAATACCGGTTGCCTCTCTGGTCAAAAGACCCTTTTCAGCAACATTCCTCTGCTTAGTGAGGCCTACAGGTGGGTCATGTTTCCCAACGGACAGTTCATGTTTAGCTGAAACATTAGCAGACATCCATCGAGTCAGCTCAACTCGGGTGTTTCACCTCATTCCTCAAAAACTCTATGCCTGTGGCATCACTTTAGCAGCAGAGGCTACCACTGAAGACTTTACTTGGCTTTTAGAAATGTACCGCTTCTCAATCATAAGACCATAAGATATAGGAGCAGAAGTCGGCCATTCGGCCCATCGAGTCTGCTCTGCCATTCAATCATGGGCTGATCCAATTCTTCCATTCATCCCCACTCCCCTGCCTTCTCCACACACCCTTTGATGCCCTGGCAAATCAAGAACCTATCTGCTTCTGCCTTAAATACACCCAATGACTTGGCCTCCACAGCCGCTCGTGGCAACAAATTCCACAGATTTAGCACCCTCTGACTAAAGTAATTTCTCTGCATCCCTGTCTAAAAGGACATCTTTCAATCCTGAAGTTGTGACCTCTTGTCCTAGACTCCCTTACCATGGGAAATAACTTTGCCATATCTAATCTGTTCAGGCCTTTTAACATTTGGAATGTTTCTATGAGATCCCCCTCATTCTCCTGAACTCCAAGGAATACAGCCCAAGAGCTACCAAATATTCCTCATACGGTAACCCTTTCATTCCTGGAATCATTCTTGTAAATCTTCTCTGAACCCTCTCCAATATCAGTATATCCTTTCTAAAATAAGGAGCCCAAAACTGCACACATAAGTGTGGTATCACGAGTGCCTTATAGAGCCTCAACATCACATCCCTGTTCTTATATTCTGTACCTCCAGAAATGAATGCCAACATTGTACTCGTCTTTTTCACCACCTACGCAACCTGGAGGTTAATCTTTAGGGTACCCTGCACAAGGACTCCCAAGTCCCTTTGCATCTCTGCATTTTGAATTCTCCACCCATCTAAATAATAGTCTGCCCGTGTATTTCTTCCACCAAAGTGCATGACCATACGCTTTCCAACATTGTATTTCATTTGCCACTTCTTTGCCTATTCCCCTAAACTATCTAAGTCTCTCTGCAGGCTCTCTGTTTCCTCAGCACTACTCGCTCCTCCACCTATTTTTGTATTATTGGCAAATTTAGCACAAATCTATTAATCCTATAGTCCACATCATTATCATACATTGTGAAAAGCAGTGGTCCCAATACCGACCCTTGTGGAACTCCACTGGTAACTGGCAGCCAGCCTGAATAGGATCCCTTTATTCCCACTCTGTTTTCTGCTGATCAGCCAATTCTCCACCCATGCTAGTAACTTCCCTGTAATTCCATGGACTCTTATCTTGCTAAGCTGCTTCATGTGCGGCACCTTGTCACAGGCCTTCTGAAAAACCAAGTACTCCACATCTATTGCATCTTCTTTGTCTACCCTGCTTGTAATTTCCTCAAAAAAAACTGCAGTAGGTTAGTCAGGCAGGATTTTCCTTTCAGGAAACCATGCTGGCTTTGGCCTATCTTGTCATATGCCTCCAGCTACTCTGTAATCTCATCCCTAACAATCATGTTTTCCTCCTGTCTAACTTTTCTGAGTAACCTGGTAAAATATGGAGGAGGGTGCATCTTGTGGGTCATTTGAATACGTAGAGCAATTATGTCATGTGACAATGCACCCTTCCCAATTTGCTCCACCTTCAGGCAATTTCTCTCAGACAGCTGAATGCCCCGTTTGTGGCACAAACACTGCAGCAGTTTCTCCAACCTGAAAAGGTAGGCAGACAACTTTTCTACTTCCTCCTGGAATGTGTGCCTAAACTTAATCATAAGATTGGCTGAACTTTCAGTAGTGCCAACAGCATCTTCCAAAGCTAGCATGTAATTAGCTGATGTGGCAATTGGTCTCTCTACCTTTAGGAACCTCACTATATCAGCGACTGGACCCTTTCAACTTCCTGCCAGTCTCTGTTTTTTCATATTATCTGAGTGCTGCCATTCATCTAGCAACTGGGATTCTGGTTAACCCAAGCCTCATATTCTTCTTCCCCATCGGCTGTGGGCTTAACTCCAGAGAATATTCTAAGCCTGCAATAACTTTGGCTTTCCACAGGTACACTTCGGCATGTATCAACCAGTGATGTAATAGCTGAAACCAGGTGAGAACTTAAATCAACAGCTGAAAGACATTGGACTTCTCACATCAAACAACTCCTTTCCCTCACTTTGCAGAAATGAGAACAACTTGTCGTTAAATTCTCCACCCTCAGCTACATTCCTCCCTTCCCTAGAGATATGAACTGGCCATGGCACCACCTCTCCAGGTGGCCCTATCCTATCAGGCAGAGCGACTTCAGTCTTGTCACTGGCAGTTTGGACTAACATGGCATTTCTACCAGCAGATTGGTCAAAATGCCGTTCAGTCAGTGTAACTTTACCGTACACTTTTACAGACCTCGGCACTCTGAGTAGCAGCTTGTTGGGAATTCAGACATCCACCCCGCTCAGAACACAAGCTTTACATGAGGATACCCTCTTTGTATTGCACTAGACCTTAATCCCAGTGGCAGCCATCATAACGTACCTTAATTATGATGCACCGCACTTTCCACAAATGCTAGTTTAAGGGTTTAACACACAAATAAACCACTTAATCAATCCTTGTACAGCATTCACACAGCATCCGAATCCTGGTCAAGCCCCCACAAACCAACCCTCAAACCGGGCTCGTATACGAACTTGGCTTGTTAACTTACTGTGCTAACAGTCATGTGACTCAGCAGTGAGAAGGCTACCTTTCATTAGCATAGCAGTAGCAATCTTACCCAGGGCATTACACAGGGATTTAATAGAAGTTGTAGTGGTGGATAGTGATGCAGCGATAGACTTTCTAACTGTCCGCCTCTTCACAGTTTCACTGTTTCTGACAGATGAGCCCACTAAAGTTTTCATGTCATGTTTATAACACGCATGGGTCAGTGGAAGGCGACAGAACCAGCTTCCTGCTGCCTAACGACTGACAGGCCTGCTCAATCTGCTGTTTGATTTGGGGGTAGATGTGAAGCGGAGCCATTCAGGATTCCAATTAAATTGCACTCACTAAGTTCATCTCTTTTTATTCATATACATGTACTTTGGTGATATTTCATCAAAACAATAAACTTATGGCCTATTCAGTAACTCCTGTAGCCCCCAGTCTTGTTTCTTTCTTGTGGTCTCCTGAGGGTGCCATGTGGCCCATGTTAAGAGCCGTTGATCTAGGCAAATATTTTTACATTCTTGACTGGCATGGCAGCCTTGCTAAGGCAAAATACTTAAGGTGCTGCAAATTTGGAATAACAACCAAGTAGCAGGAGTATTCAAGGACATTTTCAACTTCTCACTGCTACGGGCAGAAGTTCCCACTTGCCTCAAAAAGGCAACAATTATACCAGTGCCTAAGAAGAATAACGTGAGCTGCCTTAATGACTATCGCCCAGTAGCACATCTACAGTAATGAAATGCTTTGAGAGGTTGGTTATGACTAGACTGAACTCCTGCCTCAGCAAGGACCTGGACCCATTGCAATTTGCCTATTGCCACAATAGGTCAACGACAGACACAATCTCAATGGCTCTCCACACAATTTTAGACCACCGAGGCAACACAAGCATCTACGTCAGGATGCTGTTCATCGACTATAGCTCAGCATTTAATACCATCATTCCCACAATCCTGATTGAGAAGTTGCAGAACCTCGGCTTCTGTTCCTCCTTCTGCAATTGGATCCTCGGCTTCATAACCGGAAGACCACAGTCTGTGCAGATTGGTGATAACATATCCTCCTCGTTGACAGTCAACACCGGCGCATCACGTGGGTGTGTGCTTAGCCCACTGCTCTACTCTCTGTATGCACATGACTGTGTGGCTAGGCATAGCTCAAATACCATCTATAAATTTGCTGACGATACAACCATTGCTGGTAGAATTTCAGGTGGTGACGAGAGGGTGTACTGGAGTGAGATATGCTAACTAGTGGAGTGGTGCTGCAGCAACAACCTGGCACTCAACGTCAGTAAGACGAAAGAGCTGATGGTGGACTTCAGGAAGGGTACGACGAAGGAACACATACCAATCCTTACAGAGGGATCAGAAGTGGAGAGAGTGAGCAGCTTCAAGTTCCTCAGTGTCAAGATCTCTTTGGATCTAACCTGGTCCCAACATATCAATGTAGTCATAAAGAAGGCAAGTCAGCAGCTATAGTTTATTAGGAGTTTGAAGAGATTTGGTATGTCAATAAATACACTCAAAAACTTCTATAGTTGTACCGTGGAGAGCATTCTGACAGGCTGCATCACTGTCTGATATAGAGGGGCTACTGCACAGGACCAAAAGAAGCTGCAGAAGGTCATAAATCTAATCAGCTCCATCTTGGGTACTAGCCTACAAAGTACCCTGGACATATTTAGGGAGCGGTGTCTCAGAAAGGCAGCGCCATTATTAAGGACGTCCAGCAGCCAGGGCATGCCCTTTTCTCACTTTTACCATCAGGCAGGAGGTACGGAAGCCTGAAGGCACACACTCAGTGATTCAGGAGCAACTTCTTCCCCTCTGCCATTCGATTCCTAAATGGACATTGAAGCTTTGGACACCACCTCACTTTTTAAAAAAATATACAGTATTTCTGTTTTTGCATTAAAAAAATCTATTCAATACACATAATTGGTTTACTTGTTTATTTATTATTATGTTTTTTTTCTGTCTGCTAGATTAGGTATCGCATTGAACTGCTGCTGCTAAGTTAACAAATTTCACGTCACAACCCAAATCATTGGTATATACATTTGAAATTTTGTCATAGAGCATATTTAACACCGAGAATTAGACATCAAATGGGACTGGTTCCTGACCCTTATTGCTCATTTTGCCCCGACGGAGCCATTGGCTATTTTATACATGTTGTATGGGAATGCCCAGGGGTTTTTGATTTGTGGGGGAAGGTTATCAGTACTCTTACAGAACTAACGAGTACAATTACCGATGGACCCCGCTGTACATCTTCTAAATGATGACTCCCACCTTTCCCTTACGGAAAAAACACGCAAAATCTGGCTGGCAGGCTTGACTGCAGCTAAGAAGATTGTAGTCCAGCGCTGGAAACCTTCCCATGATATTTCAAATACTCACTGGCTTCAGAGCTTTTTTGGACATTTCTTACCTGGAACTTTCATCAGCAAGAGTAAATGGTGCACGACCAAACACAATCATAATGTGGACAAATTTGATATCTAACTTAAAAGATCATTTGTTAAAATAGGAATGCTTTGTCTGTGTATGTACTACTATTCAGTTGATTGGTGGAGGGGAGAGGGTTGGGGGGGAGAGAGGGGTGGAGAGGGGATGGTGATGAAGGTTGGGGGGTGGCTGGGTTAAACAGTCAAACTAATTGGCAACTGGTTGTATTGAATGTAATTTGTTGGTGTTGCAATAAAAAATTAATAATAAAAAAAACAAATTTCACGTCACATGCAGATGATAATAAACCTGATAATGATTCTGATTCTGATAGTGGTCAAGTAGCCCAGTTGCATCCTGGAGAGAGAACGAGGGGAATGTTTAAGAAATGAAAATGAAAAGGGCCTTTTCTTCACTCCAAGAATCAAGAAGTGTTCTTTGTCTTCATTCTTCACCTTCTTCCTCTTGTGTCACATTGTCTCTTCCCTTCTTCTTTCAGCATTTTCAATGTATCATTCCTTCCACTGGAGATCCACTCTCCAATTAGATCCTTCTAACCATGGCTCCATCTACAAAAGTACAGAATGTTGAACATTGACAACTTCTACCTACTGGCCAAGGCTCCAAATGTTTTCAGGTGGAGCAGTAATTCAAATGCCTTACTTTTGAGTTTTGATGCAGTCTTTTCTCTCCTATGGCAATAAACTTTTCTGATAAGCAGACTATTCTTAACCCAACATTGCATTCTGCAATTTTAGATCAAAGCCTCCGCTCCCATTATTGTGGGGCAACAGTTTTTGGTAATAATTCTGTCTCTAACATTGTTATTTTTTTCCCCATTTGTTGTAAACTTTTGCACGTTCTTTAATCTTTTTGCTATTGTATTTCATTGTATTCCTTTTCTTTTTTCTCTATTTTTGAGCACAAACACGCAACTGACGCTATTTTAAAGCTGTTCACTCTAAACATGGTGTGGTGTCTAATGGCCACACAAGTGCACATGGCTGATGTTAGTTAGAAATTGTTCATCAACAGTTTTCTGTTTCAGTATGTGGCATAGTGTCCCAAATCCCAGCAATTTTTTGGATTAGTTTTTTGTTCTTTAAGAGCTGTCCTAAATAAGTGGCTGCCCCAATTAACTGATGGCTCAATTAACTGGAATCCACTGTGTTGTAAAATAACAAGTTTGCAAGTGTATTTCTCAAACTGAGATTTGCCATGTGTTTTAAATTTATGTTTTGTGTGCAAGTAGAGTGTAATGATGCAAATATGATCTCTATTATTTGTAAATCTTTTGCAGATAGCTAAAGGAACTGTCTGGCTTGTTGGAACCATAATCCTCAAATTTGTGGCTTCTAAACTGTTAGGAGTTACTGATGATGTAAGTATCCACATTATGAAAGAAATATATTAAACTTGCAAAAAAGGATTTGTGTCGCCTCTGATCTGGGCTGACATTTACGTGTTGGGCGGCATCTAATTGATTGTTTATTTCGGCTTTTTTCTTAAAGATGTTGCTGGGTGCATTCTGGCTACCGCTGCACCGCTGCATTCTTCGCGGCAATGTATTGGTCCGCGGCCCGGAGGTTGGGGACCACTGGTTTAGATGATAGAAATCTAGATGATTGGTGTCGAGGGGGGATTGAACAACAAGAATTAAAAATTTAATATCAAGCTTAATCCAGTAGAGATCTAGAAAGGCACTGGCGATAGTTCCTGGTGCCAGTTAGAACACAGGCAGCATGTTGAATGAAGAAGGTTGACAAGGGATCAGGAGTAATTGAGCCTTGAGATAACAATGGTGTTGATGGGGGGGGGGGGGTTCCGCAACAGAATGGCCTGTGTTACAGAAATACAGCAATGGAAGACGTTCTAATCTGTTCACTTATTATGATTTGGTAAATGCTTGGCTAATTAAGCAAGGTATTGCTGCAGCTGTGGAGTTGTTTTATTTTTCTTCAGTCATGTTTTTCATCTAACTCTGTAATCTGTGGTCAATACACTGCAATGCTTTTCACCATGGGGCCTGAAGGTTAGGTGTTGCTTCAGAGACTTAACACTAAATCTAGCCTTACACATCTGGGTAAAATACTAAGGCAGTGCTGCACTGGCAGAAGTACAATTTTGAAAGATGTTAAATGAAAGCTGCAAATCTGGACTCAAACATAAAAAAATGTGCAGTAAAGGGAATTATCCTTGGAGCCATGGAGCATATTTATCCCAACAGAAAAGGGAAGCATATGGAAGAGTTAGCAAGCTGAAATGAAATGGGGCCCTTGTGGAAAATGAAAGGACAAATAGGAAATCATGAGGACTGAAGGGGACCATGAAATGTTCTTGGAAAGAGGGATTAAAGAGAATCTCAAGGCATTTATATTTCCATTAAAAACAAGAGGGTAACAGGCAGAGGGTAGAACCACTCAAGGACAAAGAAGGAAATTTATGTCAGGAGATAGGAAATGGGTGAGGTACTAAATGAGTACTTCACATCGGTATTCATGAAGGAAAAGGACATAGATGGCAGCAAGATCGAGGAGGAGTATACTTTATGCTATGTTAATATCAACAAGGAAGAGGAAGGAGGACAGTACAGAAACAGGCCCACTAAGTCTGCTCTGGCCATCAACCAGCTATGCTCACTAACTCTACATTAATTTTTATTCACCTTGCATTCTTATTGACTACCCTTCCCCACTCTCCCCTCTCCCCATCCCTCGATTCTTCCATTCACCTATGTACTACGGACAATTTACATATCTTTGGAATGTGAGGGAAATCCAGAACAACTGGGGGGGGGGAGCGGAGGGGCCCACATTGAGAATGTGTGAACATCGCAGAGGCAGCATCAGAGGTTGGGATTGAACTCGGGGCTCTGGCACTATGAGACAGTAACTACCAAACTATGCCACTGTGCCCCTAATAACAACAGGGAAGCGGCCATGTTCTTTATAGCAATTCGATTTCTAGTTCATATCAATAACATATTTCAATATCTTAAACCCAAGGAGCTATGGCACTGCATCTGCAATAAAAAGAACAAACTTCTCTCCCCACCCCCATGCACCTCCATCCCAGCAACAACATGTGTAGGAACATAATGGTATGAAAATTTTGTTCCCAGTTATGTTGCAACCTTGACATTTCAGTTCATTGAGGATTTGTTTGAGAAAAATATTCTTTAAGTTGGTGTAAATAAAAGCCATTTAGTAACTCTCTTGAAGTGCATTAAAAACTAGAAACATAGAAAATCTATAGCACAATATAGGCCCTTCGGGCCATGACGCTGTGCTGAATATGTACTTACTTTAGAAATTACCTAGGGTTACCCATAGCCCTCTATTTTTCTAAGCTCTTATCCAGGAGTCTCTTAAAAGACCCTGTGGTATCCGCCTCCACCACCGTTGCCAGCAGCCCATTCCACGCACTTACCACTCTCTGCATAAAAGAAAAACTTGCCCCTGATATCTCCTTTGTACTTACTTCCAAGCTCTTTAAAACTGTACCCTCTTGTGTTAGCCATTTCAGCCCTGGGAAAAAGTCTCTGACTATCCACACGATCAATGCCTTTCATCATCTTATACACCTCTATCAGGTGACCGCACATCCTCCGTTGCTCCAAGGAGAAAAGGCCAAGTTCACTCAACCTATTCTCATACGGCATGCTCCCCAACCCTGGCAACATCCTTGTAAATCTCTGCACCCTTTCTATAGTTTCCACATCCTTCCTGTAGTGAGGTGACCAGAACTAAGCACAGTACTCCAAGTGGGGTCTGACCAGGGTCCTATACAGCTGCAACATTACCTCTCGGCTCTTAAACTCAGTCCCACAGTTGATGAAGGCCAATGCGCCATATGCCTTTCTTAACCACAGAGTCAACCTGCGCAGCGGCTTTGAGTGTCCTAAGGACTCGGACTGCAAGATCCCTCTGATCCTCCACACTGCCAAGAATCTTACCATTAATACTATATTCTGCCATCACATTTGACCTACCAAAATGAGCCACTTCAGACTTATCTGGGTTGAACTCCATCTGCCACTTCTCAGCCCAGTTTTGCATCCTGTCAATGGCCCGCTGCAAACTCTGACAGCCCTCCACACTATCTACAACACCCCCAACCTCTGTGTCATCAGAAAATTTACTAACCCATCCCTCCACTTCCTCATCCAGGTCATTTATAAAAATCACGAAGAGAAGGGGTCCAGAACAGATCCCTGAGGCACATCACTGGTCACCCACCTCCATGCAGAATATGACCTATCTACAACCACTCTTTGCCTTCTGTGGGCAAGCCAGTTCTGGATCCACAAAGCAATGTCCCCTTGGATCCCATGCCTCCTTACTTTCTCAATAAGCCTCGCATGGGGTACCTTATCAAATGCCTTGCTGAAATCCATATACACTGCTTCTACTGCTGTACCTTCATCAATGTGTTTAGACACATCCTCAAAAAATTCAGTCAGTTTCATAAGGCACAATCTGCCCTTGACAAAGCCATGCTGACTATTCCTAATCATATTATTCCTCTCCAAATGTTCATAAATCCTGCCTCTCAGGATCTTTCTCCATCAACTTACCAACCACTGAAGTAAGACTCACTGGTCTATAATTTCCTGGGCTATCTCTACTCCCTTTCTTGAATAAGGGAACAACATTTGCAACCCTCCAGCCCTCCGGAATCTCTCCTGTCCCCATTGATGATGCAAAGATCATTGCCAGAGGATCAGCAATCTCCTCCCTTGCCTCCCACAATAGCCTGGGGTATATCTCATCCGGTCCCAGTGACTTGTCCAATTTGATGTTTTCCAAAAGCTCCAGCACATCCTCTTTCTTAATGTCAAGCTTTTCAGTCCACTGTAAGTCATCCCTACAGTCGCCAAAGTCCTTTTCCGTAGAGAATACTGAAGCGAAAGTATTCATCAAGTATCTCTGCTATCTCCTCCGGTTCCATACACACTTTTCCACTGTCACATTTGATAGGTCGTAATCTCTTACGTCTTATCCTCTTGCTCTTCACATACTTGTAGAATGCCTTGGAGTTTTCCTTCTGTTTGCCAAGGCCTTCTCATGGTCCCTTCTGGCTCTCCTAATTTCATTCTTAAGCTCCTTCGTGCTGGCCTTATAATTTTCTAGATCTCTATCATTACCTAGTTTTTTGAACCTTTTGTAAGCTTTTCTCTTCTTCTTGACTAGATTTTCAACAGCCTTTGTACACCAAGTTTCCTGTACCCTACCATCCTTTCCCTATTTCATTGGAACGTACCTATTGCAGAATGTCACGCAAATATCCCCTGAACATTTGCCACATTTTTTCAGTACATTTCCCTGAGAACATCTGTTCCCAATTTATACTTACAAGTTTCTGGGTGATAGCTTCATATTTCCCCTTACTCCAATTAAATGCTTTCCTAACTTGTCTGTTCCTATCCCTCTCCAGTGCTATGGTAAAGGAGATAGAATTGTGATGACTATCTCCTAAATGCTCTTCCACTGAGAGACCTGACACCTGACCGGGTTCATTTCCCAATATCAGATCAAGTACAGCCTTTCCTCTTGTAGGCTTATCTACATATTGTGTCAGGAAACCTTCCTGAACACACCTAACAAACTCCCCCGCATCTAAGCCCCTTGATCTAGGAAGATGCCAATCAATATTTGGGAAATTAAAATCTCCCACCACGATGACACTGTTATTATTACATCTTTCCAGAATCTGTCCCCCTATCTGCTCCTCGATGTCCCTGTTACTATTGGGAGGTCTATAAAAGACACCTAGTAGAGTTATTAACCTCTTCCTGTTCCTAACTTCCACCCACAGAGACTCAGTAGACAATCACTCCATGACTTCCTCCTTTTCTGCAGCCGTGACACTATCTCTGATCAACAGTGCCATGCCCCCACCTCTTTTGCCTCCCTCTCTGTCCTTTCTGAATCATCTAAAACCTGGCACTCTAAGTAACCATTCCTGCTCCTGATCCATCCAAGTCTCTGTAATGGCCACAACATCATAGCTCGAAGTACTGTACTGATCCACGCTCTAAGCATGAAGGTGGGTGTTCCAAGGATTTGGTGGTATATATTTCACAGGTTATTGAGAAAGCCAAGAGAGGGGATTTCTGGAGTCTTGACAGAGATATAAGTATATGGCATTTTGGTATGAGGGTATCCATTAAGTGGCAGGAATCTTAAGAGCACTAATAAACAAAGGGATCTTGGAGTGCAAGTCTAGAGCTGCCTGAAAGTGGTAACAAAAGTAGATAAGGTGGTTAAGAAAGCACGTGGCATACTTCCCCTTGCTCCTTTGGTGTTGTGAATAAAACTTTGCAAATCATGTTGCAGCTGTATAAAGCATTTGGAGTATTGTGTACAATTGTGATTGTTGAATTACAGGAAGGATATGGAATCTTTGGAGAGGATGCAGAAGACGTTTACCATTAGGTTTTTTGGATTGGAGAGTATTACTTATAAGGAGAGGCTGGCTGAGGGGTGAACTGATACAAGTATATAAAATTATAAGAGAATGTTTTAAACATGATAGAATGGGAGGGATAGCATTACTAGTCAGGAAAAACGTCATGGCAGTGCTCAGGATAGAGTAGAGAACTTGTCTGCTACGGCTATATGGGTAGAACTGAGGAATGGGAAAGGGATCACAAGCAAGAGAAAATCTGCAGATGCTAGAAATCAAAATAATATACACAAAATCCTGGAGGAACTCAGCTGGTCAGGCAGCATATATGGAAAAGAGTAAACAGTGAATATTTGGGGTTTTGGCCCAAAATATTGACTGTTTACTCTTTTCCATAGATGCTGCCTGGCCTGCTGAGTTCCTCTGGCATTTTGTGTGTAATAATGAGAAAGGACTGACCACGTTAATGTGATTATATTACAAACCATGTCTGTGGGACTGTGAGGAGCACATTTGTAGAGAGATCGCAAACTTATGGTAGGAATGGAAGGTGTGATAGTAGATTATTGTAACTTTCCCCATATTGACTGGGATTCCCATACTGTAAAAAGGCTGGGATGGGATAGTTTATCAATTGTGTTCAGGATCGTTTCCTTAATGAGTACATAGAGGTCCCAACTAGAGAAAGAGTGTGATACTAGATCTCTATTAGGGAATGAGACAGGGAGGTTACAGACTTTTGTCTGTAGGGGAGTCCTTTGCATCTAGAGATCATAATGCCATCGGTTTCGAGATAATTATGGAGGATAGGTTTGGTCCTTGGGTTGAGATTCTAAATTGGAGAAAGAGCAATTTTGATGGCATCAGAAAGGATCTGGCAAGTGTGGTTTGGGACAGGTTGTTTTCTGGCAAAGGTGTACTTGGTAAATGGGAGGCCTTCAAAGGTGAAATTCTAAGAGTACCGAGTTTGTATGTTCCTGTAAGAATAAAAGGTAAGGATAATAGTTTTATGAAACATTGGTTTTCAAGAGATAATGAGGCCCTGATTAAGGAAAAGAAGAAGGTGCTCAGCAGGTATAGGCACGAAGGAGCAAATGAGGTACTTGAGAGACATATAAGAAATGCAAGTAAACTCTTAGGAGAGAAATCAGGAGCGCTAAAAGAAGACATGAGGTTGCTCAAGCAGGCAAGATGAAGGAGAATCCCAAAGGCTTCTACAGATATATTAAGAGCAAAAGGTAGCAAGGGACAAAGTTAGTCCTTAGAAGATCAGAATGGTCATCTATGCATGGAACCAAATGAGATGAGGGAGATCTTAAGCAACACACACACACAATGCTGGTGGACCGCAGCAGGCCAGGCAGCATCTATAGGAAGAAGTACAGTCGATGTTTCTGTTCAAGACCCTTCGTTAGGACTAATGGAAAAAAGAGATAGTAAAAGATTTGAAAGTGGGGGGGCGGGGGGGGGGGACACCGGAAATGATAGGAGAAGACAGGAGGGGAGGGATGAAGCCAAGAGCTGGGAAGTTGATTGGCAAAAGGGATACAAGGCTGGAAAAGGGGGATCTTAAAAGGATTTTTGCATCTGTATTTACTCAGCTGGACACAGAGTCTATAGAGGTGAGGCAAAGCAGCAGTGAGGATATGAATCATATACAGATTCGAGGTGGAATTGTTTGCTGTCTTGTGGCAAATTAGGGTATCAGGGCCTGACATGGTGTTCCCTTGAACATTTACGGGATGCTACTGCGGATGCCTTAGCAGAGTTATTTTTTAGATTATGAAGACACACAGTGTTCTTTTATTGTCATTTAGTAATGCATGCACCTAAGAAATGATACAAAATTTCCTCCGGTGTGATATCACAAAACACAAGACAGACCAAGACTAAAAAAACTGACAAAACCACATAATTATAACATATGGTTACAACAGTGCAACAATACCATAACTTGATGAAGAAGTCCATGAGCACAGTTAGAAGTTCAAAGTCTCTCAGATGTCCCACACCTCACGCAGACGGGAGAAGGAAGAAAAACTCTCCCTGCCATACCCGACCACGGTCCGACTCTGAGTCGTCTGAAAACTTCGAGCCTCCGATCAGCTCTCTGACACCGAGTTCCGAGCACCATCTCTATCCGAGCGATTCGACCTCAATCTCGGTCGCCAACAGCAGGCAAAGCCGGGGATTTTGAGGCCTTCCCTCCGAAGATTTACGACAGCAGCGAACGGGCGTTTCAGAAATTTCTCCAGATGTTCCTCTGTGCCTTCACTTCTGTCTCCATCAAATCAGAATTGTCCATGGCCCCTATTTAACGGATACAATATCGTTTTTCACCGGGGGGCTACGCACATGTGGCGCGCTGCACTCTCTCCTCCCGCCTTTAGACGTTCTTAGCCAGGGATAAGCTGCCAGAGGATTGAAAGATAACTAATGTTATTCTGTTTTTTAGGGAAGGCTCTTAAAAATAAGCCGGAAAGTTATAGTTCAGTGAGCCTGACACTGGTAGTGTGCAAGCTACAAGAAGGTATATATAAGTATTACTGGATATATAAGTAATGAACACTGGATATATAAGTATTTGGATGGACAGGGAATGATTAAGGATAGTCAACATGACCTTGTGTGTGGTAGGTCGTGTGTAACCAATCCTATAGCGTTTTACGAGGAAGTTGCCAGGAGAGTTGATAAAAGGCAAAGCAGTGGATGTTGTCCACATGGAATTTAGCAAGACTTTTGACAAGGTCCTGCGTGATAGGTTGGTTAAGAAGGTTCAGTCACTTGATATTCAAGATCAGGTAGTAAATTGGATTAAAGATAAGCTGCGCAGAAGAAGCCAGAGAGTGGTGATAGTTTGTGTCCCTATCCCAGACCCTTCCACACCTTCGGGACACTTTCTTCGACGTCTGTCATGGTCCTACCTGTTATTTCATCCTCTGTCGGATTCACGCCTGCAATCGCCGTTTTTTTGACTTTGTCATGTTAGGCAAAGGTCGCAAGATCCTACATCTACGGACTCCAGAGCCTGCCGGCCCCGACGCTAGCAGGCATGAACTTCAGATTGCGGCCCCTGCCACTGATCTCGCCGGCTCCAACACCTCAGGGCATATTCAAAACCCGGACTCCAGCAACGACCATGGACACCTTCACAGCGATTGCACAACCACCAACTGCAACGCCAGCCTTGAACTCCAGGCCGGGTCTTTATGTGCTGCTGTTGTGACTCCCGTCTCCCCTTCCCCCACCAATACTCTGCAACCCCGTCTCCTTCAGATCCCATCATCAGCTCCTGGGTCCTCAGAGGCTCCATCTTCCTCTCACCCCAACCCTCCCCTTTCCATTGACACCCCCAGCCTCCCCCCCCCCCCCCCCCCTGATCCCAGCTCTCATCCGTGCCGGGTCTTTACCATCCCCTCCGACCTTCAACTGTCGGAGGCAGAACGCTCGGTCCTCAGTAAGGGCCTCACCTTTGTCCCCCTTCGCCCACACCTCAGCGAGTTCCGTGTTCGCCACGATGCGGAACTTTTCTTTCTCCGTCTCCGAGCCTACTTCTTCAGCAAGGACTCTTCCACCCCCACCGATGACCCCTTCTCCAGTCTTCAACCCTCCTCTTCTTCATGGACACCCCGCTCTGGTCTTCTGCCTGCTCTGGATCTCTTTATCGCTAATTGCCGACGGGACATCAACCGTCTCGACTTCACCGCACCTTGTCCCCAGTCCAACCTCACTCCTTCCAAACGCTCGGCTCTCCACTCCCTCCGCACTAATCCTAGCCTTATTATTAAACCCGCCGATAAGGGGGGTGCTGTTGTAGTCTGGCGTACTGACCTCTACCTTGCCGAGGCACAGCGACAACTCGCGGATACCTCCTCTTATTTACCCCTTGATCGTGACCCCACTAAGGAGCACCAGGCCATTGTCTCCCACACCATCACCGACTTCATCCGCTCAGGGGATCTCCCATCCACTGCTACCAACCTTATAGTTCCCACACCCCGCACTTCCCGTTTCTACCTCCTACCCAAGATCCACAAACCTGCCTGTCCTGGCCGACCTATTGTTTCAGCTTGCTCCTGCCCCACCGAACTCATTTCTGCATACCTCGACACTGTTTTATCACCCCTTGTTCAATCCCTTCCGACCTATGTTCGTGACACTTCTCACGCTCTTAAACTTTTCGATGATTTTAAGCTCCCTGGCCCTCACCGCTTTATTTTCACCATGGATGTCCAGTCCTTATATACTTCCATCTCCCATCAGGAAGGTCTCAAAGCTCTACACTTCTTTTTGGATTCCAGACCTAATCAGTTCCCCTCTACCACCACTCTGCTCCGTCTAGCGGAATTAGTCCTTACTCTTAATAATTTCTCCTTTGGCTCCTTCCACTTCCTCCAAACTAAAGGTGTAGCTATGGGCACCCGTATGGGTCCTAGCTATGCCTGCCTTTTTGTTGGGTTTGTGGAACAGTCTATGTTCCGTGCCTATTCTGGTATCTGTTCCCCACTTTTCCTTCGCTACATCGATGACTGCATTGGCACTGCTTCCTGCACGCATGCAGAACTCGTTGACTTTATTAACTTTGCCTCCAACTTTCACCCTGCCCTCAAATTTACCTGGTCCATTTCCGACACCTCCTTCCCCTTTCTAGATCTTTCTGTCTCTGTCTCTGGAGACAGCTTATCCACTGATGTCTACTATAAGCCTACTGACTCTCACAGCTATCTGGACTATTCCTCTTCTCACCCTGTCTCTTGCAAAAACGCCATCCCCTTCTCGCAATTCCTCTGTCTCCGCCGCATCTGCTCTCAGGATGAGGCTTTTCATTCTAGGGCGAGGGAGATGTCTTCATTTTTTAAAGAAAGGGGCTTCCCTTCCTCCACTATCAACTCTGCTCTTAAACGCATCTCCCCCATTTCACGTACATCTGCTCTCACTCCATCCTCCCGCTACCCCACTAGGAATAGGGTTCCCCTGGTCCTCACCTACCACCCCACCAGCCTCCAGGTCCAACATATTATTCTCCGTAACTTCCGCCACCTCCAACGGGATCCCACCACTAAGCACATCTTTCCCTCCCCCTCCCTCTCTGCATTCCGCAGGGATTGCTCCCTACACAACTCCCTTGTCCATTCGTCCCCCCCATCCTTCCCCACTGATCTCCCTCCTGGCACTTATCCGTGTAAGCGGAACAAGTGCTACACATGCCCTTACACTTCCTCCCTTACCACCATTCAGGGCCCCAAACAGTCCTTCCAGGTGAGGCAACACTTCACCTGTGAGTCGACTGGGGTGATATACTGCGTCCGGTGCTCCCGATGTGGCCTTTTATATATTGGCGAGACCCGACGCAGACTGGGAGACCGCTTTGCTGAACATCTACGCTCTGTCCGCCAGAGAAAGCAGGATCTCCCAGTGGCCACACATTTTAATTCCACATCCCATTCCCATTCTGACATGTCCATCCACGGCCTCCTCTACTGTAAAGATGAAGCCACACTCAGGTTGGAGGAACAACACCTTATATTCCGTCTGGGTAGCCTCCAACCTGATGGCATGAACATCGACTTCTCTAACTTCCGCTAGGCCCCACCTCCCCCTCGTACCCCATCTGTTACTTATTTTTATGCACACGTTCTTTCTCTCACTCTCCTTTTTCTCCCTCTGTCCCCCTGAATATACCTCTTGCCCATCCTCTGGGTCCCCCCCCCCCTTGTCTTTCTTCCCGGACCTCCTGTCCCATGATCCTCTCGTATCCCCTTTTGCCAATCACCTGTCCAGCTCTTGGCTCCATCCCTCCCCCTCCTGTCTTCTCCTATCATTTTGGATCTCCCCCTCCCCCTCCAACTTTCAAATCCCTTACTCACTCTTCCTTCAGTTAGTCCTGACGAAGGGTCTTGGCCTGAAACGTCGACTGCACCTCTTCCTACAGATGCTGCCTGGCCTGCTGCGTTCACCAGCAACTTTGATGTGTGTTGTGTGGTGATAGTTTGGTGCCTTGCTGACTGGAGGCCAGTGACTAGTAGTGTGCTGCAGGGATCGTTGCTTGGTCCGTTGTTCATCATCTTTGTCAACAATCTGGATGAAAATATAAACTGGATTAGCAAATTTGCAGATGACACCAAGATTGGGGTTGTGGTGGACAGCATGGAAGGCAATCAAATCTTACAGCAGGATTTGGACCAGCTGAAAAAATTGCCTAAAAATGGCAGATGGAATTTAATGCAGTCAATATGAGATGTTGCACTTTGGGAAGACAAACCAGTGCAGGACTTGCACTGTAAGTGGTAGGCCATTGAGGAGTGTGGTAGAACAGAGAGATCTGGGAATACACATCCATAATTCCTTAGAAGTGGACAGGGACTGGCCGTTGTTGGGAGTAGACCAGTGGCGAGAGTAGAAGCGACAGGCTTTGGCTCATTCAGGCTTCAGCAAGTTAAGTGGGTAGGTGGAGTTTGTTTTTGGTTTTTCTTTGCATTTTTTTGAGGAAGAGAGAGCATGTCGGTAGGGTTAGTGTTTTGCTCTGGATGTCAGATGTGGGAATCCTGGGAATCTTCCAGTCTCCCAGATGGCCACATTTGTGCCAGGTACACAGAGATGCAGCTCCTGAGAGACCGTGTTAGGGATCTGGAGCTGCAGCTCGATGACCTACAGCGTATTAGGGAGAGTGAACAGGAAATAGAGAGGAGCTACAGGAAGTTAGTTACCCAAAGGCTGCAGCAGTTAGATAAGTGGGTGATGGTCAGGGAAGTGAAGGGATGAGCTCAGATAGTAGAGAGCACCCTGTGGCCATCCCACTCAGTAATCGTTATCTCATTTTGGATGTAGTTGGGGGGGGGGGGTGACCGGACAGAGGATGGGTCTCTGGCACTGAGCCTGGTTCTGTGGTGCAGAAGGGAAAAAGGAAGATGAAGAATGCGGTAGTCATAGGGGATTCCATAGTAAGGGGAACAGATAGGAGATTCTGTCAGCCTGATAGAGATAGCCGCAAGGTGTGTTGCCTCCCAGGTGCCAGGGTACGGGATGTCTCGGATCGGGTGCAGAGTATTTTGAAGGGAGAGGGTGAACAGCCAGAAGTCTTGGTACACGTTGGTACCAATGACATAGGTAGAAAAAGGGTGGAGGTCCTGAAGAGAGAATTCAGGGAGTTAGGTAGGAAGCTGAAAAGCAGGATCTCTAGGGCAGTAATCTCAGGATTGCTGCCTGTGCCATGTGCTAGTGAGTGCAAGAATAGCATGATCAAGCATACTAATGTGTGGCTGAGAGACTGGTGTAGGGAGCAGGGCTTCAGATTCCTGCATCACTGGGGCCTTTTCTAGGGGAGGTACAACCTGTACAAAAAGGACGGGTTACACCTGAACCCAAAGGGGTCCAATATCCTAGAAGGCACATTTAATAGAGCTGTTAAGATGGGTTTAAACTAATTTGGCAGGGGGATGGGAACCAGAGTGATAGGGTTGAGGAAGGGGAAAACAGACATAAATCAAAGATAGCATTCCACAGAGATTATAGAAAGAACAGATAGGAGATGAGGCTTAATCACATTAAACCTGAGTTACAGGGCAATAGAGACGTGGTGCATTTAAAACAGAAAGCAACAAATACTGGTCTGAAAGTGTTATTTGAATGCATGCAGCATAAGGAATAAAATGGATGATCTTGAAATTCAGCTACAGATTGGCAAATATGACGTTGTGGCCATCTCTGAAACTTGGCTAAAGGATGGCTGCCATTGGGAGCTGAACGTCCAGGGATATACGGTGTATGGGAAAGATAGATTAGTAGACAGAGGGGGTGGTGTGGCTCTGTGTATAAGAAATAATATTAAATCATTAGAAAGAGATGACATAGGTTTGGAAGGTGTCGAAGGTTCTTTAACAGATTTGACATTGTGAACCCTGCCCATCCCCCACATGAGCCATCTGTTGTCGGCCCCCAACCAACACATATTCCACTCTCCCCTCCTACCCCTCCTCACAGTCTCCCACCTTGCTCTCATGACTATACCCCTCCCCCACACGAAACCACCATGGTGGGCTTCATGGCTGAACAGGTGAGAAGACAGCTGAAACGTCTCAACCCAAGCAAGGCTGCAGGACTGGATGGTGTCAGTACCAGGGTGCTCAAAGCCTGTGCCCCTCAGCTATGTGGAGTACTTCGCCATGTATTCAACATGAGCCTGAGGCTCCAGAGGGTTCCTGTATTGTGGAAGACGTCCTGCCTCATCCCTGTGCTGAAGACGCCGCGCCCCAGCGGCCTCAATGACTGCAGACCGGTGGCATTGACCTCCCACATCATGAAGACCCTGGAGAGACTTGTTCTGGAGCTGCTCTGGCCTATGGTCAGGCCACACTTAGATCCCCTCCAGTTCGCCTACCAGCCCCGACTAGGAGTTGAGGATGCCATCGTCTACCTGCTGAATCGTGTCTATGCCCACCTGGACAAGCCAGCGAGTACTGTGAGGGTCATGTTTTTTGACTTCTCCAGTGCGTTCAACACCATCCGCCCTGCTCTGCTGGGGGAGAAGCTGACAGCGATGCAGGTGGATGCTCCCCTGGTGTCATGGATTCTTGATTACCTGACTGGCAGACCACAGTACGTGTGCTTGCAACACTGTGTGTCCGACAGAGTGATCAGCAGCACTGGGGCTCCACAGGGGACTGTCTTGTCTCCCTTTCTCTTCACCATTTACACCTCCGACTTCAACTACTGCACAGAGTCTTGTCATCTTCAGAAGTTTTCTGATGACTCTGCCATAGTTGGATGCATCAGCAAGGGAGATGAGGTTGAGTACAGGACTACGGTAGGAAACTCTGTCACATGGTGTGAGCAGAATTATCTGCAGCTTAATGTGAAAAAGACTAAGGAGCTGGTGGTAGACCTGAGGAGAGCTAAGGTACTGGTGACCCCTGTTTCCATCCAGGGGGTCAGTGTGGACATGGTGGAGGATTACAAATACCTGGGGATACGAATTGACAATAAACTGGACTGGTCTAAGAACACTGAGGCTGTCTACAAGGGTCAGAGCTGTCTCTATTTCCTGAGGAGACTGAGGTCCTTTAACATCTGCCGGACGATGCTGAGGATGTTCTACGAGTCTGTGGTGGCCAGTGCTATCCTGTTTGCTGTTGTGTGCTGGGGCAGCAGGCTGAGGGTGGCAGACACCAACAGGATCAACAAACTCATTCATAAGGCCAGTGATGTTGTGGGGATGGACTCTCTGACGGTCGTGTCCGAAAAGAGGATGCTGTCTAAGTTGCATGCCATCTTGGACAATGTCTCCCATCCACTACATAATGTACTGGGTGGGCACAGGAGTACATTCAGCCAGAGACTCATTCCACCGAGATGCAGCACAGAGCGTCATAGGAAGTCATTCCTGCCTGTGGCCAACAAACTTTACAACTCCTCCCTTAGAAGGTCAGACACCCTGAGCCGATAGGCTGGTCCTGGACTTACTTCATAATTTACTGGCATAATTTACATATTACTATTTAACTATTTATTACTATTTTCTATTACTATTTATTATTTCCATGAGTATTACTATCTACTATTTACTAATAGTAATATTACTATTACTATTGCTATTACTATCTATTATTTATGGTGCAACTGTGACGAAAACCAATTTCCCCCAGGATCAATAAAGTATGACTATGACTATGAAATCTCTATGGGCTGAGTTAAGAAATGGCAAAGGTAAAAGAACCCTAATGACAGTTGTATACAGGCCTCCAGACAGCAACCGGGATGTGGATTACAAGTTACAACAGGTATATAGAAAAGGCGTATCAGAAAGGCAATGTCATGATAATCTTTAGGATTTTAACATGAAAGTGGATTGGAAAAACCAGGTGAGTACTGGACCTCAAGAGATGGTTTTAGAACAGCTTGTTGTTGAGCCCACTAGGGGATCGGCTGTGCTTGATTGGGTGTTATGCAATGATTCAGGGTGATATAAGAGCTTAAGATTAAGGAACCCGTAGGGAACAGTGATCACAATATGATTGAGTTCATTTTGAAATTTGAGAAGGAGAAGCTAAATTCCAATGTGTCGGTATTTCAGTGGAATAAAGGACATTACAATGGCATGAGAGGAGAACTGGCCAAGTTGACTGGAAAGGGGCTCTATCAGGAAGGACAGCGGAGCAGCAATGGCTGGAGTTTCTGCGAAAAATGAGGGAAGTGCAAGACAGAAACATTCTAAATAAGAAGAAATTTTCAAATGGAAGAAGGACACTACTGTGGCTGACAAGCGAAGTTAGAGCCAAAGTAAAAGCAAAAGAGAGGGCATACAAGGAAGCCAGAGCTAGTGGGAAGATAGAGGATTGGGAAGCTTTTAAAAACTTGCAAATGGAAACTAAGGAGGTCATTAGGAAGGAAAAGATGAATTATGAAAGGAAGTTGGCAACTAATATCAAGAAGACACTAAAAGCTACTAAAAGAATAAGATACTAAAAGAAGATACTAAAAGCTACTAAAAGAATAAGATACTAAAAAAAGATACTAAGTATATAAAGGGTAAAAGAGAGTCGAGGGTAGATATAGGACCAATACAAAATGACACTGGAGATATTGTAATGAGAGATACAGAAATGGCAGAGGAACTGAATGCATTTTTTGCATCAGTCTTCACAGTGGAAGACATCTGTAGTATACCGTACATTCAAGACTCCGGGAAGTGAAGTTTGTGCAGTGAAAATTACGATTGAGAAGGTGCTCAGGAAGCTTAATGGTCTGAGGGTGGGTTCATTTAGAACTGAGGTGTGGAAAAATTACTTTAGTCAGAGGGTAGTAAATCTGTGGAATTTGTTGCTACGAGCGGCTGTGGAGGTCAAGTCATTGGGTGTATTTAAGGCAGAGATAGATAGGTTCTTGATTAGCCAGGGCATCAAAGGGTATGGGGTGATGGCAGGAGAGTGGGGATGCCTGGAAGAATTGGATCAGTCCATGATTGAATGGCAGAGCAGACTCAATGGGCCAAATGGCCTACTTCTGCTCCTATATCTTATTGTTTTATTAAAAGTGGCATCACAGGTAGATAGGGTCATAAAGAAAGCTTTTGGGATAGTGGCTTTCATAAATTAATATATTGTGTACACAAGTTGGGATGTTATGTTGAAGTTGCATGAGATGTTTGATGAAGCCTAATTTGGAGTATTGTGTCCAGTTTTTGACACCTGCCTACAGGAAAGATATCAAAAAGATTGAATGAGTTCATAGAAAATTTTCAAGGTTTTAGCCTGGACGAGGACCTGAGTTATAGGGAAAGTACTACTACTTCTTCGACTCAGGCCAAGGGGGCCGACGTCGGGCACGATGACAGACTCTCCACTTCTCCCTCTCCCTCATCAGTGTGTTCAGTTCATCTACGTTAGCTGCGCCACTGTCTTCTAGGAGCGTGTTGACCATAGTCTTGGGAGGGTGCCCAGGGTTCATCCTCCCATGCTTGGGCTCCCATATGATGACTAGGCTGGCAGGTAGCTCGGGATGGTGTAGACAGTGCCCCGCTGGTTGCAGTCTTCTCACCTTGATTTTTGTAGTGAGCATCAGTAGGTCGTCTTAGAGCCCGACGTTCGTCATGTGCTGTTGCCAACTCACATCAAGAGCCATCCAGAGCATTCGTGTATAGCAACCATCTAGAGTGCATAGTCTTGGTGAGTGTCCATGTCTCGCACCCGTACGTGAGAATGGACTCTATGACTGCCGTGAAGATCCTCTTTTTAAGCCCTCTGGTCAGTTTCAACTTCCAGATTTCCTTCACATCGTTCATAGCCCTCCACGCCAGCGCCTTCCATATCTTTATGTCGTTCTCCGAACTCATCATTGTTGACCCGAGCTACTTTTAGTCAAAGACTTTCTTTATGGTATCATTCTTTACGGTCTTGAGAGTACCTTCGTCGCAGTTAAACACCATGTACTCTGTCTTTTTAGCGTTTAGGTGAAGTCCAACTTTATTGCACTCAATTTCCACTTTTGTCAGTAGCTGTTGTGCTTCCTCCGACTGGTCAGAGAGCAGGACTATGTCATCTGCAAAATCGAGATCTGTGAGCGTAACTGGTCTGACCCTTTTGGTAAAACTAAGTTTGTCATGATCATTGGTAGCTTGACGTAGAGCGTAATCAAGGACGATTTTAAAGATGTAGGGTGCCAGAGTGTCTCCTTGCAGCACACCAGCTAGGAGCTCGAACACTGCTGTTTCTCCATCTGGTGATACAACTTTCACCATGGTTTGGGTATATTGCTCTATTGCTCTCAGTAGAAGGTCTGGCACTCCGTAAGCTTTCAGGATCTTCAGTATTTTACCTCGGTGAATGGGGTCTAATATAGGGAAAGGGTGACTAGGAAAGGACTTTATTCCCTGGAGCATCGAAGAATGAGGGCAGATTTGATAGAGGTATTTAAATGATGAGGGGTATAGATAGGGTAAATGCAACCAGGCTTTTTCCACTGAGGTTAGGTGAGACTAGAACCAGAGGTCATGGGTTAAGAGTGAAAGGTGAAATGTTTAGGGGAAACATGAGGGGGAGCTTCCTCACTCAGTGGTGAAAGTGTGAAACGAGTTGCCAGCATAAGTGGTGGATGCAGCCTCGGTTTCAACATTTAAGAGAAATTTGGATAGCTACATGGATGGGAGGGGTACGGAAGGCTGTGGTCTGGGTGTGGGTCAATGGGACTAGGCGGATTAATAATTCAGCCTGGTTTAGGTGGGCTGAAGGGCTATTTCTGTGTTGTAGTGTTTTATAACTCTCTGCATAGACAGGGCAGATGGTCAGAAGTTTTTTTTCCCCATGTGTAGAAATATACATTACTAGAGAGCATAGCTTAAAGGTGTGAGGGGGAAAGTTTAAAGGAGATTTATGAGGCGGGGGGAGCGGAAGTTCCCCTATGAGGCAAGTTTTTCTTTTTACAGAGAATCTGCTGAGGGAAATGGTAGAAGCAGATGTAATAGATACACTTAAGACAGGCACATATAACAGGTCTGGAATAGAAGGATATAGATCATGTGTGGATATATGTTTAAATTGGTATCATGGTTGGCAGAGACTTATTGGGCTGATGGGTCTGTTCTTGTGCTGCATTGTTTTATTTTATATTTAGATGACTATGTGGCTGGAGACATAATACAGGGAGGAAATATTAGGATTCCTGGGGCATGTTGACTCATTCTTGGGGATGTTGGTTACATTTAAACCAGAGTAGAATTGATTCTTGCATCACAAATAGATTATAAATGGTTATGATAGTGTTATTGGAGATCCACGGCTGTAGAGTAACCAACAGTGAGAACATAAGAGCATTAGAAAATGACCCATGTGTTCAAAAATGGTCATTATCATGCTGTATTCTGTGGGAGTTGCTGTGGGCAAATTGGCTAGTACGTTTCTTATATTACAATAGCAACCACACTTTGAATGTGCTTCATCCATAACTAACTTTGTTTCTCTTTACTTCCAGGCACATATAAGTAATCTACTGAAATCCAAGTTCACCAACTACAAGGATTTTGACACTCTGATGTACACGTGTGCTGTAGAGTTTGATTTCATGGAGATTGAGGTGATCTTTTTTTGATGAATGAAAAATATGCAATGGCAGAGCACTGGGAAACCCATGCTCATTAAAGAATGTTGTTCTTCTCTTAAAAGAAGTTTGATCTTCACTCTTAAATTCTGCCACGAGTATTGAGAGATAGTATGAACTAGAAGTGTGCAAAGAGAAGGAATATTTTCTGGCTTTGCAAAGCACCTCAAGGAGACTGACGGAGAGTCTGTGGGCAGCTTTGAAAACCCAGTCTCTCAGCAGCAGTGGTGTAAGGCAAGGCAGACAGACGGGCAATGTATTAACAGCAGCACAAAGAGTCAAAGAAGGTGCAAAATTAATTTTAATAAGTGATAATTTGGAATCTACTGTGAACATTATTCTAGTGCCTAACGTTGAACGTGATTCCTCCCTCCATCTGCTGGGGGTTAGCAGCTTGATCTTAGCACTTGTCTTTCTCCATTGCGTATGGCTGGACAGGGTCATCACATGTGATATCCCTACTGCTGTTCTGATTATGCCTTACCTTAGCTTCTTGGATGAACTGTTTAAACTTTCTATTACCAAAATGGTTGAATGAGAATTTGAGAGAATGCAGTCTTGCTTCAAATCTAGTCTTGATTAGAATCCAGGCACCCTGCATTCCTTTGGCCTTTATTTTTACAATTCATCTCTCCTTAGTTTGATTTTTTATCTTTGGCTTCTTCACATTAAGTATGTGAAACAAAAATCCCTCTTAAGAAGAATCAAAATCAGGGTTAATATCTCTGGCATACTGTATGTCATGAATTAGTTTTGCGGCAGCAGCCCAATGTAATACATAAAACTATAAATTAAGGTTATGTGTGTGTATATAATATATATACACACACACACACACACACACACACACACACACACACGCACACACACGCACACAGTGGCATGCAAAAGTTTGGGCACCCTTGGTCAAAATTTCTGTTACTGTGAATAGTTAAGCGAGTAAAAGATGAACTGATCTTCAAAAGTCATAAAGTTAAAGATGAAACATTCTTTTCAACCATTTTAAGCAAGATTAGTGTATTATTTTTGTTTTGTACAATTTTAGAGTGGGAAAAAAAAGGAAAGGGGCAAAAGTTTAGGCACCCCAAGAGATTTGAGCTCTCAGAAAACTTTTACCAAGGTCTCAGACCTTAATTAGCTTGTAGGGCTATGGTTTGTTCACAATCATCGTTAAGAAAGACCAGGTGATGCAAATTTCAAAGCTTTATAAATACCCTGACTCCTCAAACCTTGTCCCAACAATCAGCAGCCATGGGATCCTCTAAGCAGCTGCCTAGCACTCTGAAAATTAAAATAAATGATGCCCACAAAGCAGGAGAAGGCTATAAGAAGATAGCAAAGCGTTTTCAGGTAGCCGTTTCTTCAGTTTGTAATGTAATTAAGAAATGACCGTTAACAGGAACAGTGAAGGTCAAGTTGAGGTCTGGAAGACCAAGAAAACTTTCTGAGAGAACTGCTTGTAGGACTGCTGGAAAGGCAAATCAAAACCCCTGTTTGACTGCATAAGACCTTCAGGAAGATTTAGCAGACTCTGGAGTGGTGGTGCACTGTTCTACTGTGTAGCGACACCTGCACAAATATGACCTTCATGGAAGAGTCATCAGAAGGAAACCTTTCCTGCATCCTCACCACAAAATTCAGCATCAGAAGTTTGCAAAGGAACATCTAAGCAAGCCTGATGCATTTTGGAAACAAGTCCTGTGGACTGATGAAGTTAAAATAGAACTCTTTGGGCGCAATGAGCAAAGGTATGTTTGGAGAAAAAAGGGTGCAGAACTTCATGAAAAGAACACCTCTCCAACTGTTAAGTACGGGGGTGGATCGATCATGCTTTGGGCTTGAGTTGCAGCCAGTGGCACGGGGAACATTTCACTGGTAGAGGGAAGAATGAATTAAATACCAGCAAATTCTGGAAGCGAACATTACACCGTCTGTAAAAAAGCTGAAGATGAAAAGAGGATGGCTTCTACAACAGGATAATGATCCTAAACACACCTCAAAATCCACATTGGATTACCTCAAGAGGCGCAAGCTGAAGGTTTTGCCATGACCCTCACAGTCCCCTGATCTAAACATCATCGAAAATCTGTGGCTAGACCTCGAGAACAGTGCCTGCCGGACGGCCCAAGAATCTCTCCGAACTAGAAGCCTTTTGCAAGGAAGAATGGATGAAAATCTGCCAAACAAGAATTGAAAGACTCTTAGCTGGCTACAGAAAGCATTTACAAGCTGTGATACTAAATACTGACCATGCAGGGAGCCCAAACTTTTGCTTCAAGCCCTTTTCTTTTTTTGTTATTTTGAAACGGTAAAAGATGGAAATAAAAAAAATCATAAAATTTTAAAGAAATGTGTCATCTTTAACTTGATGCCGTTTGGAAATCAGGTCATCTTTTACTTGCTCAGCTATTCACAGTAACAGAAATTTTGACCGGGGATGCCCAAACTTTTGCATGCCACTGTATTGTGTGTTTTTTAATATATATAATATAGGCACACACACACACACACACACACACACACAGCATAGAATGATACAGTCCAAGTATAGGCAAGTGGGTAAATCAATTTGCATGAGTTAATGCCTACTGCAACACAACCTTTCCTAGACTCATTCAATAGATCAATATTATTATTGTTAATCTGCCTTTTTTTTGTTTTCAGACTCCTGTGAGATATACAAAAACCCTGCTGCTCCCTGTGTCTGCCTGTGTTTTAGCACTTATTGTTGCAAAGGTAAGTTCTGTCATTTTAGATTAGACCTTTGTTTGACTCTGAGTGAAATATTTCTCTAACCATGCTAACATATGCAAAAAAACACCTCGAACCTCTTTGTTTCTGTAAAATCTTCCTGATTGGAAGGAAGTGCAGTGGTCTTTTTCAGATGCATTGAAAATAGTGATTGGAAAAATAGTTTTTTTAGTTAAATGCTGTGATTAATCTACATTGTAGGGTGCATCAATATCAGGGTGAAAGTTGAGATTTCCTTTGCACCAAGTGCTGTGAAGGGATGGCACAATAAATTTATAGCATCACTTTGTGAAGCTGAGAATTATTGTTATGAGGCACAAAAGCGGTCTGACTTATGATAGCTATTTCTTTTCATGATCTTCTGCCAGACTTTGATCTGAGTCTGTCCTCTGCATATGTTCCAGAAGGCATAGCTTTAAGGTGATTTGCAAGGCAGGATTTTTTACAGAGAGTAGTAGGTGTCTGTATAGAGCTGCCAGAGTAGGTGGTGGAAGGGGATACAAGAACAACAATTAAGAGTCTTTAAGATTGGCACATGAACAGGTAAAGAATAGATCGTGTGAAGGCAGATGAGATGACTTTAAATTGGTATGGTTGGCACAGACGTCAAGGGCCCAAGAACCTGTTTCTCTTCTGTACTGTTCTCTGATTCTTTTTCTTCAATAATTTGCAGTGCTTTCTGATGTCATCAAACATATTTGCTTTCCTTGTTATGCATTTTTTTAACCTAAAGTTAAAGATCAAAGAGAAATATGAAAGTTGAGTAAATTCAAAGTAAACTTCCGAGGTGCTAGTCTCAAGCTTTGAGCAGGAGACAGTAGTATCCCGCTGGATATTGTCTGCTTCAAAGTGAAGAAATAATGCTTTACAGTGGTTGAATGTTGATGGATCCATCCTGTTGTTCCACATCTTATCTTCCAAGAGGAAATGAAAGTTTACTTTCTGAAATACTCACATTGTGGAGCAGTGAGTGCTTGTCTGCAGCTCTATAACATTTTCAATCAAAGTGCATATGTCACCATGTATAATCCTGAGATTTATTATCTTGCGGGCATTCACTGTAAATGCAAAGAAACAATAAAATTAATGAAAGGCAGCGCACAAGATGGACAAACAATGTGCAAAAGACAACAAATCATGCAAATACAAAAAGAAAACAAACAAAATAATAATAAATAAATAAACAATAAATGATAAGAACATTCGATAAAGAGCCCTTGAAACTTAGACCATAGGTTACAGGAGCAGTTCATTGTTGGGTTGAGTGAAGTTATCTCCTTCAGTTCAAAAACATGATGGTTGAGGGATAATAACTGTCCCTGAACTTGGTGGTGCGGGTCCTGAGACTCCTGTACCTCCTTCCTGAAGATAGCAGTGAGAAGAGAGCATAGCCTGCATGGTGGGAGTCCTTGACGAATGGATGCTGCTTTCTTGCAACAGCACTCAATGTAGATTTGCTTAGTGATTGGGAAGGCTTTACCCATGATGGACTGGACTGTATCCACTACTTTTTATAGGATTTTCCATTTAAGGACATTGGGGTTTATACCAGGCTGTGATCAACCAATCACTATCCTCTACATTGCACAGCTATAGAAGTTTGGCAAAGTTTTAGATGTTATACCAAATCTTCACAAACTTCTACGAAAGTGGAGGTGCTGCCATGCTTTGTGGATAATGGCTGCGCCCAGGGCAAGTCATCTAAAATGATAACACTGAGGAATTTAAACTTGCTGATCCTCTCCACCTCTGATTCCTCAATAAGGACTGGCTCATGGGCCTCTGGTTTCCTCATCCTGTAGTCAATCAGCTCTTTGATCTTGCTGACATTGAGTGAGAGGTTGTTATTGTGGCACCACTCAGCCAGATTTTCCATCTCCCTCCTATATGCTGATTTGTTGCCCCATTTGATTCAGCCAACGACAATGGTGTCATCAGCAAACTTAAATATGGCAGTGAAGTTATGCTTAGCCTCACAATTATAAAGCAAGTAGGGCAGGAAACTAAGCACACAGCCTTGTGGTGCACCAGTGCTGATGATTATTGTGAAGGAGGTGTTGCCAATCTGAATTGACTGGTGTCTGCAAGTTGCACAATGAGGTATTATGGCCTAAGTCTTGGAGCTCATTGATTATTTTTAAGGGGATAATGGCATTGAATGCCGAGCAATGAAAAGCATCGTGACGGATGCATATGCACTATCCAGATATTCCAGAAGGGACAATGAAATGGCATCTGCTGTTGACCCGTTGTGATGGGAGGCAAATAGGAACAGATCAAAGTCGCTCCTCAGGTAGGAGTTGAAATGTTTCATTACCAACTTCATCACTGTGGATCAACACACACAAAATGCTGGTGGAATGCAGCAGGCCAGGCAGCATCTATAGGAAGAAGTACAGTCGATGTTTCGGGCCGAGACCCTTTGTCAGGACTAACTGAAAGAAGAGATAGTAAGAGATTTTAGAGGGGGAGGGGGAGATCTGAAATGATAGGAGAAGACTGGAGGGGGAGGGAAGAAGCTAAGAACTGGAAAGTTGATTGGCAAAAGGAATACAGAGTTGGAGAAGGGAGAGGATCATGGGACAGGAGGCCTAGGGAGAAAGAAAGGAGGAGGGGAGCCCAGAGGAAGATGGAGAGCAGGCAAGGAGTGATTGTGAGAGGGACAGAGAGAGAAGAAAAAAAAAGGGGAGGATGAAAGCGATGTCTTTTTTTAAAGAAAGGGGCTTCCCTTCCTCCACCAACAACTCTGCTCTCAAACGCATCTCCCCCATTTCACGCATATCTGCTCTCACCCCATCCTCCCGCCACCCCACTAGGAATAGGGTTCCCCTTGTCCTCACCTACCACCCCACCAGCCTCCGGGTCTAACATATAATTCTCCGTAACTTCCGCCACCTCCAATGGGATCCCACCACTAAGTACT
The DNA here is from genome assembly GCF_030028105.1 of Mobula birostris. Classification (NCBI taxonomy): domain Eukaryota; kingdom Metazoa; phylum Chordata; class Chondrichthyes; order Myliobatiformes; family Myliobatidae; genus Mobula; species Mobula birostris. The sequence goes on along the minus strand of NC_092370.1, from coordinate 115,180,439 downwards.
TCTTTCCCTCCCCCCGCCGCTTTCCGCAGGGATCACTCCCTATGCGACTCCCTTGTCCATTCACCCCACCTCCCATCCCTCCCCACCGATCTCCCTCCCGGCACTTATCCTTGTAAGTAGAACAAGTGCTACACCTGCCCTTACACTTCCTCACCACCATTCAGGGCCCCAGACGGTCCTTCCAGGTGAGGCGACACTTCACCTGTGAGTCGGCTGGTGTGATATACTGCGTCTGGTGCTCCCAGTGTGGCCTTCTGTATATTGGTGAGACCCGATGCACACTGGGAGACTGTTTTGCTGAACACATACGCTCTGTCTGCCAGAGAAAGCAGGATCTCCCAGTGGCCACTCATTTTAATTCCACGTCCCATTCCCATTCTGACATGTCTATCCACGGCCTCCTCTATGGAGGATATGGTATCCTCTATGGCAGGATACTTGGTAGTGTGGAGGAGCAGAGGAATCTGGGGGTACATGTCCACAGATCCCTGAAAGTTGCCACACAGGTGGATAGGGTAGTTAAGAAAGCTTATGGGGTGTTAGCCTTCATAAGTCGAGGGATAGAGTTTAAGAGTCGCGAGGTAATGACGCAGCTCTATAAAACTCTAGTTAGGCCGCACTTGGTGTACTGTGTTCAGTTCTGGTTGCCTCACTATAGGAAGGATGTGGAAGCATTGGAAAAGGTACAGAGGAGATTTACTAGGGTGCTCAAGCAACACACGTCAAAGTTGCTGGTGAACGCAGCAGGCCAGGCAGCATCTCTGGGAAGAGGTACAGTCGACGTTTCAGGCCGAGACCCTTCATCAGGACTAACTGAAGGAAGAGTTAGTAAGAAATTTGAAAGTGGGAGGGGGAGATCAAAAATGATAGGAGAAGACAGGAGGGGGAGGGATGGAGCCAAGAGCTGGACAGGTGATTGGCAAAAGGAATATGAGAGGATCATGGTACAGGAGGCCCAGGGAGAAGGAAAGGTGGGGGGGGGGAATCCAAAGGATGGGCAAGGGGTATAGTCAGAGGGAGAAAAAGGAGAGAGAGAGAAAGAATGTGTGTATATAAATAAATAACAGATGGGGTACGAGGGGGAGGTGGGGCATTACCAGAAGTTTGAGAAGTCAATGTTCATGCCATTATGAGGCTACCCAGATGGAATATAAGGTTTTTGTTCCTCCAACCTGAGTGTGGCTTCATCTTTACAGTAGAGGAGGCCGTGGATAGACATGTCAGAATGGGAATGGGATGTGGAATTAAAATGTGTGGCCACTGGGAGATCCTGCTTTCTCTGGCGGACAGAGCGTAGGTGTTCAGTCTGCGTCGGGTCTCGCCAATATATAGAAGGCCACATTGGGATCACCGGACGCAGTATATCACCCCAGCTGACTCACAGGTGAAGTGTCGCCTCACCTGGAAGGACTGTCTGGGGCCAAAATGGTGGTAAGGGAGGAAGTGTAAGGGTATGTGAGCACTTGTTTCGCTTACAAGGATAAGTGCCAGGAGGGAGATCAGTGGGGAGGGATGGGGGGGATGAATGGACAAGGGAGTCGCGTAGGGAGCGATTCCTGCGGAAAGCGGCGGGGGGGGGGGAGGGGAAGATGTGCTTAGTGGTGGGATCCCGTTGGAGGTGGTGGAAGTTACGGAGAGTAATATGTTGGACCCGGAGACTGGTGGGGTGGTAGGTGAGGACCAGGAGAACCCTATTCCTAGTGGGGTGGTGGGAGGATGGAGTGAGAGCAGTTGTGTGTGAAATGGGGGACACACATCAAAGTTGCTGGTGATCACAGCAGGCCAGGCAGCATCTCTAGGAAGAGGTACAGTCGACGTTTCAGTCCGAGACCCTTCGACAGGACTAACTAAAGGAAGAGTTAGTAAGAGACTTCCTCCCACTTTCAAATCTCTTACTAACTCTTCCTTCAGTTAGTCCTGTTGCCTGAAACGTCGACTGTACGTCCTCCTAGAGATGCTGCCTGGCCTGCTGCGTTCACCAGCAACTTGATGTGTGTTGCTTGAATTTCCAGCTTCTGCAGAATTCCTGTTGTTTGCGTGAAATGGGGGAGATGCGTTTGAGAGCAGAGTTGATGGTGGAGGAAGAGAAAAAAAGGAGGACATCTCCCTCGTCCTGGAATGAAAAGCCTCATCCCGAGAGCAGATGCGGTGGAGACGGAGGAATTGCGAGAAGGGGATGGCATTTTTGCAAGAGACAGGGTGAGAAGAGGAATAGTCCAGATAGCTGTGAGAGTCAGTAGGCTTATAGTAGACATCAGTGGATAAGCTGTCTCCAGAGAGAGAGACAGAAAGATCTAGAAAGGGGAGGGAGGTGTCGGAAATGGACCGGTGAAAGTTGGAGGCAAAGTTGGTAAAGTCAATGAGCTCAGCATGCATGCAGGAAGCGGCGCCAATGCAGTCGTTGATGTAGCGAAGGAAAAGTGGGGGACAGATACCAGAATAGGCACGGAACATAGATTGTTCCACAAAGCCAACAAAAAGACAGGTATAGCTAGGACCCATACGGGTGCCCATAGCTACACCTTTAGTTTGGAGGAAGTGGGAGGAGCCAAAGGAGAAATTATTAAGAGTAAGGACTAATTCCGCTAGACGGAGCAGAGTGGTGGTAGAGGGGAACTGATTAGGTCTGGAATCCAAAAAGAAGCGGAGAGCTTTGAGACCTTCCTGATGGGGGATGGAAGTATATAGGGACTGGGCATCCATGGTGAGAATAAAGCGGTGGGGGCCAGGGAACTTAAAATCATCGAAAAGTTTAAGAGCGTGAGAAGTGTCACAAACATAGGTAGGAAGGGATTGAACAAGGGGGGATAAAACCGTGTCGAGGTATGCAGAAACGAGTTCGGTGGGGCAGGAGCAAGCTGAGACAATAGGTCTGCCAGGACAGGCAGGTTTGTGGATCTTGGGTAGGAGGTAGAAACGGGAAGTGCGAGGTGTGTGAACTATAAGGTTGGTAGCAGTGGATGGGAGATCCCCTGAGCGGATAAAGTTGGTGTTGGTGTGGGAGACAATGGCCTAGTGCTCCTTAGTGGGGTCAAGATTGAGGGGTAAATAAGAGGAGGTATCCGCGAGTTGTCGCTGTGCCTCGGCAAGGTAGAGGTCAGTACGCCAGACTACAACAGCACCCCCCTTAACGGCGGGTTTAATAGTAAGGTTAGAATTAGTGTGGAGGGAGTGGAGAGCAGAGCGTTCCGAAGGAGTGAGGTTGGAATGGGGACAAGGTGCAGTGAAGTCGAGACGGTTGATGTCCCATCGGCAGTTAGCAATAAAGAGATCCAGAGCAGGCAGAAGACCAGAGCGGGGTGTCCATGAAGAAGAGGAGGGTGGAGGACGGGAGAAGGGGTCATCGGTGGGGGTGGAAGAGTCCTTGCCGAAGAAGTAGGCTCGGAGACGGAGACGGCGGAAGAAGAGTTCCGCATCACGGCAAACACGGAACTCGCTGAGGTGTGGGCGAAGGGGGACAAAGGTGAGGCCCTTACTGAGAACAGAGCGTTCTGCCTCCGACAGTTGAAGGTCAGAGGGGATGGTAAAGACCCAGCACGGATGAGAGCTGGGATCGGAGGGGGGAGGCTGGGGGTGTCAGTGGAGAGGGGAGGGTGACTTCAGACCAAGGGTGTAGCTATGGGAACTCGCATGGGCCCTAGCTATGCCTGTCTCTTTGTTGGTTATGTGGAACAGTCTATGCTCCAAACCTATTCTAGTACTGCTCCCCAACTTTTCCTTCGGTACATTGACGACTACATTGGTGCTGCTTCCTGCACCCATGCTGAGCTCGTCAATTTCATTGACTTTACTTCTAACTTCCACCTAGCCCTCAAATTCACTTGGTCTATCTCGGACACTTCTCTCCCCTTTCTCGATCTCTCGGTTTCCTTCTCTGGAGACAGACTGTCCACTGACATCTTCTACAAGCCCACTGACTCTCATAACTATCTCAACTGTACCTCTTCCCACCCCGCCACATGCAAAAATGCCATTCCCTATTCCCAGTTCCTCCGTCTCCGCCGCATCTGCTCCGAGGATGAGGTTTTCCGTTCCAGGACAGCTCAAATGTCCTCTTTCTTTAAGGATCGTGGTTTCACTTCTGCTGTCATTAATGATGCCCTCACCCGCATCTCCTCCATTTCCTGCACTTCGGCCCTCACCCCATCCTCCCGCCACCACAACAGGGACAGAGTTCCCCTTGTCCTCACCTACCACCCCACTGGCCTGCGGATCCAACACATTATCCTCCGCAACTTCCGCCACCTTCAACAGGACCCCACCACTAAGCACATCTTTCCCTCTCCACCTTCCGCAGGGATCAGTCCCTCCGCGACTCCCTGGTCCACTCGTCCCTCCCCACGGATCTCCCACCTGGCACTTAACCCTGTAAGCGCAAGTGCTACACCTGTCCCTACACCTCCTCTCTTGCCACCATTCAGGGCCTCAAACAGTACTTCCAAGTGAGGCAACACTTCACTTGTGAGTCTGTTGGGGTCATCTATTGCATCCAGTGCTCCCGGTGTGAAACCTGACGCAGATTGGGGGACCGCTTCGTCGAGCACCTCCGCTCCGTCTGCCAAAAGAGACAGGATCGCCCAGTAACCACCCACTTCAACTCTGCTTCCCACTCCCATTCAGATATGTCCATACATGGCCTCCTCTACTGCCATGATGAGGCCAAACTCAGGTTGGAGGAGCAACACCTCATATACCGTCTAGGTAGTCTCCAGCCCCTTGGTATGAACATAGAATTCTCCAACTTCTGGTAATTCCCTCCCCCCCCCCCATCCCTATGTCACTCTGCCTCCTCCCCCAGCTGCCTATCACCTCCCTCATGGTTCCACCTCCTTCTACTACCCATTGTGTTTTCCCCTATTCTTTCTTCACCTTTCCTGCCTATCACCTCCCTGCCTCCCTTCCCCCACCCCTTTATCTTTCCCCTTACTGGTTTTTCTCCTGGAACCTACCAGCCTTCTCCTTCCCACCCTCCCCCCACCTTCTTTATAGGGCCTCTGCCCCTTCCCCCTACAGTCCTGACGAAGGGTTCTGGCCCGAAACGTCGACAGATCTTTTCCACGGATGCTGCCGACCTGCTGAGCTCCTCCAGCGTGTTGTGAGTATTGCTTTGACCCCAGCATCTGCAGATTATTTTGTGTCTACGATTGTGGAAAAGTATTTCTACTTTATACAGGCTGTGTATTAATCATACCATTCCTGCTTTTACTATATGTTACTGTTATTTTAGGTTTTATGTGTTATTTGGCATGATTTGGTAGGTTATTTTTGGGCCTGCGAACGCTCACAAAACTTTCCCATATAAATAAATGGTAATTGCTTCTTCACTTTATGATATTTTGGCTTACGAACCGTTTCATAGGAACGCTCTACCTTCGAATGACGGGGAAAACCTGTATTCCAAATAAGGCCTCACCGGTGCCTTGTAAAGCCTCTACATTACAACCTTGCTTTTATAGTCTAGTCCTCTCAAAATGAATGCTAACATCACATTTACTTTCCTCACCATTGACTCGACCTGCAAATTAACCTTTATGGAATCCTGCACGATGACTCCCAAGTCCCTTTGCACTTTAGGTTTTTGTATTTTCTCTCCATTTAGAAAATATGCTGCAGATTTCTTCTACCAAAGTGCATGACCATACACTTCCTGACACTGTATTCCATCTGCCACTTCTTTGGTCCATTTTATCATGTGTCTCCAAGTTCCTCGAAACCATATTCTTAAAAATCGACTGCAACATCTTCCCAATTACTGAGGTCAGACTAACTGGCCTTTAATTTTCTTTCTTCTTCCTCTGACCCTTCTTGAAGAATGGAGTGACATTTGAAATTTTCCATTTCTTCGGATCCATGCCAGGATCAATTGATTCTTGAAAGATCATTGCTAATGCCTCCATAATCTCTTCAGCCACCTCTTCCAGAACTGTGGGGTGTGTACCATCTGTTCCAGGTGTCTTATCCGCCTTCAAACCGTACAGTTTCCCAAGAACCTTCTCCATAGTAATGGCAACTTCACACACTTCTGCCTCCTGACATACTGCAAGTGTCTCCACAGTGAAGATTAATGCAAGATATTTATTTAGTTTGTTCTCCATTTCCTCCCCCCCCGACATTACTCTCGCCTCTTTTTACATTTTATGTATCAAAGAAACTTTTGGTATCCTGTTTAATACTATTGGCTAGCTTGCCTTTGTATTCTATCTTTTCCTTCTTTATGACAGTAAAGCCACACTTAGTGAAGACCTGTATCACATGAGGTTGCATCAATATCCAATATTTTTCCTCATCATTCACTACACTGTTACACCTCTTTATTTTTAAAAAAATCTTCCCTTGGGGATGAAGCTACTGAACTAAAGGGAACCTGTTCAGCCTATGACAACTATATGTCAGAATCAAGGCCACCCTGGCCTGAGTAATGGAGCTAATGATGTATATAGTATACAAGCTCCATGGCAGCCTCAACTTGTTCAATGAAGCATATGAGAGGATGAAGCACACACCCACCATCTCTCAGGTCAACTTGGTCCTGCACCACGCTGCCCTCCAAATCAAAGATTTGCAATGAGACCTGTAGTATATGGGCCACCGCTTGGTGCAGAAAGACATTGATGTAAAATTCATCAACCCCTTCCATGTCTTAGTTGATTTTAGTAAAAAGAACTTGAAGATATGCACAAAACTCATGGTTCAGTTGGTGGTTGTGATCCCTGCCATCATAGTTGCTTTGCAGCTTAAACACTCTGCAGCAGGAACCTCGAAGCACTGGAAAATTGTGAACCAATGTCAGCATCCTCTCTCAAAAGAGTACACACAATATTGAAGCCCCAGTTGGGTCCATTGGACAGGCCACATCATTCATATACCTGACATGGGACTCGCAAGGCACACACTTAGTTCTGAGTTCTGTTAAAGGAGGATGTTTCAGGAGAACACAAGGGATTAAAGGATGTGCTCAAAACCTCAGTAAAGAAGTGCAACTCGCTACTGACTTGGAAACCTCTGTTCTATAGCTGCTCAAGATGGAGAAAGCGTATTTGGGATGAGAGTGTAAACCTTGAGTTCGTGTGTTGGGGATACACACAAGTGCAGTGTAAGGCGGCAGTAGAAATTCATCCACTCCCCTCTGGAAGAGTCACTGGTACCAAAATTGGCCTCAGTAGCTAACCACTTACAAGTGGAAGGAAATCATCTTTGATACCGAGGAGCTGGTGCAACCTGCTTCTGATGTCCTTCATCAGTTACTTATTTAGACTAATCTTGTCTCTTAAATTGATTCCTTTGTAAATCTAGGAGTCAGGCAGATTATTAAAATAGCTGTTTTGTGAAGAATAAATTATAGGGAAAGTACCCACCTTATCAAGAATCCCAGGAACTCTAGGTGTTGAAAAGGGAATCGAAGATTTTTTCACTTTCTCTTGCATTGGCCAACTTCACAGAAGGCCAGCGACCGAACTAAATGCAGATGAACCCTGCTGATCATAAGAGTATTGTTAATCTTCCAATCAGGACTGAGATTGCAAACAACCATTACGATGACTTGAATCCATCAGTATAAACTGAAGACATGAGAGACTGGAGATGGTGGAATGTGGAGCAAAAAATAAACAGCTTAAGGATCTCAACCCAAAACATCAGTTATCTGTTTCCCTCCACAGATGCTGCCTAACCTGCTGAGTTCCTTTACCAGATTGTATTTTGCTTCAAACATTTTAGCGCTTCAGGAGTGCTTCACTGTTATGAAGCTTCTGCGCTTGTGAATATTAGTTTTGTAAGCAAAACTTTCAGAGAGTGATCTTCTGCAAGTGTTCTTTCTGGAAACCCATATCTTTCAAGACAGCTTTATATGTGGAAAAATTAAACTGAACTGATCATTGTTCTAAAACTGTCATCACTTTTTCTATTTGTGGCATGATGCTTGGTAGTTTGGGCAGATGTATAGTAATGCCCTGTTAAATTTTAGAAGGCACTTTACCTTGTTGCCAAAATGAAAATGCATTCAGACTTTCTCTGTTGGTCAGACCTGTACCAGAGCAGCATTGGTGCTGCAGTCAGTCTGCCATGTGTCAATGCCTTCTCAGTAACTGATGCACAATGAGGAGCAGTGTGATGGGTGCAGCAGGTGGGCCCTTCCTAAAAGTGTATGTAGGTCAACCTCAGCAAAGAATCCTGCCTTCTCTCTGATGCAGTGTTGTATGTGAGTACTCACTGCCCATCTTAGCTAACTGGCAACAATTCTTTACACAAGGGTTGCATAAAGTTGCTGATTAGGGTGATAATGTCACCAATTGGAGGAATGGTTTCAAAGATGTTCTGCCTGTGAAATGAACCAACCAGGAATAAAGAAAGCTGTTGATAGATGCCTCACCAACCCAGGTTTGGCTTTCTTGACCTCTTGAAGATAAACAAGCTCCTCACTATACCTCCCATTCCCACCTCATGTTACCTGATGAATTATCTAGATTTAAGATAGTGCAAGGAGTATTGTAGGTAAGGCAGATGAGTTTAGGGTATGGATTGGCATGTGGGATTACGACATTATTGCTATTAGTGAGATCTGGTTGCAGGAGGGGCAGGACTGGCAGCTTAATGTTTCAGGGTTCCGTTGTTTCAGATGTGATAGAGAGGGAGGGATGAAAGGGGGAGGAGTGGCATTACTAGTCAGGCAAAATATCACAGCTGTGCGTAGACAAGACAGCCCGGAGGGCTTGTCTACAGAGGCCATGTGGGTGGAGCTGAGGAACGGAAAAGGTGTGATCACACTAATAGGGTTGTGTTATAGACCGCCCAATAGTCAGAGGGAATTGGAGGAGCAAATCTGTAGAGAGATAGCAGACGGATGTAAGAAACAGAAAGTTGTAATAGTAGGGAATTTTAACTTTCCACATATTGACTGGGTGAAGGGGCTAGATGGCTTGGAGTTTGTCAAATGTGTTCAGGAAAGTTTTCTAAATCAATATATAGAGGTGCCTACAAGAGAGGATGCAATACTTGATCTCCTATTAGGGAACCAGACAGAAATATGTGTAGGCAAACTTTCTGGGTCCAGTGACCATAATGTCATTAGTTTCAAGTTAATTATGGATAAGGATAGGCCTGGTCCTTGAATTGAGGTTCTAAATTAGAGAAGGGCCAGTTTTGTGGAAATGAGAAAAGATCTAGGAATAGTGGATTGGGATAAGTTGTTTTCTGGCAAGGATGTGTTCAGTAAGTGGAAGGGCTACAAAGGCGAAATTTTGAGAGTGCAGAGTTTGCATGTTCCTGCCAGGATTAAAGGTAAAGTTAACAGGCATAGGGAACCTTGGTTTTCAAGGAATATTGGCAATCTGGTTAAGAAAAAGAGAGAAGTGTATATTGGCAACAAGGAACAAATGAGGTACTTGAAGAGTATAGAAAATGTAAGAAAATACTAAAGAAGGAAATAAGGAAGGCAAAAAGAAGACATGAGGTTGCTTTGGCGAATAATGTGAAGGTAAACCCGAAGGGTTTCTACAAATATATTAAGAGTGAAAGGATAGTAAGGGACAAAATTGGTCCCCTAGAAGATCAGAGTGGTCGTCTATGTGTGGAGCCTCACTAGATGAGGGAGATCTTAAACAGCTTTTTTGCATCAGTATTTACTCAGGAAACTGGCATAGAGTATATGGGAGGAAGGGAAACAAGCAATAGTGTCATGGAACATATAGAGATTGAAGAGGAGGAGGTGCTTGCTGCCTTACAGCGAATAAAGATAGATAAATCCCCCGGGCCTGACATGATATTTCCTTGGACCTTGAGGGAGACTAGTGTAGAGATTGCAGGGGCCCTGGCAGAAATATTGAAAATGTCCTTAGCCGCTGTAAAAGTAAACCAGGTAATTACAGGCTGGTGAGCCTGACATCAGTAGTAGGTAAATTATTGGAAGGTGTTCTGAGAGATGGATATACAAGTATTTGGACAGCCAAGGGCTGATTAAGGATAGTTAGCATGGCTTTGTGCGTGGTAGATCATGTTTAATGAATCTTGTAGAGTTTTTCGAGGAGACTACCAAGAAAGTAGATGAAGGAAAGGCTGTGGATGTCCTCTACATGGACTTTGACAAGGTTCCACATGGGAGGTTAGTTCAGAAGGTTCAGACACTAGGTATCCATGGAGAGGTTGTAAACTGGATTCGAAATTGGCTTTGTGGGAGAAGACAAAGAGTGGTATGGATGATTGCTTCTCAGACTGGAGGCCTGTGACTGGTGGTGTGCCTTAGGGATCTATGCTGGGACCATTGTTGTTTGTTGTCTATATCAATGATCTAGATGATAATGTGGTAAATTGGATCAGCAAGTTTGCTGATGACACTAAGATTGGAGGCGTTGTGGACAGCAAGGAAGGCTTTCAAAGCTTGGCTTGCAGAGGGATCTGGACCAACTGGAAAAATGGCAGATGGAATTTAATGCAGACAAGTGTGAGGTGTTGCATTTTGGAAGAACAAATCAAGGTAGGACGTACACAGTAAATGGTAGGGCACTGAGGAGTATGGAGGAACAAAGGGATCTGGGAGTTCAGATACATAATCCCCTGAAAGTGGCATCACAGGTAGACAGGGTTGTAAAGAAGGCTTTTGGCATCCTGGCATTCATAAATCAAAGTATTGAGTATAGGAGTTGGGATGTTATGGTGAGGTTGTATAAGACATTGGTGAGGCCAGATTTGGAGTATTGTGTGCAGTTCTGGTCACCTAACTATAGGAAGGATATCAGTAAGTTTGAAAGAGTGCAGAGAAGATTTACTAGGATGTTGCCGGGTCTTCAGGAGGTGAGTTACAGGGAAAGATTGAACAGGTTAAGACTTTATTCCTTGGAGTGTAGAAGAATGAGGGGGGGTTTGATACAGGTTTACAAAATTATGAGGGGTATAGACAGAGTAAATGCAAGTAGGCTCTTTCCACTTAGATTAGGAGAGATAAATACGAGAGGACATGGCTTTAGGGTGAAAGGGGAAAGGTTTAGGGGGAACTTCTTCACTCAGAGTGGTGAGAGTGTGAAACGAGCGGCCATCTGATGTGGTAAATGCGGGCTCACTCTTAAGTTTTAAGAATAAATTGGATAGATACATGGATGGGAGAGGACTGGAGGGTTGTGGACTGGGTGTGGGTCAATGGGACTAGCAGAATAATGTTTCAGCACAGACTAGAAGGGCCAAATGGCCTGTTTTCTGTGCTGTAGTGTTTTATGATTCTGTGGTTCTAGCACAAGAACCAACAGTACAAACAAACCAAAGCTTTTGAAAACCATGAAATGCATGAAAACAAAGTTGTTTGCAACAAATTACTACATGGTTTTATGAAAGAAAGTGGCAATCATGTGCTGTTTGCTCTGGAAACACTGATTTAGTGAAACAAAATACTGATTTATGATTTGCAGGTCTGACTAAAAGACATTAAGAGTCAGGAGCAGAATTAGGCCATTCAGCTCTTTGAATGTGCTCTGCCATTCCATCATGGCTGATTTATTATCCCTCAACCCCATTCTCCTGCCTTCTCCCTGTAACCTTTGGTGCCCTCAATCAAGCTCCATTTTAAATATACCCAAGCAACACACACAAAATGCTGGAAGAACTCAGTAGTCCAGGCAGCGTCTATGGAAAAAAGTACAATCGATGTTTTGGGCTGAAACCCTTTGGCAGGACTGGAGAAAAAAAGCCGAGGAGTAGATTTAAAAGGTGGGTGGAGGGGAGAGAAAAACACCAGGTGATAGGTGAAGTCTGGAGAGGGAGGGATGAAGTAAAGAGCTGGGAAGTTTTTTGGTGAAAGAGACAGAAGGCCATGGAAGAAAGAAAAAGGGGAGAGGAGCACCAGAGGGAGGTGATGGGCGGGCAAGGAGATAAGGTATGTGAGGGAAAGGGGATGGGAAATGGTGAAAGATCGGGGGGGGGGGGGCATTACCAGAAGTTTGAGAAATTGATGTTATGCCATCAGGTTGGAGGCTATCCAAATGGAATATAAGGTATTGTTCCTCCAGCTTAAGTGTGGCCTCATCACAACAGTGGAGGAGGGCATGGATGGATATATGGGAATGGGAGGTGGAATAAAGATGTGGGGCCACTGGGAGATTCCGCTTGTTCTGGCGGACGGAGCATTGATGCGAAGCGGTCTCCCAGCCGACTGACAGGTGGTGTTGCCTCACCCAGAAGGACTGTTTATGCCCCTGAGTGGTAGTGAGGGAGGAGGTGTAGGGTCAGAGGTAGCACTTGTTCTACTTGCAAGGGTAAGTGCCAGGAGGGAGATCAGTGGGGAGGGATGAATGGATGAGGGAGTCGTGTAAGGGGCAATCCCTGTAGAAAGCAAAAAGTCAAAAAGTAAGGGAGTGGGAAAGATGTGCTCGGTGGTGGGATCCCGATGGATGTGGCAGAAGTTTTGGAGAATTATGTGCTGAGGCCGGTGGGGTGGTAGGTGAGGTCAAGAGGAACCCTATCCCTGGTAGGGTGGTGGGAGGATGGGGTAAGAGCAGACGTATGTACATACCCCATTTCCAGAAAAGTTGGGATATTTTCCAAAATGCAATAAAAACAAAAATCTGTGATATGTTAATTCACATGAACCTTTATTTAACTGACAAAAGTACAAAGAAAAGATTTTCAATAGTTTACTGACTACAACTTAATTGTATTTTGTAAACATACACACATTTAGAATTTGATGGCTGCAACACACTCAACAAAAGTTGGGACAGAGTTAAAATAAGATAGAAAAGTACACAGAATATTCAAGTAACACCGGTTTGAAAGACTCCACATTAAGCAGGCTAGTTGGTAGCAGGTGAGATGTCATGACTGGGTATAAAAGTAGCGTCCATCAAAGGCTCAGTCTTTGCAAGCAAGGATGGGTCGTAGCTCACCCCTTTGTGCCCAAATTCATGAGAGAATTGTTAGTCAGTTCAAAAGGAACACTTCTCAACGCAAGATTGCAGAGAATTTAGGTCTTTCAATATCTACAGTACATAATATTGTGAAAAGATTCAGAGAATTCAGAGACATCTCAGTGCGTAAAGGGCAAGGTGGGAAACAACTGTTGAATGCGCGTGATCTTCGAGCACTCAGGCGGCACTGCCTAAGAAACCGTCATGCTACTGTGACAATTATAGCCACCTGGGCTCAGGAGTACTTCGGAAAACCATTGTCACTCAACACAGTCCGTCGTTGCATCCAGAAATGCAGCTTGAAACTGTATTACGCAAGGAGGAAGCTATACATCAACTCTATGCAGAAATGCTGGCGAGTTCTCTGGGCCCGAGCTCATCTCAGATGGACTGAAAGACTGTGGAACCGTGTGCTGTGGTCAGATGAGTCCACATTTCAGCTAGTTTTCGGAAAAAACGGGCGTCGAGTTCTCCGTGCCAAAGATGAAAGCGACCATCCAGATTGTTATCAGCAAAAGGTGCAAAAGCCAGCATCTGTGATGGTATGGGGGTGCATCAGTGCCCATGGCATGGGTGAGTTGCATGTATGTGAAGGTACCATTGACTCTGAGGTGTATATTAGGATTTTAGAGAGATATATGTTGCCATCAAGGTGACGTCTCTTCCCGGGACGTCCATGCTTATTTCAGCAGGACAATGCCAGACCACATTCTGCACAGGCTACAACAGCGTGGCTTTGTAGACACAGAGTGCGTGTGCTTGACTGGCCTGCTGCCAGTCCAGATCTATCTCCTATTGAAAATGTATGGCACATCATGAAGAGGTGAATCATACAACAGAGCCCACGGACCGTTGAGCAGCTGAAATCTTATATCAAGCAAGAATGCACAAAATTTCCAATTGCAAATCTACTACAATTAGTATCCTCAGTTCCAAAATGATTAAAAAGTGTTATTAAAAGGAAAGGTGATGAAACACAATGGTAAACATGCCTCTGTCCCAACTTTTGTTGAGTGTGTTGCAGCCATCAAATTCTAAATTTGTGTATGTTTGCAAAATACAATTAAGTTGGTCAGTAAAACTATTGAAAATCTTCTCTTTGTACTTTTGTCAGTTAGATAAAGTTTCACATGAATTAACATATCACAGATTTTTGTTTTTATTGCATTTTGGAAAATATCCCAAATTTTCTGGAAATGGGGTTTGTAAAATGGAAGAGATGGTGGAGGAAGGGAAGCCCCCTTCTTTGAAACAGAAGAACATCTCCTTCATTCTAGAATGAAGAGCCTCATCTTGAGAGTAGATGTGGCAGAGACGGAGGAATTGAGAGAATGAGATGGCGTTTTTACAAGTAGCAGGGTAGGACGAGGTATCGTCCAGGTAGCTGTGAGAGTCCGTGGGTTTGTAATACACGTTGGTGGATAAGCTGTCTCCGGAGATAGAGACTGTGAGATCGTGAAAGGAGAGGTGTTGAAAATGGACCAGGTGAATTTGAAGGCAGGATGGAAGTTGGAGGCAAAGTGGATGAAGTCGATGAGTTCAGCACGGGTGCAGGAAGCAGCACCAATGCAGTCGTCGATGTAGCGTAGGAAAAGTGCGGGACAGTCACCAGTGTAGGCTTGGAACATAGACTGTCCACGTAGCCGACAAACAGGCAGGCATAGCTGGGACCCATGTGAGTGCCCGTGGCTACACCTTTTGTTTGAATGAAGTGGTAGGAGCCAAAGGAGAAATTACTTAGAGTGAGGGTAAGTTCTGCTCAGCAAAGGAGAGTGGTGGTGGAGGGGAACTGGTTAGGTTTGGTGTCCAGAAAAAAACGGAGAGCTTTGAGGCCTTCCTGGTGGTGTATAGAGACTGGACATCCACAGTGAGAATAAGATGACGGAGGGCCAAGGAACCTGAAATCCTTGCAAAGATCGAAAGTGTGTGAGGTGTCATGGACGTAGGTAGGAAGAATCTAAACTAGGGGGGATAGAACAGAGTTGAGGTATGCCCCCACCCTTTAAATCTATTCCTCAGCTTTTTTTCTCCAGTCCTGCTGAAGGGTTTGGCCCAAAATGTTGACTGTACTTTTTTTCCATAAACGCTACCTGGCCTTCTGAGTTCCTCCAGCATTTTGTGCATGTTGTTCGGATTTCCAGCATCTGCAGTTTTCTCTTGTTTTAAATATACCCAACGGCTTGGCCTCCACCGCCGTCTGTTGCAATGGATTCCACAGATTCATAGTCCTCTGGCTGAAGAAGTTCCTCCTCACCTCTGTTCTAAATGAACGTCCTTCTATTCTGAGGTTGTACGCTCTGGTCCAACACTATAGGAAACATCTTCTCCACACCCACTCTCTCTATCAATATTCAATAGGTTTCAATGAGTCCCCCTCCCCCATTCTTCTAAACTCCTGTGAGTACAGGCCCGGAGCCATCAAATGCTCCTCATATTTTAACCCTTCCATTCCTGGAATTATTTGTGAACCTCCTCTGCACCCTCCAATGCCAGCACATCTTTTCTTTGATAAGGGCCTCTAAAACTGCTCACAATACCCTCATATGCAGATTTGTTTTATATCACATCACAGCCAAAGGGAGCCACTGGTGCCAGATCACTGTGTAAAATACACCACACCTGAGTGTTCCTAGCCTGTCTCCCATCTTCCTATCTCTCCATCTCCCTGTTGCACCACCTCTTCTGCCAGAGTTCTTTGTGCTTTCGTCCTATTCTTGTACTCACACCAAAATGAGAATCAGTCCAGCACTGAGTTGATGAATGGTGACTTTTGTTTCCTTGTAACTCTGAAAGTCAAAGCTCTTGTCTTGTCTATACTACACCAACCACTGCCGCAGGGCTATAAACGTGCAGGAGCAATGTGTGGTTAAGTGCCTTGCTCAAGGACACAACGCGCTACCTCGGCTGAGGCTCGAACTCGCGACCTTCAGATCACTAGTCCAATGCCTTAACCACTCGGCCACGCGCCAAGCTCACAATCTGAACTGTTAAATAGCAGCTGAAAGCAAATTCAGTGTACCTATCAGATTGAATATTTGATAAATTGTAATAGGAAATAAATTTTCCGGCTCTGGGGAAAACAGAGGAGTTGGACCAAGTAGAAGTTTCTTTGAAAGAGCCAGCCCAGGTGTTATGGACCAAATGGCTTCTGATTTTATGATTAACCAGATGGTGTTGCATGAAAAGTACAGGGCAGTTAACAAACAACAAAAGGATCTCCCTGAACTTCCAAGTGCTTTGGAGAATGTGGAAGCTATTACAAAATTAATATTGTTGCTATTCCAGACAGCTAATTTTGCTAAATTATAAAGTGTTTAAGTTATTAGTACATTTGATTCAAATAAAACAAATTTGACCTCAAAGTAGAAGTATCTACAAACGTACATTGTCTTTTAGGTGAATAGGATAGGATGTCAAATCTCATCATCCATCACGCAAGGCGTTTATTATATTCACAACCTAAGATTGCCTGACCGATTCTGCAAAACTCGAATAGAGGTACACTCACCAGGTTCTATTTCTGTGACATATAGGTTGGGACAAGGGCATCAGAATCTGATGTATAGGGGTAAGAACATTTATTTTTCTGTGATTACTTCTTGGACTTTTCTATAGTCTAATTAAATGAGTAGTGAGCCATGCCAATAATACTCGTGTATCTGGTTATGTCATTGGAAATGTATCTTCAGGAAGAGTTAAATTTGCAAATTATCATCATCACAGATTTCATGATTTCAAGCTTTTATATGAATTTACTGCTTCAGTATTGAAGTACATATTTTGTGCAGTGCACTCTGAAGATGCATCAGCAGTGATTTGTCTCTCAGAAAGAGTAGATACAAAGACTTAAGCAACCTCTGTAGGAGCAAGTGAAAGGCCATTCCATTATCTGCTTCTTGCTGCATTTCCACACTTAGAGTATTGTGTTCAATCCTGGTTGCCTCATTATTAGATTAGATTAGATTCAACTTTATTGTCATTGTGCCGAGTACAGATACAGAGCCAATGAAATGCAGTTAGCATCTAACCAGAAATGCAAAGAATTGTGTTATTTACAAAATAACTGCGAATAAAAAGTAAGTGCTACAGCACACAAATATAAAAGTACTGAGACAGTACAATATGGATGCAATACTGCTTAGCGCTGTGATGTGAGGTTCAGCAGAGTCACAGCCTCAGAGAAGGAGCTCTTCCTGTGCTTGCTGGTGCGGGAGCGGAGGCTTCTGTAGTGCCTACCGGATGGCAGGAGAGTAAAAAGTCCATGGTTAGAGTGAGATGCATCCTTGATAATGCTTTTTGCCCTGCCCAGGCAGCATTTATGGTAGATGTTCTCAATGGTGGGCAATTGGGTGCCGATAATCCACTGGGGTTGCTTTGCAGTCCGATACGGGACAATTGCCATACCACACTGAGATGCAGTTGGTGAGTACGCTCTCAATGGTACAGCGGTAAAAGTCCGACAGTATCCTAGGACAGAGGTGAGCTTTCTTGATGCTCTGCAGGAAATAAAGGTGCTTTTTTGATCAGGATGGAGGAGTTCAGGGACCAGGTGAGATCGTCGGAAATGTGGACACCAAGGAATTTGAAGCTTGATACACGCTCCACTACAGCTCCATTGATGTAGATGGGGACGTGAGTATGGCTCCTAGCATGCCTGAAGTCCACAATGATCTCTTTGGTCTTCTGGGTGTTAAGGGCCAGGTTGTTGTCGGCACACCACGCGGCCAGGAGCTGGACCTCATCCCTGTAGGCTGTCTCGTCATCCCCTCTGATCAGGCTAACCACTGTGGTGTCGTCTGTGAACTTGTACAGGAATGCAGTCATAGGTGAAAAGAGAGTACAGAAGAGGGTTCAGCACACAGCCTTGAGGCACGCCAGTGTTCAGGGTGAGAATGGAGGAGGAGGGGTTGTCTAACAACTGATTGGGGTCTATTAGTCAGAAAGTCCAAGGTCCAATTGCAGAGGGATGAGCTGATACCAAGCTGGCGAAGTTTGGCGATCAGCTTGGAGGGGATCACAGTATTGAATGCCGAACTAAAGTCAATGAACAGCTTTCTGACGTAAGAGTTGAAGCTGTCCAGGTGGGTCAGGGCAGAGTGAAGTGCCGTGGAGATGGTGTCCTCTGTTGACCTGTTGGTGCAATAGGCAAATTGATGGGGGTCCGGGGTAGTGGGCAGACAGGATTTCAGATGTGATAGAACCAGTCTCTCAAAGCACTTTGCAATGATGGGGGTGAGTGCAACTGGGCGGAAGTCATTCAGGCCCATGGCAGTGGAATGCTTCGGCACTGGCGCGATGGTGACAATCTTGAAGCTTGTGGGGACAACTGCCTGGGCCAGGGACAGATTGAAAATGTCCGTGAAGACCCTGGCCAACTGCTCTGCACAGACTCTGAGCACACGGCCAGGAATTCCATCCGGACCAGCTGCCTTCCGTACATTCACCCCGCTCAGGGTGGCACAAACATCGGAGGTGGAAAGTGAGAGAGGCAGTTCATCAGGTGGGAGATCCGCTTTGAGGGTGACCTTGTTCTCTCGGTCAAAGCGAGCGTAGAAGTAATTGAGCTCATCAGGGAGGGAAGCAGAACTGGAAGGGGGAGCAGTACTAGTGGTTTGAAGTCTGTAATGACCTGTATGCCATGCCACATGTGCTGGGGGTCCGAGGAGTTGAAATGCTCCTCGATTCTCTGTTTGTATATGTGTTTAGCCTGAGAGATTCTCCTCCTCAGGTTGGCCCTGACTGAGCTGTAAGCCTCCTCGTCTCCAGATCCGAAAGCTGAATCTCTGGCTTTGAGCAGGAGGTGAACTTCTCGTTCATCCATGATTTCTGATTGGAGAAAACTTCTATTTGCTTTTGTGATGTCACTCTATCTACACACTTGTTGATGTGCTCAAGGACAGAGTTGGTATGTAAGTCAATGTTAATCTGAGAGTCTGTGGTGGCATGGGCAGCAAACGCGCTCCAGTCTGTGCGCTGGAGTTGGTGCTGAAGAGCAGAGTCAGCACCCTCCAGCCGGATCTTAATAGTCTTCATTGTGGGTTTCACACGTTTAATGACCGGGCTGTACTTGGGAAGCAGAAACAATGAAAGATGGTCGGACTGTCCCAGGTGGGGGAGGGTAGTGGCTTTGTAAGCGTCAGCCACATTTGTGTAGACATGATCTAAGGTTTTATTTCCCCTTGTGGTGCGTGATACATTTTGGTAAAATCTTGGAAGCATGGTACGTAGGTTACAATGATTGAAGTCCCCAGCGACAATAAAGGCTCGGTCTGGGTACAATGTCTGCAGCTCGCTAATAGCGGCACTGAGGTCTTTCATGACTACTTTAGCATTAGCGTCCGGTGGTACATAAACTGTGACAGCAATGATGCATGTAAGCTCTCGTGGTTGATAAAAAGGTCTGCACTTAATAATCAGGTATTCCAGATCAGCAGAGCATAATTGTCAGTAATGGTAGAGTTAGTACACCATGATCGATTCACATAGATGCATAAACCGCCTCCCCTACTTTTACCTGTCGCTGTTGCAGCTCTGTAGGAAGGAAGTGGGAAGTTCAGAGAGGGTGGAGGAGATTTACTAGGATGCTGCCTGGAGTAAAGAGCGTGTCTTCTGAGGAAAGGTTGTGCGAGCTGGGGTTTTTATCTTGAGCGGAGAATTGATAGAGGTCTATAAGATGATAAGAGGCTTCGATAGAGTGGACTCCATTTTTTTTTTAACCAAGGTGGAAATGGCTAATACTAAAGGGCATAATTTTCAGGTGATTGGGGAAAAGTATAGGGGGAGGAGGAATGGCAGAAGTACTTCTTTTTGGCTGAGAGTGGTGGGTGCGTGGAATGCTCTGCCGGGGTGGTGGTAGAGGCCAATACATTAGGGACTTTTTAAGAGACGTTTAGATAGGCACTTGGGCTATGTGGGAGGGAAGGGTTAGGTTGTTCTTGGAATAAGTTAAAAGGTCAATGCAGTGTAGTGAGACGATGGGCCTGTACTGTGCTGTGGTGTTTTATGTTCTGTATGTGCACTCCTCACTCTACTATCTGTTATACCTCTCATCAAACCAGAGATTAACTATAGTTCAGTGAGGAGTGCCAAGAGCTTGCTGGGAGCAACTCTAAGCACACTCCCATGCTGAGCTGCCAGCCTAGTTTAGCTGCACCTCAGATCAACGTGTGCTAAATAACAAAAATAACATGCTACAAACAGCTAAGTGGTCAAATCAAAGCTTTTCAGTTCTGTCATATAAATTCATTTATTCGCAGTATGTTGGTGTATAACTAAACAAGTAACCATTTGAAAATTTAGTTAGGCCACACTTGGTAGTATTATGGGCCATTTGGCTCATTGAACTGCTCTGCCATTCCATTATTCCATTTATTATCCCTCTCAACCCCGATCTCTTGTCTTTTCCCCATAACATTTTGTGCCTTAGTAATCAAGATCCTATCAGTGCCTTTATTAATCAAGAACTTATCAATCTCAGCGTTAAAAATACCCAATGACTTGGTCTTCACAGCCATCTGTGGCAATGAATTCTACAGATTCACCACTCTGTGGCTAAAGAACTTACTCCTCATCCCCGTTCTAAATAGACATCCCTCAATTCTAAGACTGTGCCCTCTGGTCCTAGACGCCCCCACTACAGGAAACATTTCTCCACGCCTACTCTATCTGGGCTATTTGATATTCGATAGGTTTCAATAAATTTCCCTCCCCATCTCATTTGATGGCCCAGAGCAAGCAAATGCTTCTCATACGTTAATCCTTTCGTTTGCAGAATCTTATAAGGGGCCCAAAAACTGCTCACGATACACCAAGTGTGGTCTGACCAATACCTTATAAAGCCTTAAGATAAAATGCTTTTATATTCTAGTCCTCTTGAAAGGAATGCTAACGTTGCATTTGCCTTTCTTACTACAGCCTTAACCTAGAAGTTAGCCATTAGGGAATCCTATGCAAGGACTCCCAAGTCCCTTTGCACCTCTAATTTTTGAATTTGCTGTCCATTTAGAAAATAGTCTACTCCTTTATTCATTTTACCAAAATGCATGACCATTACTTCCCTACACTGGATTCCATCAGCCACTTCATTTCTCATCCTGCTAATCTGTCTAAGTCCTTCCGCAGACCCCTTGCCTCCAACATTTCCTGCCCCTTGACCTAGCTTTCTATCATCTGCAAAACTGGCCACAAAGCCATCAATTCCATCATCCAAATCGCTGACGTGTAACATAAAAAGAAGCATTCCCAACACCGACCCTGTGGAACACCATTAGTTACTGGTAGCAACCCGAAAGGGCCCCTTTTATTCCCACTCTTTGTCTCCTGACAGTCTGCCAATCTTTTATCCGTCATTTTGTGTCTGTTGCTTCTATCCGTGCTAGTATCTTTCCCATAATACCATGGGTTCTTATATTGTTAAGCAGAGGTCTTCTGAAAACTAAGTAAACAGCCATCGACTCTCCTTTGTCTATCCTTTCTGCTACCTCCTCAAAAAAAATTCCAAAAGAATTGCTAAATAAAATTTCCCCTTAAGGAAACAATGCTGTCTTCAGTCTATTTTACCATGTGTCTCTAAGTACTCTGATACCTCACCCTTATTAATGGACTCGAACATCTTACCAAGCACTGAAGTCAGTCTAACTGGTGTATACTTTCCTTTCTTGCAATTTTTTAGTCTTACAGAATCATTAGCCTCCACAGTCTCTTCAGCTACCTCTTTACAGAACCCTGAGGTGTAGACCATTTTGTACAGGTGACTTATCTACCTTCATACCTTTCAGCTTTCTAAATATCTTCTCCTTAGTAAAAGTGACTACACTCAGTCCTGCCCTATGACACTCTCGAATTTCTGGCATACTGCTAATGTCTTCCACACTGAAGAAGCAAAATTCTATTGAGTTTACATAGAACAGGGAACAGTACAGCACAGAAACAGGCCCTTCGGCCCACAGTGTTATACCAAACCAGATAAAAAGTTCATCAAAAAACTTCAAAATCCTTCTTACCTACACAATGTCCATATCCCTGCATGTACTTTACATTTATGTGCCTATCTAAACATCTCTTAAAAGCCTCTAATGTATTTGCTTGTACCACCATACCAGGCAACGCATTCCAGGCATCCACCACTCCGAGTGAAAAAAAAATGTACCCCTTTGAACTTAGCCCCTCTCACCTTCAGTTCATGCCTTCTGGAAAGATCATCCCTGTCTACTCTATCTATGCCTCTCATAATCTTATAAACCTCTGCAGATCTCCCCTCAGCCTCTGCCACTCCAAAGAAAAGAACCCGAGTTTATCCAGCTTCCCATGATAGCACATGCCCTCTAAACCAGGTAGCATCCTGGTAAACCTCTTCTGCACCCTCTCCAAACCTCAACATCCTTCCTCTAGTGGGGAGACCAGAACTGTATGCAATACTCCAGATGTGACCTAACTAGAGTTTTATAAAGTTGCAACATTACCTCTTGACTTTTCAATTCAATGCCTTGACAAATAAGCAAGCATTCCATAAGCCTTCTTAACCACCCTATTGACCTGTGTAGCCACTTTCATAGAACTATGAACTTAGATCCCAAGATCTGTCTGCTCAGCAAACAGTTAGGGTCTTACCCTTAACAGTGTTCTGACTCCTTGCATTTGCCCTACCAAGGTGGAACACCTCACATTTATGTGAGGTAAATTCCATTTGCCATTTCTCAGCCCATATCTGCAACTGGTCTGTATTGCGCTGTATTCTTTGCCAGTCTTCTACACTATCCATAACTCCACTAATCTTGGTATCATCCACAAACTTACTAACCCACCCATTTACATTTTCATTCAGGTCATTTATATGCATCAGAAACAGCAGAGATCCCTGCACAGATCCCTGTGGATCACCACTAATTACAGACCTCCAGCTTGAATAAGTCTTTCGTAGCCTTGTCAAAAAATTGAATCAAGTTGGTAAGACATGACCTGCCTCCCCTCACAAAGCTATGCTGGCCCTCCCTAATTAGGTCCTGGGTTTCCAAATGATCATATATCCTATCCCTAAGAATTTTCTCCAGCAATTTCCCTACAACTGTCACTGGGCTATAGTTCCCAGGATTTCCCTTGTTCCCTTCTTAAATAGAGCTACCACTCACCAGTCCTCCAGGACCTTGCCTTTGCATAAAGAGGACACAAAGATACTAGTCAAGAACCCAGCAATCTTGTTCAATAACCTGGGGTAAATCCCATCAGACCTTTGGGACTTATCCACCTTAAGAGAGTTGTAAAAGAGCGCCTGAAGGCTTTGTGTATCAATGCAAGGAGCATTCGTAATAAGGTGGATGAATTGAAAGTGCAGATTGTTATTAATGATTATGATATAGTTGGGATCACAGAGACATGGCTCCAGGGTGACCAAGGATGGGAGCTCAACGTTCAGGGATATTCAATATTCAGGAGGGATAGACATGAAGGGAGGGGAGGTGGGGTGGCGTTGCTGGTTAAAGAAGAGACTAACGCAATAGAAAGGAAGGACATAAGCCAGGAAGATGTGGAATCGATATGGGTAGAGCTGCGTAACACTAAGG
This sequence comes from Mobula birostris, assembly GCF_030028105.1. Taxonomy (NCBI): domain Eukaryota; kingdom Metazoa; phylum Chordata; class Chondrichthyes; order Myliobatiformes; family Myliobatidae; genus Mobula; species Mobula birostris. The sequence goes on along the minus strand of NC_092370.1, from coordinate 115,156,993 downwards.
GGCAGAAGACGCTGGTGGGAGTTGTGTACAGGCCACCTAACAGTAGTAGTGAGGTCGGAGATGGTATTAAACAGGAAATTAGAAATGTGTGCAATAAAGGAACAGCAGTTATAATGGGTGACTTCAATCTACATGTAGATTGGGTAAACCAAATTGGTAAAGGTGCTGAGGAAGAGGATTTCTTGGAATGTATGCGGGATGGTTTTTTGAACCAACATGTTGAGGAACCAACTAGAGAGCAGGCTATTCTGGACTGGGTTTTGAGCAATGAGGAAGGGTTAATTAGCAATCTTGTCATGAGAGGCCCTTTGGGTAAGAGTGACCATGATATGGTGGAATTCTTCATTAAGATGGAGAGTGACATAGTTAATTCAGAAACAAAGGTTCTGAACTTAAAGAGGGGTAACTTTGAAGGTATGAGATGTGAATTAGCTAAGATAGACTGGCAAATGACACTTAAAGGATTGACGGTGGATATGCAATGGCAAGCATTTAAAGATTGCATGAATGAACTACAACAATTGTTCATCCCAGTTGGGCAAAAGAATAAATCAAGGAAGGTAGTGCACCCGTGGCTGACAAGAGAAATTAGGGATAGTATCAATTCCAAAGAAGCAGCATACAAATTAGCCAGAGAAAGTGGCTCACCTGAGGACTGGGAGAAATTCAGAGTTCAGCAGAGGAGGACAAAGGGCTTAATTAGGAAGGGGAAAAAAGATTATGAGAGAAAACTGGCAGGGAACATAAAAACTGACTGTAAAAGCTTTTATAGGTATGTAAAAAGGAAAAGACTGGTAAAGGCAAATGTAGGTCCCCTACAGACAGAAACAGGTGAATTGATTATGGGGAGCAAGGACATGGCAGACCAATTGAATAATTACTTTGGTTCTGTCTTCACTAAGGAGGACATAAATAATCTTCCAGAAATAGTAGGGGACAGAGGGTCCAGTGAGATGGAGGAACTGAGCGAAATACTTGTTAGTAGGGAAGTGTTGTTAGGTAAATTGAAGGGATTGAAGGCAGATAAATCCCCAGGGCCAGATGGTCATCCTAGAGTGCTTAAGGAAGTAGCCCAAGAAATAGTGGATGCATTAGTGATAATTTTTCAAAACTCGTTAGGTTCTGGACTAGTTCCTGAGGATTGGAGGGTGGCTAATGTAACCCCACTTTTTAAAAAAGGAGGGAGAGAGAAACCGGGGAATTATAGACCGGTTAGCCTAACGTCGGTGGTGGGGAAGCTGCTGGAGTCAGTTATCAAAGATGTGATAACAGCACATTTGGAAAGCGGTGAAATCATCGGACAAAGTCAACATGGATTTGTGAAGGGAAAATCATGTCTGACAAATCTCATTGAATTTTTTGAGGATGTAACTAGTGGAGTGGATAGGGGGGAACCAGTGGATGTGGTATATTTGGATTTTCAAAAGGCTTTTGACAAGGTCCCACATAGGAGATTAGTGTGCAAACTTAAAGCACATGGTTTTGGGGGTAAGGTATTGATGTGGATGGAGAATTGGTTAGCAGACAGGAAGCAAAGAGTGGGAATAAACGGGACCTTTTCAGAATGGCAGGCGGTGACTAGTGGGGTACCGCAAGGCTCAGTGCTGGGACCCCAGTTGTTTACAATATATATTAATGACTTGTATGAGGGAATTAAATGCAGCATCTCCAAGTTTGCGGATGACACGAAGCTGGGTGGCAGTGTTAGCTGTGAGGAGGATGCTAAGAGGATGCAGGGTGACTTGGATAGGTTGGGTGAGTGGGCAAATTCATGGCAGATGCAATTTAATTTGGATAAATGTGAAGTTATCCACTTTGGTAGCAAAAATAGGAAAACAGATTATTATCTGAATGGTGGCCGATTAGGAAAAGGGGAGGTGCAACGAGACCTGGGTGTCATTATACACCAGTCATTGAAAGTGGGCATGCAGGTACAGCAGGCGGTGAAAAAGGCGAATGGTATGCTAGCATTTATAGCGAGAGGATTTGAGTACAGGAGCAGGGAGGTACTACTGCAGTTGTACAAGGCCTTGGTGAGAGCACACCTGGAGTATTGTGTGCAGTTTTGGTCCCCTAATCTGAGGAAAGACATCCTTGCCATAGAGGGAGTACAGAGAAGGTTCACCAGATTGATTCCTGGGATGGCAGGACTTTCATATGAAGAAAGACTGGATGAACTGGTCTTGTACTCGTTGGAATTTAGAAGATTGAGGGGGGATCTGATTGAAACGTATAAAATCCTAAAGGGATTGGACAGGCTAGATGCAGGAAGATTGTTCCCGATGTTGGGGAAGTCCAGAACAAGGGGTCACAGTTTGAGGATAAAGGGGAAGCCTTTTAGGACCGAGATTAGGAAAAACTTCTTCACTCAGAGAGTGGTGAATCTGTGGAATTCTCTGCCACAGGAAGCAGTTGAGGCCAGTACATTGGCTATATTTAAGAGGGAGTTAGATATGGCCCTTGTGGCTACGGGGATCAGGGGGTATGGAGGGAAGGCTGGGGCGGGGTTCTGAGTTGGATGATCAGCCATGATCATAATAAATGGCGGTGCAGGCTCAAAGGGCCGAATGGCCTACTCCTGCACCTATTTTCTATGTTTCTATGTTAATACTCATTAGGAGACCCAACACTTCCTCCTCCTTGACCTCTAAACATTGTAACACATTTATACACCAAGCACGGATCTCCTGGTCCTCCTTTTTCTTGGTAAATACTGAAGCAAAATACTCATTAAGAACCTCACTCACATACTCCGCATCCAAGCAAATATTCCCCTCTTTATCCTTGAGTGGCCCTACCCTTTCCCTAGTTATCTTCTTGCTCTTGAGGTATGTATAGCGTACCTTGGGATTCTCCTTAATTCTACTTGCCAAGGACATTTCATGGCCCCTCCTGGCTTTCCTAATTCCCTTCTTGAGTTCTTTTCTGGTTTCTTTATAATCCTCATGTGTTCTGTTTGATCTTGACTTCCGACGCTTTACATACTTTTCCTTTTTCTTCTTGACTAAATGAATCATCTCTCTGGACATCCAAGGTTCTCTTATCTTTCCATCCCTGTCCTTCCTTCTAGCAGGAACATACTTTTCTATACTCTTTGTAAATGATCTTTTAAAACCCTCCACAAGTCTGATGTGGACTTGCCAGAAAAATGGTGTTCCCAATTAACCATTGTTAGTTCCTGTCTAATGCCCTCGTAATTTACCCTACTTCAATTTAAAACTCTCCTGCAAGGTCCATACCTATCTTTATCTATAGCTATCCTGAAAGTTAAGGAAATGTGCTCATTGTTCCCTAACTGCTCACCTACTGAGAGATCAGTCACCTAGCCAGTCTCATTACCCAACACCAGATCCAGTACAGATCTTCCTCTCATTGGACAATCTGTATATTGATTTAATAAACCCTCCTGGATACAGTTAACAAATTCTGCCCCATCTAAGCCCCTTGCACTAAGAAAATCCAAGTTTATATTAGAGAAGTTTATGTTAGGTCACAGATCTCTCAGTGGGTGAGCACCTGGGGGACGGTGACCACTGCTCCCTGGCCTTTAGCATTATTATGGAAAAGGATAGAATTAGAGAGGACAGGAAAAGTTTTAATTGGGGAAGGGCCAATTATGAGGCTGTAAGGCTAGAACTTGCGGGTGTGAATTGGGATGATGTTTTTGCAGGGAAATGTGCAATGGACATGTGGTTGATGTTTAGGGATCTCTTGCAGGATGTTAGGGATAAATTTGTCCCGGTGAGGAAGATAAAGAATGGTAGGGTGAAGGAACCATGGGTGACAAGTGAGGTGGAGAATCTAATCAGGTGGAAGAAGGCAGCTTACCTGAGGTTTAGGAAACAAGGATCAGATGGGTCTATTGAGGAATATAGGGAAGCAAGAAAGGAGCTTAAGAAGGGGCTGAGAAGAGTAAGAAGGGGGCATGAGAAGGCCTTGGCGAGTAGGGTAAAGGAAAACCCCAAGGCATTCTTCAATTATGTGAAGGAAAAAAAAAGATGACAGGAGTGAAGGTAGGACCGATTAGAGATAAAGGTGGGAAGATGTGCCTGGAGGCTGTGGAAGTGAGCGAGGCCCCCAATGAATATTTCTCTTCGGTATTCACCAATGAGAGGGAACTTGATGAAAGTGAGGACAATATGAATGGGGTTGATGTTCTGGAGCATGTTGATATTAAGGGAGAGGAGGTGTTGGAGTTGTTAAAATACATTAGGACGGATAAGTCCCCGGGGCCTGACGAAATATTCCCCAGGCTGCTCCAGGAGGCGAGCTAAGAGATTGCTGAGCCTCTGGCTAGGATCTTTATGTCCTTGTTGTCCACGGGAATGGTACCAGAGGATTGGAGGGAGGTGAATGTTGTCCCCTTGTTTAAAAAAGGTAGGGATAGTCTGGGTAATTATAGACCAGTGAGCCTTGCGTCTGTGGTGGGAAAGCTGTTGGAAAAGATTCTTAGAGATAGGATCTATGGGCATTTAGAGAAGTATGGTCTGATCAGGGACAGTCAGCATGGCTTTGTGAAGGGCAGATCATGTCTAACAAGCCTGATAGAGTTCTTTGAGGAGGTGACCAGGCATATAGATGAGGTGGGTGTGATCTACATGGATTTTAGTAAGGCATTTGACAAGGTTCCACACGGTAGGCTTATTCAGAAAGTCAGAAGGCACGGGATCCAGGGATGTTTGGCCAGGTGGATTCAGATTTGGCTTGCCTGCAGAAAGCAAAGGGTTGTGGTGGAGGGAGTACATTCGGATTGGAGGGTTGTGACTAGTGGTGTCCCACAAGGATCGGTTCTAGGACCTCTACTTTTCGTGATTTTTATTAACGACCTAGATGTGGGGGTAGAAGGGTGGGATGGCAAGTTTGCAGACGACACAAAGGTTGGTGGTGTTGTGGATAGTGTAGAGGATTGTCGAAGAGTGCAGAGAGACATTGATAGGATGTAGAAGTGGGCTGAGAAGTGGCAGATGGAGTTCAACCCTGAGAAATGTGAGTTGGTACACTTTAGAAGGACAAATTCCAAGGCAGAGTACCAAGTAAATGGTAGGTTATTTGGTAGTGTGGAGGAGCAGAGGGATCTGGGGGTGCATGTCCACAGATCCCTGAAAGTTGCCTCACAGGTGGATAGGGTAGTTAAGAAGGCTTATGGGGTGTTCGCCTTCATAAGTCGAGGGATAGAGTTTAAGAGTCGAGAGGTAATGATGCAGCTGTATAAAACACTGGTTAGGCCACACTTGGAGTACTGTGTCCATTTCTGGTCACCTCACTATAGGAAGGACGTGGAAGCATTGGAAAGGGTACAGAGGAGATTTAGCAGGATGCTGCCTGGTTTAGAGAGTATGCATTATGATCAGAGTTTAAGGGAGCTAGGGCTTTACTCTTTGGAGAGAAGGAGGATGAGAGGAGACATGATAGAGTTATACAAGATATTAAGAGGAATAGATAGAGTGGACCCAGTGCCTCTTCCCCAGGGCACCACTGCTCAATACAAGAGGACATGGCTTTAAGGTATGGGGTGGGAAGTTCAAAGGGGATATTAGAGGAAGATTTTTTACTCAGAGAGTGGTTGGTGCCTGGAATGCACTGCCTGAGTCAGTGGTGGAGGCAGATACACTAGTGAAGTTTAAGAGACTACTAGACAGGAGGAATTTAAGGTGGGGGGTTATATGGGAGGCAGGGTTTAAGGGTTGGCACAACATTGTGGGCCAAAGGGCCTGTACTGTGCTGTGCTGTGTTAAGTTGAAATCCTTCGTAATAACAACCCTAATATTTTTACAAATTTCCTTAATCTGTTTACATATATATTTCTCAATGTCCCTGAGGGTCATTGGAGGGTCTGTAGTACAATCCCATCAGTGTGGTTGCACCCTTCCTATTCCTGAGTTCTACCCAAATGGGCTTCGTGTCTGAACCCTCCATTATGTTTTCCTTGAGCGGAACTGTGATATTGTCCCTGATTAATTATACAACCACACCACCCCCTCCCTTTTACCTCCTTCTCTATCTTTTATAAAACTTAGAAAACTTGGTACATTGATCATCCATCCCTGCCCCTCTCTCAACCAAGTTTCTGTAATGGCCACATCGTAGTTCCATATACTGATCCATGCTCTAAGTTCATCACTTTTACCCATAATACTCAGTCATGGCGTTAAAATACACACTCCTTCAAACTATCTGACCCATCATACCTGTTGTTTTGATTTTGCCTTTTATACTTTCCCTGACATCTACAGTACCTTCCTGTCTGATCCTTCATTACTTGACCTTGCTCTGGTTCCCAGCCTTCTGCAAAACTTGTTTAAAATAGTTAGATAGGTACTTTATTGATCCAAAAGGAAATTACAGTGTCATAGTAGCATTACAGGTGCACAGATACACAAAATTAAAGAGAAGTAAGAAAGAATAAAAAAATAAGTTACCCGAAACAGTCTAACAGGAGGGGTCATTGCTTCCCCAGTTTATAGGTTGACTCATTGTAGAGCCTTATGGCCAAGGGTAAGAATGACCTCAAATAGTGTTATTTGGAGCAGCGCAGTTGTCTTAGTCTGTTACTATAAGTGCTCCTCTGTTCAGCAAAGGCTGCATGCAGAGGATGAGAAACATTGTCCACAATTGCCAGGATTTCCAGGAGGGTCCTTTGGTCTGCCACAGCCTCCAGTGTGTCTAGTTTGACTCCTATAACAGAGCCAGCTTTTCTAATCAGTTTATTGAGCCTGTTGGCATCACCCGTGTTGATGCCATTGCCCCAGCACACCACCACTTGGAAGATTGTACTGGTGACAACAGACTGGTAGAACATTTGAAGTAGAGGCCTGCATACTCCAAAGGACCTCAGTCTCCTCAAGAAGTAGAGGTGACCCTGGCCCTTCTTGTAACACAGCCTCTGTGCTCCACTCAAGTTTGTCATCCAGGTGCATCCCCAGGTACTTGTAGGTCCTCACCATCAATAATAACAGGGAGCAGTTCAGGCTTAGTTTTCTTAAAGTCCATCACCATCTCCTTTGTCTTACTGATGTTGAGCTGCATTCATCCTCCTGTCCTCCCTTTATACATCAAACTATTGTTGAGTCATCCGAGAATTTCTGTGGATGATATGACTCAGTACGAGGTATACAGGGTAAACAGGGAGGGAGCCCTGTGGGGCCCCAGTGCTGCTTATAGCCGTGTCTGACACACAGCTTTGAAGCCACACAAACTGTGGTCTCCTGAGTAGCATTAGCAAACCTCCCGGCCAGGATATTGGTTCCCTTCCAGTTCAGGTGCAACTGGTCCCTCTTGTAACAGTTACCCCTTGGCCAGAAAAGGTTCCAATGATCAAAGAACTTGAAACCGTGCCCATTGCACCGTCTCCTCAGCCACTCATTCATATGTGCTATCGTCACATTCCTACCTGCACTAGCCCTCGGCACCGAGAGTAATCCAGAGAGTCTTACCTTGGAAGTCCTTCCCTTCAGCCTCTTTTCTAACTCTGTATGCTCACTGTGTGGGACTGCTTCCCTTTTTCCTGTCTATGTCATTGGTGCCAATATGCACCACAACCTCTGGCTGTTCGCTCTCCCACTTGAGAATATCCTGCAGCCACACCAATACATCTTGGACCCTAGCACCTGGGACATAACACACCATCCTGGTGTCTCGAATTGTGGCCAGAGAATCTCACCTCTCTGTCTCCCTAATTATCAAGTCCAAAATCACTACCCAGCTGCCTGACTTTACCCTTCCCTACTGAGCCTCAGAGCTGGCCACAGTGCCTCCAGCCCGACTGCTGCTGCTGTGCCCAGCAGTATCCAAAGAGGTATTCTTGTTACTGAAGGGAATGGCTTCCGGGGATCCCTGCACTGACTTCTTCATCCCCTTACCTCTCCTAGTGGTCATCCATCTACTGTCCGAAGCCCGTACTCTGGGTGTGACCACCTCTTCAAAAGTCTCATCTATAATGTTTTTAGCCTCCTGGATGCTCCTGAGTACATCCAACTCCAGCTCTAATTCCTTGAGCTGGTCAGTCCCCCATTAGATCATCAGCCCGAGTTGTCAGTTCTGTTTCACTCATCATAGGTTTTACCTGACTTCCGGAGTTATCTGTTAGTATTTTGGTTTCTCAGCATCTCATAGTACGTGGAGACTCTGAAGAGGGTGCAGAAATGTTTAGCAGGATGCTGCCAGAATGTGAGGGCATATGCTACAGGGAGAGACTGGAAGCATTAGACATTGAAAGGGGAACCTGATAGAAATTATAAAATAATGAAAGGCAGAGATAGTGCAAGCCAATAGTCTTTTTCCAAGAATAAAAATGTCAGATATTAGAGGGCATGTACTTAAAGTGAGAGGGGAAGGTTCAAAGGAGATGTGTCAGCAATTATTTTTATACAGGCTGTTGGTGGGGGAGTGTTGGAAGCAAATGTAATAGTGGTGTTTAAGAGGCTGGTAGACACATAAGCATGCAGGGAATGGATGGATATGGATGTATGAGCAGAAGAGAATCAGTTTAATTGGCATGGTGTTTGGCACAGACACGTTGACCTGAATGGCCTTTTCGTATGCTGTACTGTTCTATGTAACCACAGGGAAGGATGGTCAGAACATCACCATCTTCAGCTGTGGTTCAGTCTGATAGTGAGTTGGCTGAAACATTCAGAACCCCTTTCAGCCAGAAGTGCTGAGTACATAGTTCATCTTGGCTTTCTCCTGAGCACTCCATTGTCACAGAGCTAATTTCCATTGAATTCCCTTCCTCCACAGATGCTGTTTGACCCACTGTGTTCTTCCAGCGGTTTGTTTCTTTTGTTCTAGTTTCCAGCATCTACAATCTCTTGTGTCTCGTAGTTTGTTCCATATGATATCAAAAAAAGGCTGAAGGTGCTTATTGTAGAAAACTATGGGACCAAACAACATGCTAGGTGTAATGCTAGAAACTTGCATTTCCCAGCCAGTAATACCTCCTGATCAACTGCTCCAGTTGCAACACTAACATCTACCCAACAACAAGAAAACTTGACCAATTACAGATTGTTTTTACAGAACAGGACTAATCATTCCCACCTTATCAGTTTGCTCTCCCAATGCATTGTAGCCACAATACCTGTGACATGCTTTTCAGTGACTCGTTAAGGCTGTACTCCCCAAATTTCAAGGGAGTACTTCACCTCCCAGTTTCGCACTTTCAATACTGGATCATGTGTTTCTGTTCCTCTGTCACTCTTGGTTCAAAGTCCTAAAATGTGTTCTCCAATATCCCTATATTACATGGATTGCAGCAGTTATGACAGTAGCTCACCACCACCACCACTTCAGGGGCATTGTTTGATTAGCTTTGGGAATCTGAGCATTGCCATCAAACCCACTATTTCTTGTCCATCCCTAGCTGACTCTGAAAAGGAACGGGAAGCTGCCTATGTGCTTCCAAAGTGGTCATGAGGAAGAATTCCAGGGTCTCAACTCAGTCATATTGAAGAACTGGTGATATATTTTCAAGTCAGAATATTTAACGTGTGGAACAGAGTGCCAGTCAAACAGACTTTTATTTGTCTCAGATGGTTTCAAATTTCAGAATTACTAATACTGCACTCATCCAGAAAAGTGGATAATATTCCCTTATAGTCATGACCATAGTCTTGGTGGAAAGACCTTGGGATATCAGGAGGTGAGTCACTCACCACAGGAGACCCAATTTCCAACCAGTCCTTCTACAAATATCATTTTTGTAGCTGGTCCAGATAAGCTTTTGATCAGCGGTGACTCCCAGGATGGTGATAGTGGAGGACTAATGCTATTGAATTCTTAAATTCTTAAGATGAGATGATTCTCTCTCATGTTGGAGGTGATCATTGTCTGGCACTTTCAGAGTATACCTTTTATTTGCCACTTATTCAGTGCTGCTGCTTACAGGCATGATCTGCTTCACTTCCTGAGGAGTTGTTATGTACAGACATCTACTGATGCCTCTGGACACATCTTCAGTGATGTTCCTGGAATCATCGGGTGTTTTGGGTCTTTCAACATCATACACCCTCCTCCAGGTGACCCAGGAGGGGTCCAGATGGCTAGCTACTTATGACTCCATGGCTCCCCTCTTTTGAGCCACAGCCATCTTGAGGCCCTCTCTGCCGCATCGGTGGTACTGCCGATGGCTCTCCTCTTCCTCTCTCCCTCGATGCCCAAATTGCTGAAGGCTCTAGCTAAGGAACGGGCTACGAATCCCCTACAACCAACCTCCTCTGGGAGACACCTTGCTCTCCATCCAGCCTGCTGACAGTTGCTGACCAGTCCTGCGTACTTGGAGAGCTTCCTTTCAAAGCCTTTTCCAAGCGATCTTCCCATGGGACTGTCAGCTCCAGCAGCACCACTGGCTTAGTCGACTCAGACACAGGGACGATGTCTGGTCACAGGGTGGTGGCTGCAATATGGTTGGGGAACTTCAGCTGCCCTTCGAGGTCCACCAACAGCTGCCAGTCCCTTGCAGAGGTCAGGATGCCTGCAGATGTTCTTTTGGCAGGTATTGGCTGCTCCCCAGCTCTGACAAAGTGTTGCTGCTTACAGACATGGTCTGCTTCACTTCCTGAGGAGTTGAACATTGTGCATTTATCACTTCTGAAGTCTTATGGGAAGAAGGCGAACAATGAAGTTGGTAAAAATGGTTGGGCCTAGAACAACATTCCCTCTTTTTTTCTGCACTGTCTGTTCCTTCCACATCCTTGCTGGTAACCAGAGGCATTGGAGAGTCAACCACATGGGGTGGGACTGGAATCACATGTGGTAACCAGAACTGTGCACAATACTGCACGCAGATTCATTGTTTACCCTTCATCCACTGACTTTGCTTTGAACAGGGGGCCTTGAAGTTAACAGCAATCATCTTCACCTCACCTCAGCTCTGGAATTCATCTCCTAGGACCATGTGTGCACCAAGGCTGGAGTAAGACTGAACCCAAATTGTACAGTAGTTAGTTGGTTTGGGCATCCTTTATTTTCTGAACAGGACATACCCAAGCAATGTTGCACATTGGATGTGATGTAACTAATATAACAACTTGGCTAAAAGTGCAGCTCGTTCTAGAGCTGGGGTCTTCAGTACTGCAGTGGAGATGTCTCATCACACAGCTTTCTGAGGTGAATTAAATTAGTTGTAGGTTTTTGTGATAGTGATGATCTCAGGATGAAGCCAAATTTATCATCTGTTTGGCATTTCTGGCTGAACATATTTGTGAATGTAAGGTGCAAATCTGAGTACAACTCTCTCAGGAAGATGCTGTGGGATAGCTCTCACAATTTATTCTCTAGTCTCCACAGGTTTGTTAGGACAAGATCAACTGGGGGGGAGTGACTTTGCTGAGTCCATGTTGTACCTAGGTCAGTACCAAGTGGTCTTTCTGGTTTTACTCCTCTATCTGAATGTACCAGTGATGGTAAAGCCACTTGAGAGGCAATGGCGAATCCACCACATGGGGTGAGTCTGGAATCACATTAAAGGCAGCAGATTGCATTTCCTCAAGAACATCAGCTGACCAGATAGTTTTCCACTTTATTACCTAGACTAGTTTGTGTTTGTTTCTCTAAATTGTTTCTGCTGCATCCCATTTACTTTAAGGTTTGACATGTGTGTTCAGAGATGCTCTTCTGCACACCACTGTTGTAACGCATGGGGTTACTGTTGCCTTCCTATCATCTTGAACCAGTCTGGCTATTCTCCTCTGATTTCTCTCATTTCCAAGGAACTTTCGCCCACAGAACTGACGCTCCCTGGATGTATTTGTTTTCAAGTTAAAGTTTATTGTCATTAAACTGTACGCATGTATACCAACAAATGAATGAATATTCCTCCGGACCAAGGAGCACAACACAGTACATATAAGTCACACACAAAGATTAAGTAATACGTATTACCACAATTAAATTAACAAACAATAAGTTGCATCTATAACACCAGTTCAAAAGTAAACAGTATAATGCTACTGACGTTTCATACATGATGAGACCTGGTTGGTGGCAGGGAGTTCAGTAGTCTGACAACCTGGGAGAAGAAGCTGTTTCCCACCCTAACAGTCCTTGTCCTAATCCATTCTTTGGAAACTCTGGAGACTGTTGTGCATGAAAACTCCAGGAAATCAGCAGTTTCTGAAATAGTCAAACTACCCCATCCGCCACCAATAATCATTCCTCGGTCAAAGTCACTTAGGCCATACCTCTGGAGACAGCTTATCTACTGATGTCTACTATAAGCCTACAGACTCTCACAGCTACCTGGGCTATTCCTCTTCCCACCCCATCTCTTGCAAAAATGCCATCCCCTTCTCGCAATTCCTCCGTCTCCATCTCTCAGGATGAGGCTTTTCATTCCAGGACAAAGGAGTTGTCTTCCTTTTTTAAAGAAAGGGGCTTCCCTTCCTCCACCATCAACTCTGCTCTCAAATGCATCTCTCCCATTTCACACACATCTGCTCTCACTCCATCCTCCTGCCACCCCACTTGGGATAGGGTTCCCCTCGTCCTTACCTACCACCCAACCAGCCTCCGGGTCCAACATATAATTCTCTAACTCCGCCACCTCCAATGGGATTCCATCACCAAGCACATCTTTCCCTCCCCCCCACTTCTGCTTTCCGCAGGGATCGGTTCCTACACGATTCCCTTGTCCATTCGTCCCCCCATCCCTTCCCACCGATCTCCCTCCCGGCACTTATCCTTGTAAGCGGAGTAAGTGCTACACATGCCCTTACACTTCCTCCCTCACCACCATTCAGGGCCCCAGACAGTCCTTCTAGGTGAGGCGACACTTCACCTGTGAGTCGGCTGGTGTGATATACTGTGTTCAGTGCTCCTGGTGCGGCCTTCTAAATATTGGCGAGACCCAACGCAGACTGGGAGACCATTTCGCTGAACACCTATGCTCTGTCCGCCAGAGTAAGCAGGATCTCCCAGTGGCCACACATTTTAATTCCATGTCCCATTCCCATTCTGATATGTCTATCCACGGCCTCCTCTACTGTAAAGATGAAGCCACACTCAGGTTGGAGGAACAACACCTTATAGTCCATCTGGGTAGCCTCCAACCTGATGGCATGAACATTGACTTCTCTAACTTCTTTTAATGCCCCTCCTCCCCTTCTTACCCTATCCCTTATTTAGTTATTTATTATTTTTTATTATAATTTTTCCCTTTCTTTCTCTTTTTTTCTCCCTCTGTCCCTCTCACAATATCTTCCTCTGGTGCTCCCCTCCCCCTTTTTCTCTCTAGGATTCCCTTACCATGATCCTCTCCCTTCTCCAGCCTTGTATCCCTTTTACCAATCAACTTTCCAGCTCTTAGCTCCATCCCTCCCCCTCCTGTCTTCTCCTATCATTTTAGATCTCCCCTCCCCCTCCCACTTTCAAATCTCTTACTATCTCTTCTTTCAGTTAGACCTGACGAAGGGTCTCGGTGGAAAACGTCGACTGTACCTCTTCCTAGAGATGCTGCCTGGCCTGCGTGTGTTCCACCAGCATTTTGTGTGTGTAGGCCATATTTCTTCCCCGTTCTGATGTTTCTGAACAACAACTGAACCTCTTGACCATGTCTGCAAGCTTTTATGCACTGTATATCAAGGCAATGAGTATAGTAGTTAGGCATTGTGCTCCAGTTGTACAGGTTATGGCACAGTTGGAGTATTGTGTGTAGTTCTGTCATCAGACTTTAGGAAGGATATGATTGAGCTAGAAATAGTGCAGAAAAGATTCATAGGAATATATCCTGGACAGAAAGTATTATATTATCAAGAGAGATTGGATAGGCTGGAATTCTTTACTCTGGAATGAAGGAATTGAGATGTGACTTTATAAAAATTTATAAAATTATGTAGGGCATAGAAAGATAGTCTTTGTATCAAAGTAGGGGAGTCTCAAACTAGAGGGCATAAGTTAAAGGGAAAAGGTTTAAAGGGCAAGTTTCTCCACAGAGGGTGGTAGGTACTGAGCTACCAGAGGAAGTGATAGAGGTGGGTACAATTATATATTTTTTTAAAAAATGGGCAGGTACATGGATAGAAAAAGTTTAAAGGAATAAGGATCAAATGCAGGGAAATGGAATTAATACGCATCTTGGTCAGACTGAACAAGTTGGGCTGAAAGCCCTGTTTAAGTATTGTATAACTCTATGAACTTCTGTTGATCAATAAATTATAACAATAAGTTCATATAAATTTCCAGTTGGAACAATGACATTTCTTCTGTGCCTCTCACCACTGCATTGCATCATGAGTGATCTTGTTGAAATGAGGAAACACAGCAACCATTTTCTGAACAGCAGCTTTCAAAATTGTAGGCCTTCAGTGTTCACTTGTGAAGGTAGCAGGTGTCAGTTTAATGTCACGTGTGCAAATAGGTTCCACCCACAGCGTGGTGCTCTCTCAGCACACTACTGGGAGAATTAGTATGTAGGCTCAAACTCTCATTCTTCTGGCATCTTGACTGAAAGGAGCCAATCGCCATTAGATCCTAGAACACTTCTGATGAAGGGGATTGTAGTATTTAAGGTGGGATTGAGTGGTTGCGAACCAATTCTGTGGGCAAACCAGGGAATGATATTCAATCAGGTATATCTATTGACATAAGCAGATGTTAATGCCAAATAGCATGATAGCTTGTTTATTGTCCTTTTAATTTTACAATAATAATTCCTATTTTAGAAACATAGAAACGTATTTCTCTTTATTATATTGGAGGCTGATTTTATGACTTATTGAAATTTAATTGTGTTGAGATCTAAGTATTGAAATATGGACCAAGATGTCCAGGATAGTGTTAGTGTGCTTCACAGGGAGTGCAGACAGAAATCTGGAGCCCACAGGTTTTCTGGTGCTGGGACTTCATAGGCTAGAATTTTCCCCTATTTACTGGACCACAGCTGGAAATTAACCATGAGATTGTCAGTGGATCTATAGTCATAGTCATACTTTATTGATCCCGGGGGAAATTGGTTTTCATTACAGTTGCACCATAAATAATAGTAATAAAACCATAAATAGTTAAATAGTAATATGTAAATTATGCCAGTAAATTATGAAATAAGTCCAGGACCAGCCTATTGGCTCAGGGTGTCTGAACCTCTAAGGGAGGAGTTGTAAAGTTTGATGGCCACAGGCAGGAATGACTATCTATAACGCTCTGTGTTGCATCTCGGTGGAATGAGTCTCTGGCTGAATGTACTGCTGTGCCCACCCAGTACATTATGTAGTGGATGGGAGACATTGACCAAGATGGCATGCAACTTGGACAGCATCCTCTTTTCAGACACCACCGTCAGAGAGTCCAGTTCCATCCCCACAACATCACTGGCCTTACGAATGAGTTTGTTGATTCTGTTGGTGTCTGCTACGCCCAGCCTGCTGCCCCAGCACACAACAGCAAACATGATGGCACTGGCCACCAGAGACTCGTAGAACATCCTCAGCATCATCCGGCAGATGTTAAAGGACCTCAGTCTCCTCAGGAAATAGAGACGGCTCTGACCCTTCTTGTAGACAGCCTCAGTGTTCTTTGACCAGTCCAGTTTATTGTCAATTCGTATCCCCAGGTATTTGTAATCCTCCACCATGTCCACACTGAAACAGGGGTCACCGGTACCTTAGCTCTCCTCAGGTCTACCACCAGCTCCTTGGTCTTTTTCACAGTAAGCTGCAGATAATTCTGCTCACACCATGTGACAAAGTTTCCTACCGTAGCCCTGTACTCAGCCTCATCTCCCTTCCTGATGCATCCAACTATGGCAGAGTCATCAGAAAACTTCTGAAGATGACAAGACTCTGTGAAGTAGTTGAAGTCCGAGGTGTAAGTGGTGAAGAGAAAGAGAGACAAGACAGTCCCCTGTGGAGCCCCAGTGCTGCTGATCACTCTGTCGGACACACAGTGTTGCAAGCACACGTACTGTGGTCTGCCAGTCAGGTAATCAAGAATCCATGACACCAGGGAAGCATCCACCTGCATCGCTGTCAGCTTCTCCCCCAGCAGAGCAGGGCGGATGGTGTTGAACGCACTGGAGAAGTCAAAAAACATGACCCTCACAGTGCTCGCTGGCTTGTCCAGGTGGACATAGACACGGTTCAGCAGGTAGATGATGGCATCCTCAACTCCTAGTCGGGGCTGGTAGGCGAACCGGGGGGGATCTAAGTGTGGCCTGACCATAGGTTGGAGCAGCTCCAGAACAAGTCTCTCCAGGGTCCTCATGATGTGGGAGGTCAATGCCACTGGTCTGTAGTCATTGAGGCCGCTGGGGCACGGCATTCTTTGGCACAGGGACGAGGTAGGACGTCTTCCACAGCACAGGAACCCTCCGGAGCCTCAGGCTCAGGTTGAATACATGGTGAAGTACTCCACATAGCTGAGGGGCACAGGCTTTGAGCACCCTGGTACTGACACCATCCGGTCCTGCAGCCTTGCTTGGGTTGAGACGTTTCAGCTGTCTTCTCACCTGTTCAGCTGTGAAGCCCACCGTGGTGGTTTCGTGTGGGGAAGGGGTATAGTCATGAGAGCAAGGTGGGGCACTGTGAGGAGGGGTAGGAGGGGAGAGTGGAACATGTGTTGGTTGGGGGCGGACAACAGATGGCTCGTGGGGAATGGGCAGGGGTCATAATGTCAAATCTGTTAAAGAACAGGTTAAGTTCATTGGCCCTGTCCACACTGCCTTCAGCTCCTCTGTTGCTAGTTTGCCGGAACCTAGTGATGGTCCTCATCCCCCTCCAGACCTCTCTCATGTTGTTCTGCTGGAGTTTCCACTCAAGCTTCCTCCCGTACCTGTCTTTCAGGTCCCTCTGTATTGCCCTCAGCTCCTCCCTATTTCCATCTCTAAACACCCTCTTTTTAGCGTTCAGGATGTCCTTAATGTCCTTTGTTACCCATAGCTTGTTATTTGAATAACAAAGGACAGTTCTTGTCGGAACATTGCAGTCCACACAGAAGTTGATGTAATCAGTGATGCACTCTGTGAGCCCATCAATATCCTCTCCATGTGGCTCACTGTGGAGATCATGGCTTCAGCTGGTACTTTCCTTATCTAATGATAGTTTAACAAATGAGTCACTGGGAAGGACCCTATGTAGTTTCAGGTTGGTGGCAGTTACACCAGCTGTCACTCCCACACTCTGTGTGTGCAGAGGACTTAGTGCAGCATCTTTCAGTCCCAGTGCCCTTTCTGAATATTTCTCATTTTTAAACTGCTATTCTGTGAACAGTGAATTTGTCTAATCTGTTCTTTCAAACATGCTTTAGAATGCAGTCTTATATCAACTTCAAAAGTTTCAAAGAATGATAATCACGTGTTTTTATTTGCAGACTTTGAGGGAGCTGCTGTGTTTGTTAAAAGGAGAAAAATTACAAAACAAAGAAGAGTAAGTGTCTTGAAGGTATCTGAGTGGGTTCGGAGTTTGAATTGCAATGGGCTGAGTTTTTTTCCAGAGGTTTATAATGCAGAACCAGTTGTTCCTAGAGCAGTGTTTGCTTTTTAAGTCCCATAATTTTGTAAAGTCAATTGCTAAAACATTTGGGATCTCAGAACCCAATGCCACTTCTGGCTGCATGGTTCTGTGTGCAAGAAATGCACATGCACAGTGTTACACCACTGTCTTCCCCATGCTCTCTGCACTACTGACGCTTCCCTGGGAAACTGATAGGGATGTATGCAGTTTATTCCAGTGAGTTGAGTATAGGATAGGAGAAATGAATAGCAGGAGCTAGATCACTTACATCAAGATTCCTGTGGTGTGCGTGAGCTTGGTGTTGGAGGTGCCAAATGTGGTGAATTGGCTCTAACGGAGCACTAAGTTGAGGGCAGGAATTTGGGAGCTGGCAAAGTGAGAGAAAGTAAATATATCATAGCTTTAGACCTTTGGTGAATTGTAAACAAATTCTAGCTCACCCTTGATGGATGCTGTTGTTTGTGTCAAACGTCTGCTTTAAAAACAAGTGGTAGTTAGGTGTTTAAAATATGTTTCAAACAACAAATTTCTGGAGAAACTCAGCATATTCCATGACCTCCAGTTAAAGTGTATTTGTTTTTGTTTTTATTTATAGGAGCAAGAGTGCAACCCAAGGAGAGGTAATGTACTTATCAGTATTTTACAACAAAATGTTATGAATTGTTACTAAATGTCTGCGTTTAGATTGCTGGAGAAAGATAATACTGAAATCCTGATACTAGACTCATAAACCAGCAAGTAATTTAGGAGCTAGGCACCATTCTTATATTGGTTTTAAGTAGGACTTTTCTCTTGCTGTCTCCATTAACCAGGCTGCTGACCTTGAGGAGGTAATGTATTGTTAGTGTATTTATACTAGACATCTTCTGACCATTACCAACTGCACAAGTGCTTACATTATAAATTAAGGACTTGTGTATTCACAGCCCTGAAGTCTTGAGAGATGGGAGAATGCAAAATAGGCAAAATCTCACTGTTCCTGAGAAATGTGGCTGGGATGGAAGTCTGTCCTATTTTACTCTAGATCAAGTGGCAGGTGGTCCACTCTGTACAGCTTCCTATCTCTGCCTGTTTGCTGTCATCCGCCGTCTCTTGGCTAACTGGGAAAATGCACTCGTTGATCACCTTGGGCCCATTAGGAATAGGGGCAGAGTCTACACTGATCTCTAACAAGAGAGGTCAGCATACAATAGATGCCATTTATGGTTTCTGAAAACTCTTCTGCCATTTCAGGGATCCAGGAAGACCTGACTAATTGGATACACAGTTGGCTTAATGGTATGAAGAAGAGTGATGGTTAATGATCGTTTCTGAAACTGGAGGCCTGTGACTAGTGGTGTTCCCCAGGTATTGGTGCTGGGCCCAATATTAATAATATGGACAAGAATATACAAGTAGTGGTTAGTAAGTTTGTAGGTGACACTAAAATAGGTGGTGGTGTTGTCAGTTAAGAAAGTTATCAAAAGTTACAGGGGGATCTTGATCAGCTGGATAAGTGAGCCAAGGAATGGCAAATGTTTAATTCAGTTAAGTGCAAAGTTTTGAATTTTGGAAGTCAAATCAAGGTAAGACTATCACAGTAAATGGTAAGGCCCTGGAGGGTGTTGTGAAACAGAGGGACCTTGGAGTTCAGGTGTATGGTTCCCTGAAATTAGAGTCACAGATGGACAGGATAGCGAAGAAAGCTTTTGACATGCTGGTCTCCATCAGTTAGAGCATTGAGGATGAAATTTGGGAGGTCGTGGTGCAGTTGTACAGGACGCTGGTAAGTTCGCACTTGGAGTATTCCGGTTTGGTCACCGTGATGTAGGAAAGATGTCATTAAATGTAAAGAGTGCTGCCAGGACAATGAACTTTCGGGAGAGGTTGGACAAACTTTTTCTGACACTGGAGCACAAAGAGTTCACTTTCTGGAGGTGTATAAAATCATGAGAGGCATAGATAGGGTGAATATACAAAGTATTTTCCTGCGGGTTGGGGAATCAAGAACTGCAAGACATAGATCCAAGGTAAGAGGGGAAATATTTATTAGGAACCTGAGGGCCATTTTTTTCACATAGAGGATGGAACGTATATGGAATGAACTGCCAATGGAAGAGTCTGAGGCATGTTTCACTAATATCATTGCATGGATAGGAAATGTTCAGAAGGATTTGGCCAAAGGTGGACAAATTGGGCTACTTTAAATGGGCATCATGGTCAGCATGGACAAGTTGGGCCAAAGAACCTTTTGCTGTGGTGATTGACTTTATGACTATTCAGCTCCTGAAGAGTTCCTGCTCATAGAGCAGCAAGAATTTTGTGACTGCCCCTAGATTGAAATGTCCTGGAGTTGGAGGGGTCACAGGGTCACAGAATTGTACAGCATAGCAGCAGGGCCTTCGGCCCAATATATCTGTGCTCCCAATCATATCACTCTATACAAATCCTATTATATACAATATATCTGTGCTCCCAATCATATCACTCTGTACAAATCCTATGTGCTTGTATTAATTACATATCCTTATATGCCCAGCTCATTCAATACCTGTCCTGATGCCTCTTTAATATTTTTTACTGTTCCTGCCTCCTCCACCACCACTGGCAGCTCATTCTTGAGACCAGTTATTCCCCGGATGTCCTTCAAATCTCCTCCCTCTCACCCAAAGCCTGTTTCCTCTAGTTTGAGACACTCCTACCTGTGATTCTGGTTATCTACCCTGTCTATGCATCCCATAATTTTATATGCCTCTATCATGTTACCTCTCAGCCTCTGTGGCTGCAGGGAAAACCAACCCAACTATCCGGTCTCTTCTTAACTTGTGTCCTCCAATCCAGGCAACACCCTTGTGAATCTTTTCTGCATCCTCTCTAATTATATCCTTTCAATGATGTGGTGATCAGAACTGCTCACAGTACTCCAAGTGCGGTCTAACCAATGTTTGTACAACTGTGACATGATGTCCTAACACTTGTACTCAGTCAGTGAAGGTAAGGATTCCATATGCCGCCTTTGCTATATTGCCACTGACAGGGAACAGTGTAACTGTACCCTGAAACCTCTCTGTTTATCAACGGTCCTCCAGGGTCCTGTCATTCACTGTGTATGTCCTGTTCGGGCTTAACTTTCTAAAATGCACAATTTTGTATTTGTTAGAGTTAAACTCCATGGCCCACTTTCCCATTTGATCAATATCTCGTTGTAACCATAGTCAACTTTCTCACTGTTCACCACACTACGAACTTTGGATCTGTCCATAAACTTACTAATTATGCTGCCTATTTCTTGTCCAGATCAGTAATATATATATAACAAACAGCAGAGGACCTGGCATCAATCTCTGTGGCACACTACGAGTGACAAACTTCCCATCGGAAAAGCTCTCCACATACTACCTCTGCCTTCTGCAGCCAAGTCAAATTTGTATCCATTTGACTAGCTCACCTTGTGTCCCATGTTATCTAACCTCCAGGATCAGTATACCATGTGGTGCCTTTGTAAAGTCCATGTAGATAATGCCTGCTACCATGGCCTTATCAATCCACTTGGTCACCTCTTCAAACAACTGAGCTAAACTGGTGAGATATGATTTCCTGCACATAAAGCCACGCTGACTAGGCATAATAAGCTGTTGCCTTTCCTGTCTCACAGAATTCCTACCAATAACTTTACCAGCATTGCTGCAAGGCTGATCACTGGCCTGTGTTTCCCCAGTTTACCTTAGCTTCCCTTCTTGAATAAAGGAACAGTATTAGATGTCTTCTGGTCACCTGTGGCTATCAAAATTACAAAATTTCTGGCAAACCCACCCCACCCCCACCCAGCAATCTCCTGCCATGCTTCTGGCAACATCCAATGAAACAACTGGTCAGAGCTGAGGGATTTATACACCTCTATGCATGTTAGGGCCTCCAACACCTCCTGTTCCATGTTACTGATATTCTCCATGGATCACTGTTCCTTCCCCTGAAATCATTGGCTTCCATGTCATTCTTTGTAAATACAGATGAGTAGTAATTGCAGATGTAAGGTTTCAGTTATAACCCGTAGCTCCACATGCAGATTACTACACCAATCCTTAAGGGATCAACTTTTTCCTTAGTTTTCCTTTTGCTCTTTATGTACTCACAGAATCTTTCAGGACTCTCCCTATTATCACGTCCCCATTTAGCCCTCCTGGTTTTTTGTTTTTAAGTCTGCTGCTATATCTCTGAGCTCCCTGGGGGACTACTTGATTCCAGCTCCCTATACCTGACATATGCTTCCCTTTTCCTGACCAGACCTTTGATGTCTCTCATCACTAAAAGTTCCCTAATCTTGCCAGCCTTGTCTTTCAGTCTTAACAGGCACATGCTGGCCCTGAATTCTCAGTATCTCAGCTTCTAAATCCTCCCAGCTGCCAGACATCACTTTATCTGTAAACAATCTCTCCCAAACAACTTTTGAGATTTTTTGTCTGATGTTATCAAAATTGACTTTGCCCCAATTTAAGATTTTAATTTGAGGACCAGTCCCATCTTTTTCCATAACTATCTTGAAACTAATAGAATTATGGTCACTTCACTGGTCCCGACGTGCTCCCCCACTGACACATCAGCCTCCTTTTCCCAGCACTAGCTCAAGTGCGGCCCCCTTCTCTAGTAGGGCCATCTTCATGTTCCTTCAGTAAACTTCCTGGCCACTCTTAGCACATCTAGCCCCATTCAATTCCTTAGTCCCAGTCAATATTCAGGAAGTAAAAATTTTCAACTATTACAACCCCATTATCTCTACACCTATATGTGATTTCCTAAATATTTGAGCCAACTGTGGGTATCTGTGCTGAGCTCTTGCAGCTTGGAACAGTGATGATGGAGGGAGAACTTGAGGCTGATATTGCCAGAGATGCCTCTGATTGGAACTGTATAATGCATGTGTGTGATTTGTGTTTCTTTCCACAGCTGGTCTATCACGTTTTGCAGTTGGTAGCATTTGTATTGCTGGCCGTTCTCATCATGAGGCTCAAACTTTTCCTCACACCTCACTTGTGTCTCATGGCTTCTCTGATTTGTTCCAGACAGGTAAGATAACTTCTGCAGTGAAATTTAATCACATGTGTCTACCACAAGGCCTGACGTGACACTCAATTGAGATTTCCAACAAATCTTGCTGCACTTCATGGGACAAGTTTCAGTTTGCAGTGTTTTGGGGTTTTATTTAATCTTCCTCCAGAAATCCCTGCTATCACAGAAGCCCATCAACAAGCAATGTAAACATCACTGCAGGAGTTCCTCAGAGCTGTGACCTAGGCCCAACCACCTATTTCATCAATGCCATTCCTTCCATCACAAGTTTAGAAGTGGGAGGTTTCCTGATGATTGCACAACATTCAAAATCATTTGCAAACTCAGCCAATACTGCATGCAGGCACAAAACAATTAACATCTTCAAGAGGAGAAAGCTTAACACATGACTTTGAAAGCTGCAGATGTTAACATTTGCATTGAATGGATCTGATGAAGGGTCACGAAATGCTAATTCTGTCTCTCTGGGTAACCTGGGATAAGGGGCAATCAAGCTAATACCACTTTGCATTGACACTAGTTCAAGTGTGGCGGTTCAAAACCAACCTCCAGATCTTCTTTGAGATGAATCAACTTGACTTTCCCACATCCAGGAGTACTGACTGTCCAGATTCAGACACATGCTCTGATTTCATGATGAGGTTCTGCATTCTCCCCTCCGGGACAGCTGCCTGATCTTTATCACTCATGATATCACTGGACAACAAAGATTTTGCTTCCTGAATACTTTTCAGTGTATCTTATGGATTTTGGGCAGCTGATTGTGTAAATCAGGATGACATTTCCATATCATGCACCATTTTTTTATAATCGAATATATTTGTTATTTCAATTCTTAATTCAAGTCAATTAAAATGTTGCCCACAATGTAAGTTGAAAAGTTTTCTATCTTGTCTGGGCATGGTTAGGCAGGATGGACACTGCATGGCAGGACAGGTTTTGGAAAGGCTATAAAAGCATCTCTCTCTCTCACACACACACACACACACACACACACACACTGTTCTATGCATTGTGCTTATATGTGTATCGGTTTGCGATCACGATGTGCATGTTCTACACACATAGCATGTTGTGTGTACTCATTATGATAAAGTAATTGTATTTTCAGGAGTACTTGTGATAGCAAATGTCTTGCCAATGTTGCAGCAGCTGCAGAACTTTCTGTTATATTTATGATGAGTATATTCTTAAATCTCAAAGACGGAGCATGACTCCTCTTATTAAGAAAGCCTATGAGCTGTACTTTGGGTATAAGATTGGTGACCATAGACAAAGCCTGGGATCCTCATATTAGTTGCATTCCCATTTAGACTTCCTCCTTGCAAATCTTGGCACTGTCAGTGACGAGCATAGTGAAAGATTTCATCCGGATATTGCGATCATGGAGGACTGGAACCTATCAAAGCTGGCTGATTATTGTTGGACACTTAAGCAAGAAGATGTGGACACTGAGTACAAATGAAAATCATTAACAAAACATTTTTTAACTTAGTTGAACTATTGCAAAGCGTCAGCACCATTATGCAATTAAACACATAAATGTTCATTTCTTGTTTCTCTAAATTCCTATGTGATACAAGTAGTCTGAGATTATATATGTGTTCAGCTTCAAGTGGTCTATTATAACCACAAAGAATTTCTGAGGAAGCAACACTTGGAAAAAAAATTGTTGCCCTGTGTGCTTTCCCATCATCAAAGTCTTGGAGTCCTCATTAATAAGAAACAGAATGAATCGCCTCCTGACAAAGCACATATTGGGAGTGTGATAGAACTCTCTCCATTTGTGGGTGAGTCAGTCCAACAACTCTCAATTTCAGCATCCCATTCACTTTGCAAGTCAATCAAAGTGCTCCTCTGACTTCAGTTCTCAACATGAGGAGAGCTGGAAGACTTGGGAAGTGTCCCTTGTTTAAGAATTCTCATCTCTTCTGATAATTACTGCTTACCTTCCTGTACCTGTTTTAGAGGTAAACACGGAAAAACTGGGATTGTCAGTTTTGAAGCACGATAGGTTGGGAGAGGTTAATGCTTTTATACTTGAGGGATGTAGATGAGAGGTTGTTCCCATTGACAGAAAGACCAGAGGGATTAAATTTACAGTGATGGGCTAAAGAGCCAAAGGCTACCTGAAAAGGAGCTTTGTTATGCAGTGGTGGTTAGTTCTAGAGTTCCTTGCCTGATGGGTTCAGCTGTGGCTTTGAGAGGAAATTGGATCAGTGCTCGGAAGCAAAGTCATGACAGGGTTACTCAGAGAGGCTGTAGCAGGATCGCAGATGTGGTTTTGGGCAATGGTGGAATGAGTTCCTCTTTAGCGCTTACTGCTCAGTATTTTTATGAAGTCATCGCTCAGTATCATTTAAAATGTGATGAAATTGGTCTTTGTCTCCATTTCAGAAGTGAGATCTGGACAACTACTCTCCATGCAGAAAACATTCCTCCCACAATCCCCCACCACCTTCCCTCCAGACCCTCAGCAATTAAACAATCTCTCAATACTGATCTGTGCCGTGGGAAATGGGTTAATGTTTTACATGTTGTCTAAGCTTCTAGTACTTTTCTGCACTCAGACTGTGGGAGTTATACAGCAGTAAGAGGTTGTAAAATCACTTATTTCCTTTTGAACCAGTTGCTGCTGTTTATTAATGGTGGATTTACTAGTCTTTTAATTTCCTATCCACACCAACCTGGGGCTTCCTTTGTTACATTGAAAATTTGTTCATGAGTTTTGATTTCCCTTCCTTTGTTGAAGCTCTTGTGGTGGATCAGGACTAAATCCCTCCACCAGATACTTGTGTGTGTGATACTGGCAGCAATGGCTGTACAAGGAGCCATGAACCTGAAAGAACAGTGGAGCATAATCGGAGAGTTCAGTAACTTCCCCCAGGAGGAGTTATTGGAGTGGATCAAGGAAAACACCAAAAAGGGTAAGTCACTCTTGAGACGTTTGTCATTAAGTATAGCCCCATACTAGTGAAGGGGTCATTTCAAAATGTAAACCAGCAGGATATTACAGCACTAGTTTATCAAAATTCATCCACGCATCTGTTCAAATGTGTCAAATTAAGTATGGTATTTCAGGTTTTGTGGGGAATTTTTCTGCCAGATCCGGTCTCTGGGACTGTAGTTGTTGTACTTTTTTGTTTATTTAGATTTGGGAGTGGCATTGAGGGCATTTTGTGAATTCAACTTTTAGTGGCATTCAGTTGAAGGCGATTATCCCATCTCTACCTCTTGCCACTACATGGATCTGCAGATAAGCAGTTTATGATCCCTCTGTTCCTCTACCTTTTTATTATGTGACCATATGTTACTTTGGGTGCCAGGGTGGAGATATGTCTCTACAAAAGGAAGTGTAAGACCCTCCTTTCCTCTGCTAGCCTGCCGGTCACCCTTGGGCGAAGTGTAGCACCTGCTTAGCACCCCCCACCCCCGATCAGGGTCACGTGAAGCCGTGGGAGCAGGTAGGAGATGGTCATATGAGCAGCTGGTGCATATCACAAGTTCTGGTTATGACCACTGACAGCAGGCAATCTCTGAAGAGTATTGATAATGGATGGGGTCACCCACCTTATAAAGACACTGCCCAGAAGAAGGCAATGGCAACAAACCATTTCTGTAGAAAAATTTGCCAAGAACAATTGTGGTCAAAGACCATGATTGCCCACATCATATGACACAGCACATAATGATGTTGATATGTTGCTAGCCAAGGGGTTAAGTTAATGGGACTAACAGTTAAAGATCAGGACCAGTGATCCAGAGACACAAGTTCAAGCTACACCTCCAGTACCCCATTAAAAATAGTCTTGACAGCAAGGACTAAACCCTACCTGGTTCACTCCTGTACTTACCCAGTGATCCTGGACCAGTTGGTGTAGTTGTAATTGGCTCCTCAGTTCAATAGCTATGAGAGTTGTATTAAATGATTTCCTAAATTCCATTGCTTAAAGTTATTATAAGACTGTAAGACATAGGAGCAGAATTAGGCCATCTGGCCAATCGAGTCTGCTCCACCATTCAATCATGGTTGATCCCTTTTTTTTCTCCTCCTCCTCAACCCCGGTTCCTGGCCTTCTCCCTGTAACCTTTGAGGCCGTGTCCAATCAAGATCCTATCAATCTCTGCCATAAATACACCCAACACCCTGGCCTCCACAGCTGCATGTGGTACCATATTCCACAAATTCACCACCCCTTGGCTAAAGAAATTTCTCCACATCTCTGTTTTGAAAGGGTGCCCCTCTACTCTAAGGCTGTGCCCTCTTGTCCTAGACTCTCCCACCATGGGAAACATCTACTCTGTCTAGTCCTTTGAACATTTAAAAGACTTCAATGAGATCCTCCCTCATTTTTCTGAATTCCAGTGAGTACAGACCCAGAGCCATCAAACATTCCTTGTATGATAACCCTTTCATTCCTGGAATCATCCTTGTGAACCTCCTCTGGACCCTCTCCAATGCCAGCACATCTTTTCTAAGATGAGGGGCTTAAAACTGTTCACAATACTCAAGGTGAGGCCTCACCAGTGCCTCATAAAGCCTCAGCATCACATCCTTGCTCTTGTATTCTAGACCTCTTGAAATAAACGCTAACATGGCATTTGCCTTCCTCACCACTGACTCAACCTGCAGGTTAACCTTCATGGTGTTCTGCACAAGGACTTGCAAATCCCTCTGCATCTCAGATTTTTGGATTTTCTACCCACTTAGGAAATAGTCTGCACATTTATTTCTACTACCAAAGTGTATAACCATGCATTTTCCAACATTGTATTTCATCTGCCACTTTCTTGCCGATTCTCCCAATCTGTCTAAGTCCTTTTGCATCCTACTTTTTTCCTCAACACTACCTGCCCCTCCACCAATCTTCATATCATCTGCAAACCTAGCAACAAAGCCATCTATTCCATCATCTAAATCATTTATATGCAGCATAAAAACAAGTGGTCCCTGCGGAACACCACAAGTCACTGGCAGCCAAACAGAAAAGGATCCTTTTATTCCCACTTGCTGCCTCCTACCCATCAGCCAATGCTCTAATCATGTTAGTAACTTTCTTGTAATCATGGGCTCTTAACTTGGTAAGCAGCCTCATGTGTGGCACCATGTCAAAGGCCTTCTGAAAGTCCAAATATTCAACGTTCACTGCATCCCCTTTATCTATCCTACTAGTAATCTCCTCAAAAAATTCCAACAGGTTTGTCAGGCAAGATTTTCCCTTAAGGAAACCATGCTGACTTTTTCCTATCTTTTCCTGGGTCACCAAGTACTCCATAACCTCATCCTTAACAATTGACTCCAACATCTTCTCAACCACCGAGGCTGGGCTAACTGGTCTATAATTTCCTTTCTGCTGCCTTCCTCCTTTCTTAAAGAGTGGAGTGACAGTAAACTGCCTGGCCTGATTTACCCATCCAAACACCTACCTCTTTATCTGAACTGAATTTTATTTCTCATTCCCCTGCCCACTGGGCTTTCCTTGAGAGCTTGGCCAGCACTGTAATTATTAACTCTCCCCTTAATCATTTTTTAATTACGGGTGTAACTTCTGCAGTCCTGCAGTACAACATTGGTCAGCCAGATTTGTTAAATAAAAACTGAAATGCTGGAAGCACCTAGTCAGTCAGGGAAATGTTTAGAGTCAATATATGTTCCTCAGGATAGATCTGTAAAATGATGGTCAGAGCCTGTTATCCATGTTGGTGTTTTAGCTGCCTTTAGTATTCCATTTCTTTATTTATCATCCCCAGTATTTCACCCTCATCTTCAATACAATGTCTGCAATGCAAATGGATTTTCCTTCATCTTTCAGCCCAGGACTCTCAGGATATATGTTTTTTTTTGCTTTAACTTTCTTTCCCCTTACATCAATGACAAGATAGCTTTGGAAGCTTCGCAGAAATGGTACTTGATCTGAGTCTTCCTCGTAAACTTCACATAACCCTGACTGTTTATTCCCAACTAACACTATGTGCAACTGGCTTAGCCCCAT
Organism: Mobula birostris; assembly: GCF_030028105.1. Classification (NCBI taxonomy): domain Eukaryota; kingdom Metazoa; phylum Chordata; class Chondrichthyes; order Myliobatiformes; family Myliobatidae; genus Mobula; species Mobula birostris. The sequence continues at coordinate 115,128,513 of NC_092370.1, read as the reverse complement.
TTAAGAACTTCTGCTCCATTTTTCAAGTAACAATGCGAAGTCTGCTGCTAAAGTTCTCCTGATCACATCTTGTCCAGCTGCCACCCTGTGAAATGGATCTCGGTATCGCATTACCAACTGCCTCATAAGGTTCTGCTATAATGCGCTAATGATCTTTTGCTCAGTTCTACAGATTCCTTAATACACCAGTTCCAAAGATTACTGTGTTTTACTTTTGCCTTTAATGTAGTTGCATGATATTTCCATTTCTCTGTAGTGGAGCTGGGTGAAATTAGTGATTTATCTGCCGGGTTAGAGTCCAAACAAAAGCAGCTGCTCAGTAGCCAAAGGCAAATTATTTTAAGAGTAACACACAAAATGCTGGAGGAACTCAGCAGGTCAGGCAGCATCTGTAGAAAGGAATATAGACTTGATATTTCGGCCATATCATTCCTTCGGCATTTTGTGTGTGTGTTATTCTGTATTTCCAACATCAGCAAAATCTCTTGTGCAAATTACTTTAAACATAGTTTTGCTGCTACCTGTTAATGCAGTCTTTGTGTACCCCAACCAGGATGGAAGAGGGAAGCTATGGAAATGTAGAAACTGGAACAGGGGCCTGGCTTAGTGCTTTAACCAGTCGTGTGGTGTGAGGTGGTCACTGTAAACAGTTTTCCTGGGATGTTAGTGCCGAATACACAGAGAGAGCAGTCAGCAGCAATAACAGGGACATCAGTTGTCATCCTTCTTTTTCAAGGCATCTGTAACACTCATGCGTTTATATGTGACTTAATGATTTAACTGTATTTCATTGTATTTTAAATAGAATAACTAGCTTCCATTTATAGATATGTAATTATAAAAAGTTGGTCTTCTCATCAATAAAACATTCAATCTTCCCTCAGATGCTGTGTTTGCTGGGGCAATGCCCACAATGGCAAGCATCAAGTTATCTACTGGACGGCCCATTGTAAATCATCCACACTATGAAGATTCAGGTCTGAGGTGGGTGATAGCTCTGTTCACAGAGATGTCTACAGCTGGTTGGTTTAGGCAGCTTTTTCAATGTCTTGTGTTTTCAAATATTCATTGTTTAAAGGGCTATTTTAAATATCAACAATTTCAGTTATTAAGGGGAATAGAGAGATGGATAAGCCCTTCAGAAAATACTTTGAATATTTTGTTAAAGAATAACACTTTGTAGGCAAATGGTCCTATTTTCAGCTGAATGGTGACCTACAGAATTTTAACTATACCTTGTATCCCCTTGATTTCTCCCTTGGTTTCGATAACTTTCCATTTCCCCAGTTCATTGGGTGTTACCCCCTCCTTCCAAAATAGCTCCCACGAAAGAGAAGCTGTTACCAAGGCAGCTGGTTAGCTGGGTATTGCCTTCCTTGGCCTAACCCCCTTCACTCATCTGATATTGGCTGTCTCTTGTTTTGTTATTGCTGGCCTGCTCCAAAGAAGAGACTCTCTCTACCTGAGTCTGTCAGTCTGACCTGATGCTGATCGCGGTAGCTGACCTGGAGAACCCTGGTGTTGACAACGAAACATATTGTTACTTATTGTCCATTCATTGTTTATCCTTGCTCTCCTTACTGAATTATTGACACCTTCCCACTACATTGATGGGTCAGACTAGAATAATGTCTCTTCATACTACACAGTCGCTCTACACCAATACTCGTGCTACCTTCCGTTGCTGTCAGTAGGGTCACACTTCCTGACATGATGGTTGTTTCCTGAACCCTCCACCAGCCTCTTGCCCTCTCCTCCCTCTCATGTAAATCCTTGAATTCAAGTGTTCCTACTTGTTGGCATACTGCAGTGTTACTGGTACCTCTTCACTTTTCCTACCCTGGCAATCACTTCCCTGTCCCACCCTCGATTACTGTGGATCACTGATCTGCTGATATTTTGAGTGCTGTGCTTCGCCTTCCTTCTCTGAAGTGTACCCTTTCAACCATTTAACCCTAACCAGATCCTCATTCCTGAAGTATCCCCTCCCTAAACAGCTCCCCCAAGCCAAACCAACATCTTCGTCTCTTTTCACACAGACAAAGAACAAAACAGGTGTATGCAATGTACAGTCGGAAGTCAGCAGAGGAGGTGAAGAACGGGCTGCTTCGCATGGGAGTAGATTATTTTATTTTTGAAGATTCTTGGTGTTTGAGAAAAACAAGGTGCGTATGTATGATTTTAAAGCTTTAATAGATCTCTGATCTGAGTTGCCATCAAGTCCTTCATACATGCTAATTATTCCTCATTGCTTCAGTCTTTGTGTCATTGAGGAAAATCCTGGTTCAGTGCAGACTTGAACAGACTCCCTCCTTCGTCTTTGTTTGAAACATTCAGATTAATGAATGATATCCCTTCTGTAATGCCAATGAAGTTTTTATTTAAGAATTCCATAGATGAGCTATTGTATTGCAGAATCCTTCAACTCTCTTATGACCAGTGTGCCCTGTTGAGCTTGGGTATTCAGGCAATGGAGAGCATCCTCAATATTGTTGCTGGGTCTGTCTTTGTGGAACTGAGTCAGCCTCTGTTTAGTCCAGTAGCTACTTAATTGGTCCATTCACTGCTTCTCAGTGGTGGCTGCATATTGAAACCAAGTCCTTTTAACTTGGTAGACCTTTGCCATTTTTGTTCTGCTGATTTTAGAATTAGCAGACATTTTTCAATATAATTACTGTTATGAGCAAGCTAAAAGCAGGCCAGGCAGCATCTGTGGAGGGAAACAAACAGTCAACATTTCAGGTCAACACCCTTTACCTGCACTGAGTAGAGGGGAGATAGCTAGTATAAAGAGGTGAGGTGAGAGGGCTGGCAGATGATAGGTGGGTCAAGTGAGGGGGAGTGAAAGATGAGCGAGGGAAGTGGAAACAACGACAGAAGCTGGGAGGTGACATTGGGCTGAAGATGATGGAAAGGAAGGTGGAACTTGAAACAAGTAGAGGTGGAGGGCCCTCGTGGAAGAGGTACGTGGATGCTCGGCTGATGAGTGGATAGAGAAGGGTAGTGGTGAGGGCTGGGTTGGATGTAGGGTGAATCAGGAGAGACACACAAGGGGAACAGTTTACCTGAAATTGGAGAATTCCGTGTTCATGCCATCCAGTTGTAGGCTACCCATGGAATATGAGGTGTGCATTATAGGAACACCACCTCATTCCTCCTGAGTAGTCTATATGCTGATGGTATATATTGAATTCTCCAATTTCATATAACCTGCTTCCCCTCTCTCTCAGCAGTTGCCCCACCCACTCCATCTGCCCATCTTACACCACTAGGTCCCCTCCTCCTACAGTTCCCATCTGCTTCTCCACCCTCCTTCATCTGGATCCATGCTCCACCTTCCTTTCCTATTAGATTCTGTCATCTGCTGCCCATGGTTTCATCCACCTATCACCTCCCGGTCTTGGCTGCTATTCCCAATCATCGCTTCTCCTCCTGCCTAACACCCCTCCTTACCTAGATCCACCAGTCACTTTCAGATTCTAGCTCCAAGGCTTCCCTCCACCTCTTTATATTGCCATCTCCCCCTCTGCCTGTTCAGTCCAGATGAAACTAATACAAGCCTGTGCTTCAGCTTCATTGGACTGCTTCCTCTCACCCATAGAGAAGGCTGCAGTATGCCAGAAATTTGGGATGTGGAAGATGTGGAAAATGCAAAGAAAACTCCTTTGTGCTCCATGGTTTCTCAGTCGCCGACTCCACACTTCATCCCAGTCTTTCAGAACGATGTTTACAAAGTGTTAAAGATGAAGAAAACTGTCAACTGGACATAAAGGACAGAGATGGTTAAGCATTGCTGTGCTTAAAGGTCGTCCAAATTTCTTGTATCGATGGCAACAGGAAGTATAATTGAACATGAGAACAAATGTAGAAATATGATCTTTGTAATAGTTCCTTTATAAGAGGTATTTTCATGTCTTTATGGAGTTAATGCATATGTGATTATTTTCAATAAGGATTTTGTGAATAAAAATTCAGCTTCGGTTATATTTTGAACTTTGAGAATATTTCTAGTTGTCACATTTACATTGTTGCTGTTCTCTGATAGACACTGGAGGCCTTTGCTGGTAGGTACATCTATACATTCATAACATACTGGAAGAGGGCAGCTTCTTCCTAGGACTAATGCAGAGGGCAACCGTATAAAGGAATAAAACTTGTTAGCTGTCATCCTGGTATGTGTGGGGGGGAGTAGGCAACCTCAGCAGCTGTCTGGAGTCATAAAAGTCACCCATTTGTTTGGAAACACCCAAGGGTGTTGGGTAGGAAGCAACTCTGGTCCAAAGGTGCAGCCATTCTGGGGGGCAGTGACACTGGGGTAGCTCATAGTCCGTGCCCTACTTCCTGGTCATGTCTCCACCTGGAGCATCACAAGAGAACCAGTTCAATTGGCCCAAGGCCAGGCGCCTTTGCTTTCTGCTTCAGCTGAGAAAAAGAAGTTGAATAACTCGTCCTGCAGCTGAGGAAGAGGGTGACACTGGAAATCCCTGCTGAGTTCATCCATTCACTCTTAAACCAGCAAGCTCTTCAGCGCACACACAGAAGCAAGGGAGGTGTGTTTTTAAGAGTACGAAAATGCATAAAATACTAAAATAAATCATTCCATTTGATCTTGTATTAATTTAAGGTTTTAGTTTGCTTGTGTACATGGCACACTTTTCACATATTCTGTCCAATGGCGTACTCTCCGTGCGCTCATTCCAGAAAAAGACAGCATGCTCCTTTGTTCCCTTCTTGTCTGTGTTGGAGATGCAGTGTGGGTTTCGGCTGCCCCAGGTTTGCGTTCTGATTACCTTATTTACCTCATGGATCCTTGGGCTGTTCACCGGGGGCACAAGGATGGCTTGATGCACTGTCCTCTGTGAAGCACCAAGTTTGCAGGGCAGTGGCAGCCTGCCACACATGGCTTATTGCAAGGGCCGATTTCATTCCAGTTTTCACAGGTCTTCGAACAGCCTGGTCCGCATGTGTTGTACACAGCGCCGTGCTTACACTGAGTCGCTGCAAGGAGATAGAGCAGGGGTTAAAAAACAGTAAACACGATGATCCTGCGGCAGTGGGTCTTTCCCAATTTCTGCCGGCTGTATTCACCCCTTGGACGATGGTTATACTTGACAATTAAAAACCCAGAGGACAATGAAGGGGTTTGTATCTAAGGGTTGCCCTTGCACTTCTGCTTGTGTCCTTCAGTGGCAGCAGATAAAGGAAGAGTGGCCAAGCCTTAAATACCACCCAACACTCCAGCACAGCCTCCACCCACAGCAGCAGGCAAGGGACCTGAGCCGGCACAAGGCAATGGTAACTAACTGATTGATGGAATTTTCTTTTTGAATTCTGATTGGTCAAGGGTTTAAAATGGCACAGTAGTGAGCAAGATACAAGATCAAAGTAAATAGTCCTGTGATTAGGCTAATGTTAAATAGGTAGGTTGATGGCAGTGCAGCTTGCTGGGCTGGAAGGGCCTGTTCCACACTCTATCTGTTCATTAATTAATTAAGGAAGATACCTGATCAGTGTTATGAAGGCAGTAGATGGTGATGTGGAATTGGTTTGAATTGAAATCATGAGCATAAATTAGGAAATGTGGGCATGTTTGAAGGTAACTACAATTATCATGAGAGATATTAATGTACATATTGATGGGATGAACCGAACTGACAAAGGTGTCATAGAAATTATTGGAATGCATGAGCAATGCATTACAGAGTCTATCTAATTCCAGATTTGGACTATGGAAAGAGGAAGGAATACTAAGGCACCTTGTGGTTAAAGATTCCCTATGGGGCTGGTGACCACAATGTAATAGGATTCCAGGTACAGTCTGAGGCTGTACACCATAGGTCCATAACCAATGTCTCCAATCAAAATTAGGATAATTATAATGGCACGAGGGAATTGTCTAAGGTAGACTGCGTAAACAAGCTCTGAGAGGAACTGTGGCAGATATACAAATGACTGGTCTATGATGCTGAGCAAGACATTATCCCCATCATAAAGACTGATTTTATTGAAGTGCTCCAAGCAGTAGTTCCATAGAGACCATGTTATGGAACTGGAGCTGCAGCTCGATGATGGCAGCTCATAGCGGCAAATGCAGAGGCCATAGATAGGAGCTACATGGAGGTAGTCACCCCCAAGTTTCAGGAGGCAGGTACCTGAGTGACTATCAAGAGAGCAAATTTAAATAGGCAGCAAAAGAAGAGCACCCCTGTAGCTGTTCCCCTCAAAAATAAGTGTACCACTTGGATAAAGTTGGGGTGGGGTGATGGAGAACCTATCAGGGGAAACCACAGTGACCAGGGGTCTCTGGCACTGTGGTTCAGAAGAGAAGATGTGAGAAGAGGAGTGCTGATTCCATAATTAAAGGAGCAGAAAGCAGATAGTATGCTGCCTCCCAGGTGCTAGGGTCAGGGATGTCTCAGAAAGGGTCCACGACATTCTAAAGGAGGAGGGTGAACAGCTGGAAGTCGTGATACATAATGGTGCCAACAACACAGGTAGAAAAAGGCAGGAGTTACTAAAGATAGAATATAGAGTGTTAGGTATAAAGTTGAAAACAGGACCTCCAGGGTAGTAATCTCTTGACTGCTCCCTGTGCCACATGCCAGTGAAGGCAAGAATAGGATGATTTGGCATGATAATGCATGGCTGAAGAATTGGGGCAAAGGGCAGGGTTTCAGATTTCAGGATCATTGGGATCTCATCTAGGGAAGATGAGATCTGTAGAAAAGGACAGGTTACACCTCAACCCAAGGGAAACCAATATCCTTGCAGGCAGGTTTGCTAGAGTTGTTGGAGAGGGTTTAAACTAATTTGGCAAGGGGATGGGAACCAGGGTGATAGGGCTGAGGATGGGAAGTTTATTATACAACTAAATGCAGTGTGTAATGGGACTGAGAGGAAGGACAAGCAAATTGCAGTCAGTGGGATGAGCTGAAGTGTAACTTGGGGGCCAAAATCTAAAAGGAGGATGAACACAGGTCTGAAGGTGCTATATTTAAATACACACAGTATACGGAATAAGGTGAATAATCCTGAGACGCAGTTAGAGATTGGCAGGTATAATGTTGTGGGCATCTCTGAGTCATGGCTGAAAGAAGAACATAGTTGGAGGCTTAACATCCAAGGATGCACATTGTATCGAAACGACAGGAAGAGAGGCAGAGGGGGTGGGGTGGCTCTTTTGGTAAAAATGAAATCAAATCTTTAGAAAGAGGTGACATAGGATCAGAAGATGTAGAATCCTCGTGGGTAGAGTTAAGAAACTGCAAGAGTAAAAGGACCCTGATGTGAGTTATATACAGGCTTCCAAACAATAACCAGGAAGTGGGCTACAAATTACAATGGAAAATAGAAAAAGAATGTAAAAAGCACAATATTGCAATAATGATGGGGATTTCAATATGCAGGTAAATTGGGAAAATCAGAATGGTGCTGGATCCCAAGAGAGGGTAGTAGTAGGACACCTACAAGATGACTTTTTAAGAACAGCTTGAGGTGGAGCCCTCCAGGGGGAACAGCATTTCTGGATTGGGTGTTATGTAATAACCCAGATTTGATTAGGGAGCTTAAGGTGAATGAACCCATAGGAGCCAGTGATCATAATATGATAGAACTCGCCCAGCACGTTGAGGAGGAGAAGTTAAAATTGGATGTTATCAGTATTACAGTGCAGTAAAGGAAATTACAGAGGCATGAGAGAGGAGCTGGCTAAAGTTGATTGGAAGGGGACACTAGCAGGGATGATGGCAAAACAGCAATGACTGGTGTGTCTGCAAGAAATTCAGAAGGCAAAGGAAAGATGAAGTATTCTAAAGGGAGGATGAGGAATCATGGCTGACAAGGGGAGTCAAAGACAGCATAAAGGCAAAAGAGAGGGCATATAATACTGCAAAAATTAGTGGGAAGGTAGAGGTTTGGAAAGCTTTTAAAAACCAGCAGAAGGCAATTTTAAAAGCTGTGAAGAGAGAAAAGATGTCACATGATGGTAATTTAGTCTATAATATAAAAATATTTTAAACTTTTTTTTTCCAGATAGTAAAAGAGACAAGAGTGGATATCAGATTGCTGGAAAATGAAACTGGAGGGGTAGTAATGGGGGACAAACTTAATTAGTATTTTGCGTCAGTCTTCACTGGGAAATACAAGAGTGCCAGGGGACAAAAGTGAGTATCGTTGCTATTACTTCGGAGATGTTTGGGAAGCTGAAAAATCAGGAGGTAGATAAGTCACCTGGACCAGATGGACTATACCCCAGGGTTCTGAAAGAGGTAGCTGAATAGATCGTGGAAGCATTAGAAATGATATTTCAAGAATCACTGAATTCTGGAATGGTTCCAGAGGACTGAAAACAGCAAATGTCACTTCATTCTTTCCGAGGGGGGGAGGAAGAAGAAAGGAAATTATAGGCCTGTTAGCCTGACTTCAGTGGTTGGAAAGATGATGGGAGTCTATTATTAAGGATGAGGTTTCGGGTTACTTGGGGGCATGTGATAGAACGGGCAAAAGTCAGCATGCTTTTCTAAAGGGGACATTTTGCCTGATCAATCTGTTGGAATTCTTTGAGGAAATATCAGACAGGATAGACAAAGGAGAGTCAGTGAATGTTATTTATTTGGTTGTTTAGAAGGCTTTTGACAAGGTGCTGCACATGAGGCTGCTTTACAAGATGAGAGCTCGTGGTACTACAGGAAAGATACCCACGTGGATAGAAGATTGGCTGACTGGCAGGACTGGGAATAAAGGGGGTGTGTACTGTCTGGCTGCCACTGACTAGTGGTGTGCCACAGAGGTCAGTGTTAGAACCGCTTCTTTTCATGTTGTGTGTCAATAATTTGGAAAGGCACAATGATGTGTTAATGGTCTGAATGATGGTTTTGTGGACAACACTAAGGTAGGTGGGGGGCAGGTAGGGATCAGGGTGTGTGCAGTAGGACTTAGGCAGACTGGTGAAATGGGCAAAGAAGTGGCAGGTGGAATATTGTGTAGGAAATTGTATGGTTATGTTTAAACAGTGGTGGAAAGAGTAAAGGCAAGGGTTATTTTCTGAATGTGAAGAAAATTCAAAGATCAGAGGTACAAAGGGGCTTGGGAGTTCTCGTGCAGGATTCCCTAAAGGTTAACTTGCAGGTTGAGTAGGTGGTAAGGAAGGGAAATGCAATTTTACCATTCATTTTGAGAGGACTAGAATATAAAAGCAAGGATGTAATGCTGAGGCTTTATAAGGCATTGGTCAGACTTCACTTGGAGTCTTGTGAGCAGTTTTGGGCCACTATCTAAGAAAAGATGTGCTGGCATTGGAGAGGGTCCAAGGAGGTTGGTGGAATGATCCCAGGAATGAAAGGGTTAACATATGAGGTGTGTTTGATGGCCCTGGGCCCATAATCACTGCAGTTTGTAAGATGGAGGGAGTGGGGATTTCACTGAAAACTATTAAATATTGAAAGGCCAAGTCAGAGTGGATGTGGAGACGATGTTTCCTATAGTGGGGGAGTCTAGGACCAGAGGGCACAGCCTCAGAAACAGAACAGAGATGAGGACATTTTCTTTTTAATCAGAGGGTGGTGAATCAGGAATTCATTACCACAGATAGAAGTGCAGGCCAAGTCATTGGATATATTCAAGGCAGAGGTTAATAGGTTCTTGATTATCAGGGTATCAAAGGTACAGGGAGAAGACAGGAGAATGGGGTTGAGAAGGGTAATAAATCAGTCATGATGAAATGGCAGGGCAGACTCGATGGGTGGAATGGCCTAATTCTACTCCTACATAGCCAGCCAAAGGTGCTTTAACATCAGCACCAGATCTTGAGGCGAGTGGTTCTGGGTTCGAATTGGGCCAGCTCCTTGTATGCTTTACATCTGTGCTGGGTTGAATATTGAGCTAGCAACTCGGCCTTGTAAAAAACAGATAAAAACACTAACGAAACGGCAAGGTTGCTGCCCGATGCATCACAAAGTGCAAAGAGGTATAACAAAATGACAAAAGTCATCTAAATGGAGAGATTCTGCAAATGAGTGTTCAAAGGGGTCTAAGTGTTCTTGTGCATGAGTCACAAAAAATATCAGGCAGGCCCAAAAAGTAATGAAGAAGGCAAACCATTTGGGCCTTTCTTCCAAAGGAGTTTAAAATTAGGGAGATTCTGTTGTAATTATCAGGGTGTTCGTGAGCTGGAATACTGTGTACGATTTTGGTCCACTTACCTAAAAATCATGTAATAACACTGGAGGTGGTCCAAGGAGAATTGCCAAGCTGATTACTGGGATGAGATGATTGTCCTATCAGGAAATGCTAAAGACTTTGCTTATTTATTCCTTAGGGCTTATAAGAATGAGGGTGATTTTATTCAAACATATCAAATGCTAAAGGGAGGGGATTCACAGTCAAGGGAACACAGCTACAAGAAGATGGTCATTTAAAACTGAGATATGGGGAAAATTCTGATGGCAGTGGCTCTCTGGGGTTCTCTGTCCCACTGAGTGGAGAAATCTGGATCATTTGAACTGGAGGTGGATAAATATTGGACGGATCAAAGAATACAGGGGAAGTGGCACAGGATTTGAAGCCAGTGTAGGTTAGTCATGGTAATATTAAATGGTGAGTCAGGCTTGAAGGGCCAGTTGGCCTACTCCTGCTCCTATTTTCTTGAGGCTTAGGCTGAAAGATAAAATGTCTCCTGAAGAATGTGATGATCAGGATCAGTGGCACGGTTTAGAGCTGGTGAAGCAGGCTGTGTGCGGTGACAGGAGGAGCTGTGCGTTAGCAGTAAACATATGGAAACTGCTGCAGTGCATGGGTGAGAAACCGGCAGGGTTGAGCACTGAATCCCTGGAGACTGTGAACGGTGTGTGAGGCTATTCTAGATCCATGCCACATAACCAATGAAGGCCTTGTAACTGTGAGCATTCCAGAGGCAGTTGCACCAAGTCCCCTGTGAATTCGAGCACAGTGAACACAAGGCAAATTCCCAAAGCGCTCCACACAGCCTTATCCCAGTACAAAGTGTGAGCTCCCACTGTGCAAACTTTGCTCACGAGTGACCAGATCAGGCTGACTGCCTGTCAGCAACTCACCCAGGCAGCTCATCTCTGGCTTCCAGTGCACATGCACACCTTCCCTCTGACAGGCCCGTGTGTAGGCAATTAGAGACTCGCAGTAACAATTCTTGTGCATGGGGCACTCACACATGTCAGTGACACAGGATCTGTGGGAAAGATCACAGGAGAAGTAAGAGCAAAATGTCCACATCCACACCCACCATCCCTGTCCACATCCAACTCCGCCGTTCCCATCTCACATCCACCTTTCCCTGTCCACATCCAATTCATCTCACATCTACCATCCCTGTCCACATCTAACTCCACCGTCCCCATCTCACATCCACCATCCCTGTCCACATCCAACTCCGCCTTTCCAAATCTCACATCCATCTTTCCCTGTCCACATCCAACTCATCTCACATCCATCATTCCCTGTCCACATCCAACTCCGCGTTTCCATCTCACATCCATCATTCCCTGTCCACATCCAACTCCACCGTCCCCATCTCACATCCACCATCCCTGACCACATCCAACTCCACCGTCCCCATCTCACATCCATCATCCCCTATCCACATCCAACTTATCTCACACCCACCATCCCCTGTCCACATCCAACTCCGCCATTCCCCATCTCACATCCACCATCTCCTGTCCACATCTACTACTACAGTTCGATGTCCTTATCCGCCATTCCTTGTCCAAATCCACAGCTACCATTCCCTATCCACTAACGTTCTGCTGCTTACATCTTCAAATGCCTTTCTTAAATTTTCCTGCCTCTTAGCCTTTTGCTATGATGTTAAGTTCAGGCACCAATACCCTCTCAGTGGATGTAAAAGAAGAGTTCATTGCATCCTTTGTATCTGCCCGAGTGGTTGGATTTGGGCGAGGGGGCGGGGGGAGGGGGTGGTAACTGGTGCTGGACTTCGAGTGACTCTCCCATTATCAGAACTGAAGCTGATAGTTTGACAATTAATTTGCTGTTGGTGAGATACAGCTATGCACAAGATGTCCTGTTTTCCTATGTCACAACAAAACACTTCTAAAACATTCAGTGATCAGGTGTCCTGCAGCCACTTCTTGCAGTAGAGATGCAAGTTGTCCCTGTCTGTGCAGCCCTCTCCCCCTGTTTTGTGTCGAGTGGGAAGTGGTTCACTGCTCCAGGCGTGGAGTCTTTTCACTTAGAGTGACCAACTTTGTCCGAGTTCAACTTTGCTGAAGCATAAAGCATCTGACCCAACAGCAAGATCTTCAGCTTTACTTCTGTTCCAAATACCACAATGTTTCTGACCAGCCTCATTGCACAATGCTCTGTTAGTCCAGATCTTTAATGACTAAACTGTCTGCCCTTCAATCATGACGATTTTATAGAACAATGAACCCTGTCTCTCAGTCTACTTAGTAATTCAGAGAACCAAAATATCTGTTCCCGTCTAGGTGGAAGTATCGTAATGCTCAGATGCCCCAGAACATAATGTGACCACGGACACTTCAGACAGGAAAATCTCAGGCACTGAGTAATTCAGTGATTTACTTTGTGACATTTCACGTGATGCTTTTTGTGGTTTGCCAAGACTTCACCTCAGGGCTTTATAGAGCTTCAAGTTTCCATGAACAAATCCAGTCATATTTGTACAGAAATTCTAAAGCTCTGTATCGATTAGCAATGATACATACAGCAACAAAACCCTGAGTTCACACAAAGCCAGACCCAGTTAATGCCCAAACAAAAATAAAGCAGGTTCTTCTGTGCCTGTGGAGATACCAATGTGGGCACAGTCTGCCATCTTGTGGTGAATTGAGACATAGCCAAATACAATTCTTAAACCAGTAACTGGAATGATCAGAACAGATTCCCACTGTGTCTGCTCATAGATGGTCCTGGACAATGTTGAGAACAGATGGGGAGGGAGATGGGATCACATTTCGCTGCCCTAACTCTCAGGGATGTACAAGTCAATATTTCTATTGCTTTTTCCCCAAGTCGTACCAGAACCCATCCTCTCCCCCCCCCCCCCCCCATCCATGGTGTGATGCCAGACAAGTGAGACTGGGGTCATATAGAAGCTGCAGTAGCTACAGCAATACATTACCTCCCTTAGGACACCATTTTCAGAGCCCTTACACCTACTGCTGACCCTTGGGACACACCTGTACCCCTGCCCCAACAATGACACTCAGGACACACACCTGTACCTCTATACCCAAATGATGATGCTTAAGACACACATTTATACCCTCTGCTGACATGCTGACACTCAGGACAAATACCTGCACCTCTACACCCACTGGTGACCCTTGGGGCACACACCTGTACCCATGAACCTACTAGAACACCCTAGTGACACCCACCTGTAGAACAAGACATAATCGACCTTGGAATGACAGTTCTTGAAGGGCCAGGATTTGAGTCTCTGGCACTCTCTGTGAGCACGGAACTTGACTTTCACAGTCCCAGAGCAGACGTGAGGCCAGAGCCTTCGCTGGGCCTGTTTACACACTTTGTTCCTCTCCACACGCCACGACTCAGCAAAGGCATCCACATCAAACTTGAAACTGCCGTCTCCACCGATCAGGTCATCCCGTTTGTGTCCGTTGTAGTTTCCGCACAGACCGCAGAGTTTGCCCTTCAGTGAGGGAGCTGCCATAACCTCGACAAAACTGTCTCCATCCCACGAGATCTCAATACCTATCAACACAAGATCTGTTACTGACCATACACTGTTCCCTCCCTTCACATCCAGGCCAACAACCATTGTGCAGAACCATGGGAGTGTCACGCACCGTGTCTGGTCCTCGCACCCCACTACAGTACTGAGAGTGTATCACATCATCGTTAGCCTGGTCTGCCCCTTCACTGCAGAAAGGGAGTGTTGTACACCCTCAGTATGGTCCTCGCACCCCACTACAGTACTGAGAGTGTATCACATCATCGTTAGCCTGGTCTGCCCCTTCACTGCAGAAAAGGAGTGTCACACACCCTCAGTCTGGTTCATTCCCCCCCCCCCCCACTGCATTACTGAGGGAGAGTCACATTACCCTCGGTCTGGTCTGCCCTCTCAAAGCACTGGAACTGTCCCGGAGATCCCAGAAGCAGAGTGTAACCCCCACCAACACCAGCAAACAGATCTCTGCCAGCATCCCAGTGCTGCCCACACAACCTTCTCTGGATCAACCAACAATCTGCTGGAGGAGCTCAGTGGGCCAAGGAGCATCTGCGGGAGGAAAGGGCAGTTTTCCTGGAGCTGAGTGGGGAGTAAAGGACCGTTCTCACCTCGGGAGGGAAGGGGAAGGGCAGATCTCACCTGGTGAGGAAGAAGGGGTTCCACTGCTGCAACTCACCTACTGCTGTCATTACTTTGAGCAAGTAGCCCTCCAGCTGAATGGAAAAGTTTTGACCCTGATAGGGCAGTGCAAGCTTCACCCCATCCTTCTTCACGGTGAGGTGCTGGAGCAGGCTGACGGTCCCCGTGCTCAGCACCAGGTCGATCGACCTGGTCCAAGAGTAGGCCTGTGTGCGCCGAGCGTCGTTCTCCACAAGCACCTGGAAACTGGCAGCACGGGAGCAGTCCTTCACCAGAACGTACTGGCACGTCCCTTGGAAGTTAAAGGCCCTTCCGTCAAAGGTGTTATAATGGGGGTCACCGAACACTGTACAGACGCCGGGTTCTGTGTGAACATAAACACAGGGTCAGCCTGGTTCGGCACCTAGACAGATCGGTGTTCAGAGATGGAAATGATGGGGCAGCACTGTAGCATAATGCTTTACGTGCCAGTTTTTAATGATTGGGGTTTAATTCCCAGTGCTGCCTATAAGGAGTTCGAACTGTCCCTCCAGGTGCTCGAGTTTCGTCCCACATTCCAAAGACGTTGGGTTAGGGTTAGTGGGTTGTGGACATTGAATGTTGCCGCTGGTAGCATGGCCCTTGTGGGCTGCCCAGCACAATCCTCACTGATGTGACACAAATGACGCATTCCATTGTATGCTTCAGTGTACAGGTTAAACATCTGTGACCCCCTCTTTAGTCTTTATTCATGGCCACAGCACAGATCAGGCCCAGAGACAGACAGGAATGGCTCATAACAGCCCAGCCTCAGTGATGGGTGAGGTGGGGCCAGAGGTTGAGATACAAAACACATCAATTGCTTTCAGTAGAGACATCCTAAACAGAAATACAGAGTTGGTTCTGAGGGAGTGACCGGTAGGAAAGTTCGGAACTAGTGTGTGTGATGTGGCTTTAGATGGTTCTTGAGGGGGATGTATAAACATGAATATATGATCCTGGGGTATTCGTGGATCAAAAAGACAAGAAAAGGAAAACAAATAAATGGGGTCTGTTTGGAGCAATGAGTGGGGGGTGGTGGAATTCCACAGGGATCCGTGCTGGCAGTCAGATGCTCAGGGCTCAGTTCATCTGTTCCGTCTGTCAAAGTGTAGCATGTGGGGACTAGAAAGGGTTACAGTGTCCAAGAGCGCCGTAGGGGCCAGAGCGGGTTACAGAGACCAGGAGGGGTATAGGGACCAGAGGGTTTATAGAAATGGGGAGAGGATTAGGGGCCAAAAGGGTTACAGAGATAGGAAGGGTGTGGGGGCTGGAGGGCATAACAGAGATAGGGAGGGGTGAGTGAGGTATGAAGTGTAAATGCGTTCGAGTGTCCATGAGAGGTTTGTACTCACTTTCAGTACAAATTGCACAGCACCCATTCCTGTTGATGGTCTTTCCCTGTGGATGAAACACATCGGTCAGTACAAAGATCACAGTTAACTGTGGGACTTCGTTTTACTGGGGGAGACAGTTCTTTCTGTCCAGCTTTGAGAACACATCGACCAATTCACACAAGTGGATCGAGGACATAAAGGTCGGTCCTGGAAGATCATTTAGAGCTGTGCCGTCTGAGTGGAAACACAAGGGCCTTGACCTGACATTTTAATTGTCTACACAGACACTATCTAACCTGCTGCGCGTCACCTTCAGGATCAGATTTCGGTATTTTACATTGTCTACCCTGGCACTTTGTCTGCTGGGGAGGGGTTGTGACCAGAGTGGGTGCACTGACTAGGCAGCTGGGGAACACCTGGGGTAGAACATTCATTGGGGTGGGTGATGGGGTGGAGCATAAGCCCCAGCATGGAGCAGGTGGGTTGAAGGGATGTTCCCTGCTGCACTCATACTGTCCTGCACTCGAGTGCTGAGTACTGGAAGGAAATGTTTCTGTGCTTGACTGAAAAACAAATCCTCACCTCTGGACATGCAGTGCAGGGCTCAGCACCAGACACAGAACTGGGTGTCAGTGTGTGAAGGACAACTCTGGACACTGAATACATGATAGTCTAAGCACAGCACTGCAAAAACACTAGATACAATGAGGAAGAAATGGTCTGATATACACATTAGACACAATGAACCCGTACAGGGCACTAGATACTGTTGCACTGGATACACAGTAAACCCAGTGAGGTCAGGTGGCACTGTAAACATTACTCTGGACACAGTGCACTCACTCACCACTGGACAATCCTTGACGGGGGGACACTCCTTCCTCCGACATTCTGTCACTCCCTTCTTGCACACACACAGCGAGCAGTTAACTGCTGACCACATTTCCCCATCCTGCAGCAAGGAATCAGGAAAGACAGTGCTGTATTACAACCACCTTCTCAGGACCGAACTTCTAAACCGCATGTCACCACCCACGCGTGTTCCAATAAACACTGAGCCCCTGGGTCCTGTAAGACCTTAGCCCATTTCTGTCACCTGTGGGTGCAGCAGGTGTTTCCCAATGAACGGACTTACCTGTCTGGCTGGTCAGGGTGTCCTGCACCATTGCTGGTCCCACACCACAACCACAACTCTCTGCCCGACTGCCAGCTTCCACTGCTTAACTCTGTGTCCTGGGGCTGAGGCTGAGATCCAGAGATACAAGACCCAAGAAACCCTTCGAATCAGGTCCCCATTCCTTTCCAGAAACTCTGAAATGTCTGAGTTCCGATGGAAAAATAGGGACAGTGGTTCCCAGTCTAGACCAGAATATGGAGAAAAGAAGAAGACCAGTGGGAAGAGTCTGGAGGTGTGGTTACCCCACGCTTGGACAACACTAATGGACGATCAGGCTGTACCAACACTGATGGTGTCAGTCCACCTCCAATATCACTACTTCAATTGATTACTACCTCGTGAGGGGTCCAGGGAGGGGTAGCACCTCTGGTGTAGGGCTTGTTGGGTCCATTCTAGGGTAACTCACTAAGCTTTGGTGCCCACCAGACACACAGATCTCACCTGTGGCTCCAAGTAGCTGTCGGCAGCAGCCACGTCCCAGTACACCACCTTGGCAGGTGTGCTAGACCAGGTGATGGTAACCAATGGGCCTATTACACCAGTGAGATAGGGACATGCCTGTCCTAGCTTGCAAAGTTAACTCCAGATGAGATCCAATGGCCAGGAAGGTGGCTCTGCAACACTCCGTGGAATCGAAGGGCATGACAAGGCACTACTGTAGTCATGGTCATCCACTGCAACCAAGGAACACCTCAGTTGTGATGCTTGTTCATAGCACTACATCTAGACTTCTGGGGTCGAGCAAGTGGAACTGCCCCACTACAATGGCTTTTCCACTTTAAAAACTCTCCCACGCAGGTTTCCTGTCATCGTTGGACGCGAGAGACAACCGCCATGAGTACTGGTGTCCGTGACAGCACTCACCTTGTAGACCCTGTTCCCAACTCGACAAAGTTTGAACTGCTCAGCGGAAATGTAGGACAGACATTCCTCACAGCACTGACCCCGATCCCGGCAGGACCCGGGGGGAGAACAGTGCTTCCTGCAGATTACGCTGGAATCCTGTGTGAAAACAAGTGCGTCAACAAACTCCAAACTCTGACTGTCACAGTAAAAAAATCCACACATCCAGATTTTATTACACTCAGATTTTACTACTGTAGTCATGGTCATCCACTGCACAGCAAGATTTTATTAACAGGCACATTAACTAAAGCAACAGGAGGGGTCACTCCACATCCAAAGACCAGCCACGTGACAGGATCACAGCTGGTCTTTTGCTCAATCCCACTTCCCCACGTGAAACTAACACCCCCAAAATCCACCAGTCTGCACCGTAAACGCATCAAGTACCAATCCATGCCATAAACACACAGACCGAATCTGCTGAACCTTCAGCTCCTGGGACACAGAATTCTGAAGGTTCACAGAAGAAGCTGTTTCAGATAACTAGTGTCTTTCTGGAGTGTGGCCCCGGTCCTTGTGATCAATCCAGAGACACAGCCTCCCAGGATGGAGTCCAGCCATGGGCCACAGTGGCCCTGGGTGCTGGAGGTGTGGTCGGGATTGGACCTGGCTCTCTGGAGCATGGCCTAACAGAAGTGCATGGTTGACTCTACCCTCTACACAAGCCAGCGGGACCTCTGCAGCATCCACCCCACTCCTCCTTATACAAAGGCCAGCTCTTCCAATATCCCGTAGATGTCTGGACACAACAAGGCAAAAAGTGGCAGTGGTCTGTGGACTTGCTGGGTTTACAAGTCTCATCTCCTCTGAGTGTCAGTCAGGAAAACTGACCAAAGGACACCAGATCCAGGTCAAAGACTTCCGCTCCCACCCTAACATGAGTCCTCGGCACCCCTAAGCTAAGATCACAGCTTCTCCCATCTTTCCTCATCTTGACCCTGTCTCTCCCACATCCCTTCTCTCATCCCGATCCTATCTTTTCCAATCCAATTTTTCCCAATCACGATCACCTCTCTCCTGATCCCACCTCTCAATCTAATCTCCTCTCAGATACCTATGCCTTTCCTCCCCAACACACCTAACTCCCCCACCTGTCTTTCCTACCCCCATCTCTCCCCAGACACCTCCATCTTAGCCACCTTCAACTTTCAGCGCCCCACCTTGCCCTACCCCTACCTCACCATCTAGTAATGCAGACTCCAGGCTGCTTTCCATCCTCCCCAGTGCTGACAGGGAGGGTGAAACTACAGCCACTCCAATCTCCACACGATAGGCTGCTTGTCTTTACCTACCTTGCACACACACGAGGTGCAGTTATCATAGGCAATCGAGGTTTGATGCTCGTAGACCTTACTGTGAAACAAGCAGCTCCTGGCACTCAGGTCAAACACGCGTCTCTGACCTGCACCAAGGCAAAAGCGTGCAGCATGTTACAGGAAGGACACACACCCACATCTTGCTCCCAGAATGAAGAGATGGCCCTCACAGAGACCAACTATTTCTAGAGTATGTGGCACGGACTGTTCGGCTCGTCTGCTGTGTGCCGGGATTTCCTCTCCACCCAGGGTGTCTGCACTGCCTTCATCTCCCCAGTTAGAATCTTGCTCCTTGGTCCTCTGGACGAGGCTGGAAGGTCTGTCAAGCCTTCTCCTTGGTTACATCCTCAGGGTCTCCACAGGGGAATCAGTTAAAATCTTAAATCTGCCATCACAAGTTGAGTGCCCTTGAGTTACCCAATGTTCCTCAGTAAATCTTTCCTTCAGCACGAGTGGAATTTATGCTGTGAAAATTGAATTCACTCACCAAAGCACCGGGGGCAACATTTTCCAGTCGGCACTCGGCTGAGGTGATGCGGGCAGGAGAGAATGGAGCAGACCTCACGGACACAGTGCAGTGCACCACCCTGTACACAAACAGAGACCACAACGTCAACACTTCTCCATACCGTCAGGGCCAGATTATATAAGGTCAGTGAGAGGGACGATAGAACAACCTCTGGGCCTGGTGCATGGGCTGTGAGTTGAGACAGGTGTACCAGTGCAGAAGAATCTGCTGGAACAGGACACAGAGTGGGGAGCACATCCCGTGAAGACAGCTGTCCCAATGGGAGCTTGCTGCGCAACCTCAGGAACCAGGAAGCTCAACCAACACAGGTTTAAGGTAGAACCAGAGCTGGGGGAGGATACATTTACATGTTTCAGAAGGACAGACTGTAAAAGGAAGGAGGTAGGTAGCTATATTCGTGAAGGATGAGATTGGTACCGAGGAATAATGGGGAACTACAGGACTAAAATTCCATCTGAGGCAGAATCAGTGGAGGCCAAAGGGGAAAATGGCAAAGGTGAGAGGGATATGGGCCACTGACAGGTCAGTCTCTGGTACATAACACTGTGGCCTGTCCCACAGGGCAGTCAGGATGTAACCTAGCTCCCCAGACAGGATAACATTCACCTGGAGCAGCAGACACTGGCCCACCTCTGGACTTGGAGGAGTTGCATGTTGTTCCATTACAGGGTGTGACACAGTAAACCTAGGGCTTCAAGGCGCATAGTACGCATACAGGAAGGCACCGTGATCCCAGCTCTGTCTCAGGAACAGATCATCAGAGGACTGAGGGAAAGGTTCAAGGATGAGCTCAAACCTGCCGCGAAATGATGCAACATTCCCACTGATGCCTGGTATCCCTGGCCTGTGACTATTCAGTGTGGAACCATCTTTGGGATGGGATTGAGAGCGTCAAGTCACAATTGCAGACATCCCACCTCTCCCGGAAGTTCTGGGAGTCTCCCACATATTAATAGTGGCTCCCTGATGCCCGCAAATTATTTACAATATCCCGGAAATCAATTTTTTTGAGAGCGAGAGAACATGAGAAAGAGCAAGAGACAGCGAGTGTGAGAGGGAGCGCGTGAGAGTGAGCACGAGACAGAGCAAGCGAGAGAGAGCGCGCGCCATGGGAGAGTGTTCCAAAAAAATATATAAAACGTACGTCACCCCAGACTACCCTAAAGTGTACCCCTGCCTAATAGGGGTCAAAAATAATGACAGTGTTGCTCGCTGCACTGTTTGCAACAGTGACTTTTCTATTGCCTGTGGTGGGTTAGACTGTAAAAGACATATTGAGGTGAGTTTAACAGGGTGTCATTCGTTCATTAGCATAGCTAATATTATATAAACTAGCTGGCTAGCTGCTAAGGAGCTACTCTATTGCAGACATCCCACCTCTCCCGTAAGTTCTGGGAGTCTCCCGCAAATTGATGGTGCTACCTCCCTGAAATGAGTTTTTGCGGGGTGGGATGTCTGCAATTGTGTGTATACAGAGATCCTGGGTAAAGCGCAGGAGAAGAGCACCAACCTCACAAACCCCTTCCCACAGGAGGCAGGCTGTTTTGGATTGGGTATAGTGTAATGATATGGGGTACAGTGCAGCAACACAAGATACAGTGCAATGAATTGGGGTACCATGTAATGAAATGGGATACAGTGCAATGAAATGGAACACAATGTAATGAAATGGGCTAAAGTGTAACAGCACAATGTATCATGTCATGAAAGGTACAGTGTAATGACACGGTACAGTGTAATGAAACATGATAGTGCAATGAAATGGGAAACAGTGTAATGACACAGGGTACAGCTTAGTGAAATGGGGTCAGTGTCATGAAATAGGGTATAGTGTAATGAAATCAGATACAGGTAATGAAACGGTACAGTGTAATAACATGGTACAGTTTAGTGAAGTGGGGTGCAGAGTTATGTAATAGGGTACAGAATAATGAAACAGGGTACAGTGTAATGACATGGTATACAGAGTGATAAAATGGGGTACAGTGTAATGACTTGTGGTACAATGTAATGAAATGGGGTGCAATGTCATGCAATAGTGTACAGTGTAATGAAAGGGGTACTGTGTTATGAAATGAGAAACAGTGCAATGAAATGTGATGAAGTGTAATGACAAGGGCACAGTGTAATGAAACAAGAAACAGTGCAATGAAATGTGGTTCAGTGTAATGAAAGAAGTACAGTGTAATGAAAGGGGTACAGTGTAATGAAAGGGGTACAGTGTAATGAAACAAGAAACAGTGCAATGAAGTGGGGTACGGTGTATTGAAACGTGGTACAGTATAATGACAAGGGGTACAGTTTAATGACGAGGGTACAGTTTAGTGAAATGCAGTGCAGTGTCATGTAATAGGGTACAGTGTAATACAAAGGGGTACATTAATGAGCTTTCAGTAATGGATTCCTCAAGGAGAAGCAATTATAGCTGATATGACTTCAAACTCAGTTGCTAAGTTGGGCAGAGCAGTGGCAGATGGAATTTAATCCAAATGTGAGGTAATGCAGGGAACAGAGGGTTGGGGAAAATGGGGTGCTTGGAGGGACTAGGAGGTCAGGAGGGGGATTGGGGAGTGATGAGGGGACAGGGAGCTGCAGGGTTACTGTGAGGTTCAGGTGGGATGGAGAGCTGGAGGCAGGAGCTAGGGATCTAACTTGGTTGCTAATGCGAGCTTCCACCAATGCAGCACTTGTCCGCCTGTCCCCTGCAGCACTCTGCCAACTGTGTGTGGGCCAGTAATCTTCCTCAGGGCTCCCGGGGCGCTGATGCCCTCTGCAGATTCCTCAGTCACACTCACCGTGCAGGAACATTTAATACAATGGTCTCCATCCGGATAGAATTGCTCCCCTTCCCGGTAGTGGTGTCCACCAAACTCACAACCTGGAGTCAAACAGAGTCATTGGGTCAGTCGGCAATCATCCAGAGTTGACCCAGTAACAACTGAATGATGACCTGTTGATGACCCAATGATGACCCAGTGCGACCCAGTGATGACCCAATGGAGAAGAGATCGAGCTGAGGTTGTACAGAGTGGGGCCATCTCACAGCCACAACCCCAGGTGAAATGGTGGTCACAGCAGAAACCTGTTCACTTTGCCCACCACAGGACTAACCCCCTCGATATCTCTTTCTGGAACAGGCCCTGCCCTCAGACCCACAGTTTCCTCCCTCTATCCTACAGACCCCCTCCCACTGCCACAAGCTCTCCCAGATACACAAGGCCATAGTGCCCTCCCATATACCATGCCCTGCCCCTGACCCACCCACTTATGCAAGCTCCTCCCAAAAACCCACATACCCCACCCCCAGACCTAAAGACCCCCCTGCTGATGTAAGCTCCTCCCAAAAACCCACATACCCCACCCACAGACTTAAAGACTCGGATACTGACACAAGCTGCCCTTTGCCTCCTGAAGTCTACAAGCCAGACTTTCCCTCACGGAGCGGCCACTCACCTGGACACACTGGGCAGCAGCCATGCCTGGGCTGGATGGGATGCTTGCAGTGGACCACACACAGCACTTCTGACTCAGTAATAACACCCTCCTGCAGGCGGAAACGACAAACAGAGCGTTATCTCAGCTCGTGACCGTGGCAGGTCCCCGCACTGGCACAGACACACCCTCAACACTCACTGAGTCTCTACAGTCAAATCCTGGTGTACTGTGACTACAAGAGCATGTCGGGGCTGGAGCTCCTCGACGAGTGACCCCCATTCACACTCCCCTTACCCCTTCCCACAGTTCGATGACATCAGAGAGGATTACATGACTCACACTCAACATTTTAGGAACAGCTTCTCCTCCCTCCATCAGAGCTTTGAATTGTCCATGAACCCATCAACAGTACCTCGCCTTTCCTCTTTTGTACGTTTTAATTTAAGCTTATTGTAATTTTTTGTGTCTTGTGTTGTACTACTGCCACACAAGAACAAATCTCAACATTTCATGGCATATGTCAATGATAATGATTCTGGTATTTCTCAGAGACTTTTTCTTTCTCCACAGGTGCTGCCTGACCTAGAAGTTACTGATTTATTTCACATTCTCAGTACCTGTAGGTATTTTTTCCAGCTAGGGCCTAGACTCGGGATAGGGGAGCAGCAGTGTGGGGCTGGAAAGGGGGTCATGAAGTTTTGGAAACTGTGGAGTCTTAGTCACTGAGTTTACTCAGAGGTGTGTTGATTTCTGGATAGGGAATGGAAGGATAGGGAATTAGTGCAGGAAGATGGGACTGAGGCCACGAACAGAGGAGTTGGGTGAGGGGGTTTCCTCCTACTCTTGTGTAGCAGGACAACTCCATAGTCACTCAGTCCTTGATGACAAGTGATGAGTGGCACTCTGGATAGTGTAGAAGGTTGTCAAAGGATGCAGTGGGATATAAATACTTTGCAAATATGGATGGAGAAATGGCAGGTAGGGTTTAATCCAGCCAAATGTGGGAGATCAAATGTAATAGGACAGTACACAATTAATGTCAGGATCGTTAACAGTGTTGACGAGCAGAGGGACCATGGCTCCCTGAAAGTTAAGGTGCTACAGAAGGGATGTGCATGCTTGCCTTTATTAATCAAGGCAATGAGTTCAAAAGCTGGGAAATTGCTTTGCAGCTTTATAAAACTCTTCTTTGAAGTATTGCATTCAATTCTGGTCACGCCATTATAGAAAGGATGTGGAGGCTTTGACGAAGAGGCAGAGGATTCAGCGTGCTGCCTGGATTAGAGGGCATTTGCTATCAGGAGAGGCTGGACAAACTTAGGTTGTTATCTCTGCAGCAGTGGGAGTTGAAAGGAGACCAGACAGAGGTCTGTAAGATTCTGAGAGGCACAGACAGAGTAGACAGACCATATCTTTTTTACCAGGATCAAAGTGTCTAGTACCAGAAAGTATGAATTTAAGGTGAGAGAGGGGAAGTGCAAAGGAGATGAGCGGGCAAGTTTTCCTTTTACACTGAGAGTGATGTGGACCTAGAATGTTCTGCCAGGGGTGGTTGTGGAGGCAAACACAATAGATGCATTTACGAGAATAGAGGAATATCGACATTGTGTAAGCAGAAGGGATTGTTTTAGTGAAGTGTTTAATTACTAGATTATTTCATTTGGCACAACATTGTAGGCCAAAGAGCCTGTTCCTGTGCTGTACCACGTTCTATGTCTCACTGGGGAGGCAGCATTCTGACAAAACTTCTGTGTTACGATTCACATTCTCTTGCCTGCGATCACCAGCAGGGCACAGACAGATTACGTACCTGACAGGTCTGGGTCAAGCAGGGTTTGAAAGGGACAAGCCAGTCTTTGGAGCTGTTGTATACCTTCCCATCCAACACACACTCTGCAGAGAAGAGACAAAGACTGGTGAAGGTGAAGATTGGTTGAGATCACAAGGTGATGACCCACCTTCCTCTGCACCTGCTAAGAACCGTTCCCAATGGGAGGCCATTCAACCCACTGAATCCGTACTAACACTTGAAAATTGCACGAGTTTCCTTCATGCTCCATAAGTCTGTGTATGTTGGTGTTTCCAGTGTTATCCCAGCTCCCCTGTAAGGTTCCTGCTAAAGCTATTTTTACCGTCCTTTTCGACAATGTCCCAGATTAGAATAATTTGTTGCTTCAATAAACTCCTGTCTCTCTATGCCCTTGTCACCACCCTCCCTACTACAGGACAGAGGGGCTCTCCCCATTAGCCCCTCAGTGGCTCAGAGTGGTTTGATTAAATCACCTTGTATCATTCTCTGCCCCAGTCTCTCCTCGGATCTGTACCTCTCGTGCTGGGACCATTCCTGTAGATCTCACCTCCCCCTACAGGGCCATCTACTGGTGATATTTTCATCATCTGTAGTGTTCACCCTGTGTCAACGTAAAATTTGGTGGCTTGATTTCTGCAAAGATGGACTAATGTCAGCAGGGACCAAAATCCAGAAGCCCTGTCAGTGGTTCTGTGTCACTGGAGATTGACCGGAAGGATAGCTGAAAACAAGGGCTTAAGTTACACAGAAAAAGCCGAGGGGTGATCTGAGCACAGTTTCCATGCTGTTGTAAGGTATGTATGTATGTGAGTGTGAGTGTGAGAGCAAGAGCGTGTGAGTGAGTGTGAGTGTGAGTGTGAGTGTGAGTCAAGGAGTATGCAAGAGTGACTAAGTGAGTCTGTGCCTTTGTCAGTGAGAGAGAGAGCTGCTGTTTCAGGGTATAGGTCTACATGCCTGACAGTCAGGGACAGAAGTGAAAAGTGTTCAATCCAGCCCTAATTCAGTGTGAGTTTGGGGACACAAATCATTCTGGGATAAATTGACGGACTACATCTTGAGCAAAGACACAGGAGGTGGCTTCAGACTAGCCCATAGATCGTGTAACAGATGCATAGACATGTGTACAGACACACAGACAGGTGCACGGACACACAGACAGGCACTTAGGTGAGGCAGACAGATGCATATGTACACAGACAGACATACAGACAAGACTAACAGGAACAAATGCACACAGACAAGTGCACAGACAGACAGGTGTACAGACACACAGACAGGCACTCAGACACACTGACAGGCATACAGACAAGGCAGAGGGGTGCACAGACACACGGACAGACTGTAACCTGGGAGCACCTTTGCACTTCTCGCAGCAGGCTCCAGTCTGTTTGATGACGAGTGCACAGTGCTTGGGCAGTGGGGGACACTTCTCTCTGGTACATCGCACCTCTTTGTTCTGCAAAGGAAATGAACAATGAACAGGGAACTCAGAGTCGAAGGAATGTGTAATCACAGCAACACTGGAGGAGAGGCAGGAGGAGGAGTGGGGAGTCCTGGGGTGTGAGGATCACCAAGAAATGGGGAAGGTGAGGCGGAAGAGGCCATGGAGGACAGTGGGAGGGACAGCAGAATAAAGGGGTGACAATGGAGGGAGGGGGAGACAATGGAGGGAAATGGGGGTGGGGGTGGGAATGGGGACAAAATGCAAGACAAGTGCCTCTTTGTTCTCTTAGAGACATGCAGTTCTTTATATTCCAGCACAGACAAAGCCTACACGACACAGGGATTAAATTATTCTCACTAAAATTGGTCCAAATTTTGTAATTTGAAAACTAGGACCTGACCAATCTTCCTGCACTGAGGTTGAATAAGGGGGCGATGTTACACACCCCCACAAGCTACTGTACATCCCAGGAAATCTCCTGTATTGACTCTACACAAGGAACTTTTGGCCAGTGCTCTGGTTTAAATACTCCAGGTTTCAGACTATAACACAGCAGAGTATTGCACAGGAACAGACCCTTTGGTTTACTATGTCTATACTGACCATGATGCCAATTTAAACTAACACCATCTGCCTTCACATGGTCTGTATCCCTCCATCCCCTGCCTGTTCATGTGTCCATCTAACTGCCTCTTAAATGTTGCTGTCATTTCTTCTTCCCCCATGTCCCCTGGCAAAGCATTCCAGGCATCCTCTAGATCTCTTTTAAACTTACCCCCTCTCACTTTGAATGCATGACCTCAGTATTTGACATTTCCAGCATTGGAAAAAGACTCTGGCTATCTGCCCCAGGGGTTCTGAACCTGTGGTCCATAGACCCCTCATTTCATGGTATTGGTCCATGGCATCAGAAAGGTTGGAAACCCCTGATCTACCCTGTCTATGCCTCTCATATTGGTTAGGTTGCTCCTTATCTCACAGCACTCCAGAGGAAATGTCCAAGTTTGTTCAATTAACACACTCAGACAACATCCTGGTAAACCTCTTCTGAACCCACAGCATCTGCATGTAATTTGGCAACCAGAACTGCACACAATGCCACCAACGTGGCCTCACTGAATTTTCACACAGCTGCAACATGACTTTCCAACTTCTATACTCAACATCATGTCCGGTGACGGCAAGTATGCAGATACAGCTTTACCACCCTCTCTACTTGTGTTGCCACTTTCAGAAAGCGATGGACTTGCATCCCAAGATCCCTTACACATCAGAGGTCCTAAGGATCCTGCCATCTACAGCAGTGGCCCCCAACCTCCAGGCCGCGGACCGATACATTGCCGCAAAGCACGCAGCGGTACAACGGTAGCTGGGACGTACCCAGCACATCTTTAAGAAAAAAGCCGAAATAAACAAGCTAATGAATTAATTAGGTGCCACCCGCCATGTAAATGTCAGCCCAGATCAGAGGCGATGCAATCGGCAATCGCCTCTGATCTGGGCTGACATTTACGTGCCTGGCGGCACCTAATTAATTAGCTTGTTTATTTCAGCTTTTTTCTTAAAGATGTGCTGGGTTCGTTCCGGCTACCACTGCACCACTGCATTCTTCGTGGCCTGGTATCGGTCTGCGGCCTGGAGGTTGGGGACCACCAATCTACAGTGTACTTTCCTCTTACCTTTGTCCTCCCAAATGCAACACTTCACACTTGCCAGAATTAAATTCCATTTGCCATTTCTTCACCCATATTTCCAAGTGATCTAAATCCTGCTGAATCCTTTGACAACCTTCCTTACTACCCACAACTCTACCAAAGTTTGGGTTCCTGCAAATCTACACTTTTTGTCCAGCAGTTCATATACATCCATCCCCAGATTAAACACACCAAACTTACGGCCAGGCAGACACAGATGAGTGATTGGACTGAGGTGTTTTGGAAGGGGTTATCAAACATTCCTTCCTGCAGAGGCTTGTGGAGCTCTCTTTCACACACCAGAGTTTTCAGGAACCAAATGACCTCGACATCTCATTCCTCAATCTTTACAACCCAAGACCCGTCTGTGGAAAGTATAACACACGTACTGATTACTTCACTTCCTGCAGACAAATTAATAAAGGCTGAATATGTTTGCCAGGAACTGCTGAGTGCAGTTGATCAAAATTCCTCTGTGGTGGCATAAACCAATACTT
Source organism: Mobula birostris (assembly GCF_030028105.1). NCBI lineage: Eukaryota > Metazoa > Chordata > Chondrichthyes > Myliobatiformes > Myliobatidae > Mobula > Mobula birostris. The sequence goes on along the minus strand of NC_092370.1, from coordinate 115,100,006 downwards.
TGGTCTGCCATTCTGCATTCTATCTTCCATGAAATCAACAACATTTAAGTCACATCTGTGTCAAATTTAGTTAATGAAGTGGCCATGGGAGAAATGGAATTCAAAAATTATACCATCTAGAGCAAGGTTCAGTCACGTGTTCTATTGATGGAAAGCCAATGATTAAAGTCACAAAGTAACATGCCCTGGATTAAGGACTACGTATTAATACCAGACTCCTCACTCCAGCTTTCTACTGAAGGACAACAGCCACGAGGCTGCTGTCCTTCAGTGCTTACTGATAAAATGGTCGGGGATTGAAGTTATTTCTTGCAAAACAAAAAAATACTGCAAGCCAGAAGATTGTGATGTTTGGGCACATTTAATCCAGGGAAGACATTGATCTGTGAAATCCACTTCTGTTAGTTAATCCAGTTTTACTGCAAAAGCCGGATCAGAATTCTCTGCCCAAACGTGGATAGCCCGTTGCCGAGGCAACAGGGACCAGAGGGCCCTAGAACTGATGACTGACCTTCACCCTTCTCCTCCAGCTAACAGCAGCAGTCCGATAATCAGTCTCTGACCTGGATTTTCCTTCGTGGTAACAAGTTGAGTTGAGCCAGTCTGACACCAGCCTCCATGCAAAGTGGTGGGGCCATTTACCACTGGATCCCAATTTCCAGCTCAGCAGAGACGGTGATGTGTGCCTCTCTCTATGCGCAACAATGTCACAATGGCTTGGCCGATTCCATTAGCTCATTCCTGACGACACATCCCAGAGGTTGCCAAGTAGTCTCACCGATAATTTTAGATACTGCAGCTCATAAAGCCCACCCCACATGTAGTCAGCTCTCCATCTTGGTCTGAGCCTTGGGGCAGAGTCCTCCTGATCAGTGGTGACATCATGACCCACGCCCACGTGTAAAACCACTCTGGCTCCCTTCAGTTCCTCCATTATCTGCAGCCAGAATCCCACACCCCCAGGAAAGAACAGCTCCATCACAGTGCAAACGTCTGGACCCTGGAGAGGTGTAGGAGGGGTGGGATGGGGACCTCAAGCAGCTCACAAATACAAATTATAAGCAGGGTGCTCCAGGACACTGTTCCCCCAAATGTCTACTACTGTAGGTGGACGGTACCTCTTCCCACCCCCTGGCTCATTTTGTTTATGATGGGAAGCTGCACAGAGGACCCTCACCCTGCTGGGAGCACTGAGACTAACTGAACCAGAGGTGGCTCTGTTATCTATTGACAGAGTGAAGGGAGAGGCCAGGAGTCCAGTGGGTGACCCTGCCAACACCACTCACCCACCTCATTACCACTCCACTGACCCCGAGTGGCAGAAACCCCATCAAGCATGTTCACTGTGCACCAGGTTTCGGCCACACTAGGCTGTGGGGCGTATAAGTTCCTGCTAACCTGTGAAAACTGCAAACATTCCGTGCACTCAGGCTGCAGGTCGCTGCAATGAATCCAAAGTCTACTAACACACTGTTGCACACATTTCCGCTCACAGTCTGGCAGGACCAGCAGACAGGGAGCACCCACTGACTCATGTGAGGCAGCACTGCCTTCGTCAGTATCATCGCCTTCAAAAACTCTCCCTAGCAGTTCAGAGTGTTCAGTTACAAAGAATGCTGGGGTGGAACTGGGACTACTCTGAAAGGGCAAGTGGTGAATTTCCTTCATAGAACGTATTCTATCTGAAACATTCTGTCTAGATGCATAATGGGTTGGTACGGCAACTGCTCTGCACAAGACTGCAGGAAACGGTAGAGTTGTGGACACATCTCAGCACATCACAGTAACCAGCCTCCCCTCCATGGACCCTGTCTGTACTCTTCGCTGCCTCAGTAAAGCTGCCAGCATAATCAAAGACCCCTCCCACCCCAGTCATCCTCTCTTCTCCCCTCTCCCACTGGGCACAAGTTACAAAGGCCTGGAAACACTGACACCAGGATCACGAACAACTTCAGTCCCACTGTTATCAGACTCGTGAAAAGAACTCTTGTATGATAAGATGGTCTTTTGGCATCACTATATACCTCATTACAATCTTACACTTTATCATTTACCAGCATAGCATCTTTTCAGTTGCTTTTATAATTTATTCTGCTTTATTTTTTAACCATATTCTACTTCAATGCACTGTGCAATAATTTGATCTGTATGCAAAAGAAGTTTTACATTGTATCTTGGTACATGTGACAGTAATAAACCAACACCAGCACCTTGCTCAGAAGTTGCAGGGATTAGATGTGGCAGTATGAGGTGCATCAGTCTGAGCTAAGCGTGTGGGAGAGTGAGTGTGTCAGTATGTAGTGTGAGCTTTAGTGTGGGGAAGTGTGTGTCAGCTTGGGGTGGGTGTGTCAGTGTTGGATGAGTGTGTCAGTGTGTGGTAGGTGTGCCAGCATGGGGTAGGTTTGTCAGTGTGGGGTGGGTGTGCCAGCACGGGGTAGGTGTGTCAATGTGGGGTGGGTGTGTCAGTGTTGGATGAGTGTTTCAGTGTGTGGTAGGTGTGTCAGTGTGGGGTGGGTGTGTCAGTGTTGGATGAGTGTTTCAGTGTGTGGTAGGTGTGTCAGTGTGGGGTGGGTGTGTCAGTGTTGGATGAGTGTGTCAGTGTGTGGTAGGTGTGTCAGCGTGGGGTGGGCGTGTCAGCGTGGGGTGGGCGTGTCAGCGTGGGGTGTCAAATGCAAGTGAGTGTGTCAGTGTAGCTGGGAAGTGGAGTAGAGCTGCAGTAGATGGTGCTGCCGCTGCACTGGTGGTGGTGGTGACTCAGTGAGAAGTGAACCTGGCTGTGGCAGGGTAACACAGTCCAGCCGCACACACACACCAGCCTCTGTGCAGGCCACAAACACCTGGAGCGTCAATTCCTGTAGCAACATCAGAGACAGCCTAATCCAGCAGATTGTCATGCAGTGAGAGATTCCCTCACTATCAGTGACAGTCTACCCCAGACCCCTCCAGGGCACCGAGGAATGGCAATAAATACCGTCCTGTCCAAACATGGCCAGGTCCTGAAAGTGAACAGAACAAACCAACCAACAGTTTTGTTTGTGTCCCACTCTCACTATCAGCTGAGAGAATGGGTCAGTCCAATTCCCAGCTCCATTCCCAAAGAAACATAGAAACACTGCATTGAAAAGGTCTGTTGACATTGTTTTCCTTCTGATGTCTGGGCACAAATTTCACATTCTGTGAGCCGTGTGTGAACCAGATCACAGGTTAGATTACAAAATCACTTGCATTATGGCAACTAAAAATATTAACATCAGAAAGCTGTCAAAACATTACCTGATCATATTCAAAACATTAACCTGATCTTCAAAAATAACTTTGGAAGTGCCAGGAGGCCAGTGAAGCCAGTTAGGTCAGATAGTGTTTTTGATGCAGAGAGCTCTGCCTGTGACTCAAGTGTTCATGTGTGTGTGAGATGTGACCCTCATTGCACCTTCGTTCAGCCCACAAGTACATTATCACGCTGTGAATTGTGCACGAGGCTCAGGTGAAATCAGTTTCAAAGGGAAACCATCTCCAATGCAACAAGCCCATCAAACTTTTGATTTAATCTGGACAATGAATTATATCAAAACACATCAGCCAGATTTCATGTTTGGTTATAATATTAAAGCAAAATGCAGAAGGTCCTCTGAAACTGGGCAACCCGTTTATTATAGAACATTTTCTCAGATTTCATTCATAGCTCTTCTGGACAGGTATCACTAGATCCTGTGCTCTACAGATCTTATTTAAACTTATAAAGTTCTTACAGGAGTAGACAGACTGCACGCAGGGAGGAATTTTCCTTCTCACTAGGAGTCCCCATGACCTGGGATTAAGGAGGATACTAGGGCTAAAATGAAGAGAAATCTCTTCACCCAAGGAATGGTGAGCTTTAGAGTTCTCCACCACAGGGGGCAGCAGAGACCAAGCTGCTGAATATTACATAGAACACATGACAGGTCAGGTTCTTTGGTATGTAGTGGTGTGCAGATCTTTTAACTTACTCCAAAATAAATCTAACTCACCCTCCCACACAGCCCTCCATTTTTTCATCCCTATATAAGAATCTCTTAAATGTCTCTGATGGATCTACCTCCAGCAGTACATTCCATGCACTCACCACTCTGTATAAACTTTATCTCTGAGATCCCCCCTATACTTTCCTTCAATCACCTTAAAATAATGCTCTCTCATATTAGCCATAGCTGCCCTGGGAAAAAGGCACTGGCTGTCCACTTATACACCTCTCTCAAGTCTTCTGTCATCCTCCTTCGCACCAAAGAGAAAGGCCCTAGTTTGCAACACACATCAAAGTTGCTGGTGAACACAGTAGGCCAGGCAGCATCTCTAGGAAGAGGTACAGTTGACGTTTCGGGCCGAGACCCTTCGTCAGGACTAACTGAAAGAAGAGCTAGTAAGACATTTGGATAAGAGATCCAAATAATATCTAAGTGTGGTCTACCTAGAGTTTTACATCTTGAACTCAGTCCCCTGGCTAACAAAGGCAAACACACCATACGCTTTCTTAACTACCTTATCAATATGCACTGTAACTTTGATGAATCTATGGAAGGGGACCCCAAGATCCCTGTTTCCTCTACACAGCTAAAAATCCTACCACTAACCCTGTACTATGGCTTCAAGTTCAACACTTCAAAGTGAATCACTCCACACTTTTCCAGATTGAACTCCATCTGCCATTATTGAGCCCAGTTCTGCATTCTATCAATGTCCCATTATAACCTGTGACAACCTTCTGCACTATCTACAACACCACCAATCTTCATGTCACCTGCGAACTTACTAACCCACTGTTCCACTTCCTCATCCAAGTCATTTATAAAACTCACAAAGAGCAGAAGTCCCAGAACAGCAACCTGCTGAACACCACTAGTCAGCAGACATCCAGGCAGAATACACTCCATCTACATGACTCTCTTCCTTCTGTGTCACTTCCTCGAAGAATCCAATCAGGCTTGTGAGGCATGACCTGTTCCTCACAAAGCCATATTGACTATCCTTAATCAGACTATGCTTCTCCAAATGCACATAAATTTTGTGTCTTCAACAGTTTCCCCACCTCTGATGTAAGACTCACTTGTCTATAATTCCTAGGATTATCCCTATTACTTTTCTTGAAACTTTTAGCCACCTTCCAATTTTCTAGTCCTATTCCTGTAGTCATGTTCTTAAGAAGCATATGAGACAGAAAGGGTGAGGACAGAGGAAGGTCAACTGTGATGCACTACATGGAGGGGAAGACTTGGACTCCATGGCCTTCTGCTCTTGTGAACCAGAAGTTAGCAAATGTCTCCCCTGACCTGAGGGTCTGGTGCCCCAAAAAGGATCAAATGGACATGAAGTCTGAATGGGTCTTCGTCCTCTCAACAACCCAGGTGCTCACACAACCAACCTCTCCAGCTGTGCCCACCTGAGCTCTCCTGATCCAGGTGTCCAGAGAGTGAACGTAGAACAGTACAGCACAGGAACTTGGCCCACAACATCTATGCCGAACACAATGCCAAATTAAACTCAATCCCTTCTATCTAGAGCTGATTGTGGACTTTAGGAAGGTGCAGGCTAACCACTCCTCATTGCAGATTCATGGCTCCTCCGTGGAGAGAGTTAGAAGCACCAGGTTTCTGGGAGTGTACGTTACGGACAATCACACCTGGTCCCTTAACACCACCTCTTTGGTCAAGAAAGCACAGCAGCAGCTCCAACTCTTGAGGAGATTGAGACAAGTGAGGCTCCACCACCCACCACCCCCTGCCCCATTATAATCAATTTTTACCGGAGCACCATCAAGAGTGTCCTGGCCAGCTGGATCACCATCTGATACAGGAATTGCAAGGAATCTGACCACGAGTCCTTACAAAGGATAGCAAGAACTGGTGAGAGGATCACTGGGGTCTCTCTTCCATCCATCAGAGATATTCATCAGGAGCGCTGTGTATGCAGGGCTCTTAGCATTGTTGATGATCCCTCCCATCTGTTTAATGATGCCTTACTCCTTACCATCAGACAGGAGGTACTGTAGCATTAATACAAGAACTGTTAGGATGGGAAACAGCTTCTTCCCCCAGGCTGTGAGAGTATTGAACTCCCTGCCACCACCCATGTCTCATCATTCATGAAGCGCCAGTAGCTTTATATTGTTTACTTTTTAATTTGTGTCATAAGTGCACCTATTATTTGTTAATCTACTAGAGGTAATATTATTTTATGTCTTGTGTGTGAATGGTGTGTACTGTCCTGTGCACCTTGGTCTGGAAGATGCATGTACAGATGAACCACAATAAACTGAACTTGAACTTGATCCTCGTTCCCTGCACATTCTGTCAGTGCTGCACTTTCTCTGTAACTGTGGCACCTTATTCTGCATTCTGTGATTGTTTTTCACTGCATTGATGTGATGAAGTGATCTGTATGGATGGCATGCAAAACAAGTTTTTCACTTTGGCTTGGTGTATGTCATAGAGTCGTGCTGAATGGAAAAAGGCCCTTCAACCCGACTCGATCGTGGTAACTGAGTTGCCCAGCAAGCTAGTCCCATCTACCCATGTTTAACTCACAGATCTCTAACCACCTCCTATCCATGTACCGATCTAGATGGCTTTTAAATTTTGCTAATATGGCTGTGTCAACCACTATTTCTGGTTGCTCATTCCAATTATGCACCACCCTTTGTGTAAAGAAGCTGTACCGAATGTCCCTCTTAAATATCTCACCTCTGATTTTAAACCGATGCCCTCATGTTTTTAGCTCCTCCTCCCTGAAAAAAAGTCTATGTGCTTTCACCCTGTTTATGCCTGTCTATCAGGTCACCTCTCGATCGCTTACATTCCAGTGAATAAAGTCCCAGCCCATGCAACCTGTCTTTGTGGCCACTTTATTAGGTACACCTGCTTGTTAATGCAGACATCAAATCAGCCAATCATGTGGCAGCAACTCAATGTATAAAAGCATGCAAACATGGTCAACTGGTTCAGTTATTGTTCAGACAGAACATTAGAACAGGAAAGAAATGCAATCTAAGAAGAGACCTGAAATGGACAGACTACAGCAGTAGAAGACCACATTGGGTGCAAGTCCGACTGTGCAAGTCTTATGTAGACTTTGCACTGCATTAGACACAGGCTTCCAGTTGGAGAAACAACCCTTGACCATTATCCTTCGCTTCCTACCACTGAACCAATCAGCTATTTCCCTCACCCCCACCCCTGGATCCCATGCGAGACTAGACCACAGGCTAGTCCGCCATGAGTGGCCCTGTCAAAGTCCTTTTTAAAGTCCACATGGACAACATCCACTGCCCCACCCCACCTCTATCTTCTTGGTTACGTTCTTGAAGAACTCCAAGATTTGTCAGACATGACTTCCTATGCACAAAGCTGAGCTGACTATTGCAAATCAGACCCATTTCTCCAAATGATGGTCTAACCCTTTACCTTACAATCCTTTCCAAGACTTAATCCACCAATAATGTCAGATTCACTGGTCCATAGTTTCCTGGCTTGTTTTCACTACCCTTTTTAAACAACCCAGTAATGTGTCAGCCACTTTCCAGTCTTCAGGTACTTCCAAAATCTCTGTAAGGCCTTCCAAAATTTATTCTCTAACTTCCATCAAGGTCTGGGACCAGGTCAGGCCCAGAGGAATTATCCACCATACTACTGTTATAGCCTCCATACTTCCTCCCTACAAATTCTTCTGTGGTTCAAGATGAAACCAATGATTTCATCCATTTCTTGTTTTCCATCATTTTCCCCACAGTAAAAATGGACGAGAAATATGGGGGCTGAGAGGAAAAATGGATCAGCCATGATAAAATGGTTAGCAGACTCAATGGGACAAATGGCCTAATTCTGCTCCTATATCTTATGGTCTTAACTACACGTAGTCTAACATTCAACATTGGCCTTCATAAATCAATATGTTGAGTGTAGGAGTTGGGAACTTTTGATGAAATTGTATAAGATGTTGCTGAGGCCTAATTTGGAGTACTTTGTGAAGTTTTGGTCACCTACTTACAGTTAAGGTGTACAGTAAATAAGATTGAAAGAGTACAGAGAAAATTTACAAGGATGTTGCCGAGACTTGAATACCTGAGTTATAGGGAAAGGTTAAATAGACTACGATTTTCTTCCCTAGAATGGAGAAGACTGAGCGGAGATTTAATAGAGGTGTACAAAATTATGAGGGCTATTGATAGGGTAACAGGAAGCCGGATTTTTCACTGAGGTTGGGTGAGATTAAACTAGAGATCATGAGTTAAGGGTGAAAGGTGAAATGTTTAAGAACATGAGGGGGAACTTCACTCAGAGAGTGGGGAGATTGTGGAATGAGCTGCCAATTCAAATGGTGGATGCAGGGTCAATTTCAACACTGAGTAGACATTTAGATAGGTGCATGGCTGAGTTGGGTATTTAGGACTATGGTCTGGGTGACTAGGCAGATTAGTGGTTCAGCACAGACTAGATGGGCCAAAAGGCCTGTATCTGAGCTGTAATGTTCCTTGACTTTTTTGTCTATGACTAGCTGGCAGTCACCACCTGGGATTTATTTACAGAAACACAGGGTAGAAAGACATGGAAATCTTGATGAAACTTCATAAAATACTGGTTGTGTCATAACTGAAGTAACTGTGTCCAGTTCTGGGCCACACCTTAAGATGTGAATGTTTTGGAGGATGCCGAAGAAATTTACAAAGTGATTCATCCCAGGGGTGAGAGGATTTGGAGTTTCCTCTTGGAACAGAGGAGGCTGTGAATGAATCTAATGGAGGAGAGAGAGAAAAAAGGTATTTCCATTAATAGAGGCTCAAGAACTGGAGATATTGATACTGAAGATAATGGTTGCTTGGTAAGTTGATGGAGAAGATCCTGAGGGGCAGGATTTATGAACATTTGGAGAGGCACAATATGATTAGGAATAATCAGCATGGCTTTGTCAAAGGCAGGTCGTTCCTTACAAGCCTAATTGAATTTTTTGAGGATGTGACTTTACACATTGATGAATGTAGAGCAGTAGATGTAGTGTACGTGGATTTCAGCAAGGCATTTGATAAGGTACCCCATGCAAGGCTTATTGAGAAAGTAAGGAGGCATGGGATCCAAGGGTACATTACTTTGTGGATCCAGAACTGGCTTGCACACAGACGGCAAAGATTGGTTGTAGATGGGTCATATTCTGCATGGAGGCTGGTGACCAGTGGTGTACCTCAGGGATCTGTTCTGGGACCCCTTCTCTTCGTGATTTTTATAAATGACCTGGATGAGGAAGTGGAGGGATGGGTTAGTAAATTTGCTGATGACACAAAGGTTGGGAGTGTTGTGGATAGTGTGGGGGGCTGTCAGAAGTTACAGCGGGACATTGATAGGATGTAAAACTGGGCTGAGAAGTAGCAGATGGAGTTCAACCCAGATAAGTGTGAGGTGGTTCATTTTGGTAGGTCAAATATGATGGCAGAATATAGTATTAATGGTAAGACTCTTCGCAGTGTGGAGGATCAGAGGGATCTTGGGGTCCGAGTCCACAGGACACTCAAAGCTGCTGCTCAAGTTGATTGTGTGGTTAAGAAGGCATACAGTGCATTGTCCTTCATCAGCTGTGGGATTGAGTTCAAGAGCAGAGAGGTAATGTTACAGCTATATAGGACCCCGGTCAGACCCCACTTGGAGTACTGTGCTCAGTTCTGGTCACCTCACTACAGGAAGGATGTGGAAACTATAGAAAGGGTGCAGAGGAGATTTACAAGGATGTTGCCTGGATTGGGGGGCATGCCTTATGAGAATAGGTTGAGTGAACTCAGCCTTTTCTTCTTGGAGTGACAGAGGATGAGAGGTGACCTGATAGAAGTGTATAAGATGATGAGAGTCATTGATCATGTGGATAGTCAGAGGCTTTTTCCCAGGGCTGAAATGGCCAGCACGAGAGGCCACAGTTTTAAGGAGCTTGGAGGAGATGTCAGGGGTAAGTTTTTTTATGCAGAGAGAGGTGAGTGCATGGAATAGGCTGCTGGCAGTGGTGGTGTAGGTGGAAGCAATAGGGTCTTTTAAGAGACTCCTGGATAGGTACATGGAGCTTAGAAAAATGGAGAGCTATGGGTAACCCTAGGCAATTTCTAAAGTAAGTACATGTTCAGCATAGTATTGTGGGCCGGAGGGCCTGTATTCTGCTGTAGGGTTTCTATGTTTCTATGAATGAAGGTGATAAGCAAAATAACTAAAACTGAAATGAATAATGAAGTGATTTACACAGCAAGCAGTTGGGATTTGGGATGCTCTACATCCCAAAGGAGCTGCAGGGCTATGAGGAGAGGATCAGGACGTGGGACTGGCTGGATTGAGCTTACATAGGGCTGGTATAGACATGACTTGAGTCTTTCTGTGCTACAACAATTCCCTTGATTCCAAGGTGTTAGCTGACAATAGCCTTTGCAAACAACAGCCATCAAACTGGTGACATCTTTTCTGTCTGATTTGCGGGTCATGGGGAGGGAGAAGTGTCCATGTGTGGGCAAGGTGGCCATGCATGCCGTCTGTGAATCCGGTGAATAGTAAAGACAACAGTAACAGTGGAGAGGTGACATTGCATTGATGGGTCCAGGGTTGCAGTGTCTATCAGGTGGTCTGAACCTTACTGTAGTGAAGAAATGCCAGCTCCATCACCTCCAGTTGCTATCTTCCAGAGAGGTCTTCAAGGGTCACAAGGTGATCCTTGCAACTGAGGACTGCAAACGTACAGGAGACTGGCTAGTGTGATACAGTATGGCACTGCACTTTACTCACAGGACTTGGTATCAAACTGACCTCTCACCAACTGTAAAAGTCCGCACGGACCTAGAGTGCACTGCACAAGCTGCCTGCGATTCAGCACAGACTGCAAACGAGCAGTTTTACACTCAATTTATTCAAACAGGAGCTGAACTTCCAAACGTAAACCAGTGACTTGGCTCCAACCCGTGTTGATAAACATTTGCTCCCACTTCTCCACATACGGAGCTGTTAATCAAGCAAACAGGGCAGTGTGCCTGGTAAGCATTCAGCGCATGCACACATCCAGGAAAACAATCAATGTTGAAACTGTGTACGCATCACTGAGGAAGCCAGCTTCTCGAACAGACACCAGCAGTCCCTAGGGGATAGGGTTCCCCCGAGCACTCAGCCGCAGTGATACAGAGGCCATGCTTCTTCCTGGCCTCTCAGTGCCACGACAAGGGAAGATATTCAGAGCTGGTCACGCACAGCCGACCCATTCAACTGAGCAGCCAGGTTCAGTCCCAAACTCTTTCCAATCCAACACTTCCCCACTTTGTGGGAAAATATAAAGAATGGCAGAAGCTGTTGAGAGTCCCCGAAAACACTCAGGAGATTTTTTTCCTGGTCACAACAAAGGAAACAATAAAGCCCCAAATCCATGTCACTGAGTGGAGTTCACTGACAATCTTTGGGGTTCAGTATTACGCATTTCACTCTGACTGTCGGTAGTTTACTGACTGGGACATCCTGAGCTAATAAGGGGGACTGTGGCAACAGTTCACTTTCCCTACACTGGAGACACAGTGTACGGGGGCTGAGTGAACTGGAGATCAATAATGTAAGGGCAAGATTCATGTAAACATACAACACAAAAACAGGTCCTTCGGCCCAACTGGTCCATTTGCCTACACTGGTCTATATCCCTCTAAATCTTTCCTATCCATGTACCTGTCCAAGTAGCTTTAAAATGTTAATATACATGGCTCAACCACTTCCTCTGGCATATCATCCCTGAAACACTCCCTGGGTGAAAAATTTGCCCCTTAATCCCTTTAAATCTCTCCCTTTTCACCATAAACCTTTGCCTCTTACTTCTTGGTTCCACAATTTTTGGAAAAAGACCATGTGCATTCACCCTTCACCAAGACTATGCCCTTCATAATTTTATACATTTCTATAAAATCATCTTTCATTCTCCTATACTCTGGTGAAAATAAGTTACCACCTGCTCAACCTCTCTCCATAACTCAGTCCTGGCAGCATCCTTATTAAACTTCTCTGCACTCTTTTCAGCTCAATGGCACCTTTCTTATAACAGGGTGACCAAATCTGAACACGATATTCCAAATGCAGCCTCACCAATGTCTGGTACCACTGCAACATAACATCCCAACTTTCACACTCAGTGCCTTGACTGATGAAAGCCCAGCGTGCCAAATGCCTTCTTCATGAGACACCATTTTCAGGGAAGAAGTGCTTGTACTCCTAGATCCCTCTATTCCACAACACTTTGCCGGGGCCTACAGGTCCAGCGAAGTTACAAAGGAGCAGGTTTCCTATGCCATTAACTAGACCCACCCAGAAATGCCGTAAGAGAAATGCCAAGGACAGTTCCAGGGATGTTTCTAAGAGCAGAGACATCCAGATTTTCTTTTACTTTTTATCGGGAGATTTTGACAAGACCCCAGCCCAGAGTTACCATTCCCTGAGGCTTTTCATACTTGCACCAGCCACAGACATTTCCTGATGCAAACCCACAATGATCCCAGCTCTGGACCACAGTGATTCAGCAGCCAGATATGCTCCAACAGGAGTCCTTAGACACGCAGAGCGTCTCGTGGTCCGAGCACAGCACCGGAGCTCGCAGGGCGCAACTACCCATTCTGTTCACCCTGAAAGCAGAGAGTAACTGCTAGAGCGAGAACCCTGTGCCGAGAATTTTAGAGGGTCTGCTGATCCGGTTTTACTCCTTGGCGACGAGCTCAGTGTTTCAGAGAACCAGCGGCAGTAATAGTGAAAGTCTCGAGCTGATCTAGTCCACTGAATTCGGGTGTTCCACATGGAGAGGTGGTTGTGCGCTTCCGGAGCCCGGCAAACCCGCTGGTGCTACCGCACCCACACACATCGCACCTGCAGCCCTGACGCCGGCCACACTCGGCTGCAGATCCGGGAGGTGCCTGTCCTCGGGCTGGCGCCCTGTACCACCAACACAGCCTGGTACTAAAGTTTCCTAAGTCTGCTCCCTCTGACCGTCCCTGCGATAACACGTTAGGCACCCCATCACCAACTGGACCGACAGATGCCCCGGTGACTTCTGTCCAAAGGATATAATCGGGCTCAGTCGGAGTTTGCAAATTGTAGTCAGGAATGCAAGAAAACCAACAAACCAACAGCTAGTCTGCAATCGGCGAGAATTAAACGAGAGTCCCGGGTGTCCGACAATGCGCTGACAAAGAACTGACAGCTGTCTGTGGGGCATAGGCCGGTGCAAGCGGCTGCCGGACACACACACAATCCCAATAGTGAAGCGGACAAAGCAACGAACCGCACAGATTCGTCAGCAAATGCAGAGGGAATGGACTCCAAACACTGCGCTCAGCACCAGAGACCATTGTGGGCACTGATCCCCGACTAGGGGCGTTGACACCAAGAGCTTCAGCATTCTGCTCATCAGAAACGCGTTTCAGAGACGCGGGGCCCAGCATAGATGCGTCGGGTGTGTTAACAGCGCCGGGACACTTGGGGGGGGGGGGGGGAGAGAAGCCGGGACAATGGTGGGAGAGACTGGGACAATGGTGGGGGAGGCGCATTTCCTTACCAGACACCGACAGGAGATGCAGGGGTTGTCTGTGATCAGTGGGATCTCTATCACGGCTCCTTCCTCCTCACAACCGGCCACGGAACCTGGAGCATAAACAGAGAGATCACAGTGTGCAGTGACAGCGGGCCGCCGCCGTGTCTCCTCGCCGGCCCACGACGCTTCTTACCTGTCAGCAGAGACGGCGAGACGGCGAGCTGGGTCAGAAGAACCAAGGCGAAACAGAGCAGCTGACGGCCGCGGAGGCGATGCCAGCGGGCGGCAGCGAACCGCATCTTCAGACGATGTCACCTCGGCAATGGTAGGGACGCCGGAATCCCTCAGTCAGGTTTGGGCAAGAAGCCGGAGAAGGTACAGCGGGTGTCGGTATATCCCAAGTCAGGAGCAGAAGGCAAAGGCAGCCCGAGCAAGTCATCACAGTGACTACAAACTGCTCATCCTGCTCTTCCAGGCACCAGGCTCTCCACCATCAGCGCGACCCGTGCGCTCCGCAGCCTCCCGCCTAGTGCACTGAGCTGAACGCGGTAACAGAGTAAACATTAAATAGATCCACCTACAGCCCCATTACTGCAGACTTCGACACCCTACTGGACACGTGTCCCCCCCTCTGTAAGGATCCAGCGACCCCACCCCCATCGAGACACAGTCAGACAGACACACATACACAAACACTCCACCGCTGCTCCAAAGCCCCTCGAGATCTCCAGTCAGTGCATTGGTTGGTTTTAAGGTTTATCCGCATCCTACCTGTATCCCGGGAATTCGTGTCCCAGTCCGATGGAGCGAGCGTTAATAACAGAGGCCCGCGGAATCTCCACACAGACTAGGAGAGAGATAATTCAACTTGAGCACGCTTATGGAATATCGATGTGAGACTTCTGAATGAAACTGCCGCACTTGTAAACATGCAGCAGAACCTCCTGCATTGAAATGCAAAGTTTGAGAGAAGTAGCAGTGAAACTTACAGCGAATGTGAAAGTTGCAAATAAACTACCTCAGTGAAACTCGCAGGCAGAAGTGTTATACTTAAACTGCAGCCGTGAACCGTGCAGTGAAATAGTTCTACTGACGTTATTTATTGCAAAAGATCCTTTACCAGTCTTCCAGATTATTTTTGCTTGGTTCAAATGCACTTAGTGAATCGCTGCCCATCGCAATTTTATTTAACCGCTGGGTGTTTCTTTATAGTTCCTGATGTATGGAGATGATTGCTAAGTTTACAATCAGCCCAATATACATTAAATAATTCGGCACCGTCTGTTTTTCATCTTCGCGGCTAACCGTTGGGAGCTGCGTTCGGAATGTTTCACAATGTGGCTGAAATATTTATATCACGGGCTTGAACTCAATAAATCCCGCACAGGTCAGGAACAAATACCCTCAGATGGGGCTAACAAGGGTCTTTTGTCAGCAGTGCTTTGGCAACTGTTCAAGGTAATTTAACGTGTGGCTCTTGACTGCGAGGTTAGTGTTAACCCACGGTGGGGAGTGCTCCCTACCTGCGCCGGTGAGTCGGAATATATAGAGATTGGGTTACACACATACACCAATCAAAGCGGCCGGGCCCAGCCTCGCACGGCGTATTTGAACCAAGAGCAACGCCTGAGGGCGCCCGGTTCAGAATGAAGCGTCCCTGTGTGGGAATTCTCGCTGCCCGGTGAGTGTAGAGCACGCAGTCTCGGCTGAATGGGGCTCCTGTTCGCTGCGTGCGGTGTCCGTGAGCGAAACTGGCTTCAGAAACATGAAACAAAACTGATTCCAAGCCCCTCGGAGCAAGTTTTACCGTGTGATTTACAGATAATCTTTTAAATGTGGTCTGCATTAATCTCTGTTGGATTCCCAATAGAAGTTTCCATGTCAACAGCGAGTACTCAGTGAGCGAGACCGAGGGCACGGAGAGGACCGATACCGCCGTTCCAGTCTCCTGGCGCGCACCAAGCAGTGGGCAGACGGTCCACAGAAAGGTCCCACAACAACGAGTTCTGCCCAGAGGATCACTGGGGAGCTCTGGCTGAGGGGATCCTCACGCTCATGTGAGAGCTCGGTGGGAACTCTGCTCAGTTTTACTGTCCCGCGCCCTGCGGCGCTGACGGGAGAGCCGAACGATCTTTAACTTCCTGAGCTCAATCACACTGACATCAGGTAGCAGCAATTTATCATGAAAGCACAGAAAAGGCTATAATGCATTGTTCTGCAACAGAGACCGGGATGCATCCGCGCCCCAGCCACACCTCTCCAAACCCGTGAACATTTTAGCCCTGCATGCTACACGCTGCCACAGGCAGTGATGGGCACGAGCACAGCGGTTCATACGCATTCAGTAGTGAACACAGATAAAGCTACACACACACCGACATATATACTTAGTGACCCCTTTATTAGGTACCTTCCTTTTTTGCTTTCGCCCACAGAACTACAGCTCACTGGATTTTTGTTTTCGTTTTCGTACCGTTCTCTGTAAAATCTAGAGACTGTTACGTGCGAAAATCCCAGGAGATCAGCAGTTTCTGAGATATTCAAACCACCTCTTCTGGCGCCAAAAATTATTCCATGGTCAAAGTCACTTAGATCACATTTCTTCTCAATTCTGATGTTTGGTCTGAACAACAACTCAACCTCTTGACCATGTCTGCATGATTTTATACATTGAGATGCTGCCACATAATTGGCTGATTAGACATTTGCATTAATGAGCAGGTGTAACAGGTGTACCTACAAAATGGCCACTGAGTGTACAAAGAGTTGCACCCACAAACATTCGTGTAAGTGCCCAGATGGCTACACTGCATTACAGACCTGAATAAAGTCACAAGTGGATCAACACATTGATCAAGACACTGATTGTCAACTTCGGGAAAGGGAAGGAAACTAGAGGTCCGTGAGCCAGTAACCATTGGAGGGTCAGAAGTGGAGAGGGTCAGTAACTTAAATTCCTGGGAGTCACTATCTCAGAGGAACTGTTCCGGGCCCATCATATAAAGATAATTGAATTACAATCAGAATCAGGTTTATTATCACCGTTATGTGTCGTGAACTTTGTTAATAGCAGCAGTTCAATGCAATACATGATAATTGCAGTGAATAATATATATATATATATATATATATATAGAATAGATTAAAAATAATGCAAAACTGAAATAATATATACACTGGCATGCAAAAGTTTGGGCAATCCGGTCAAAATTTCTGTTACTGTGAATAGCTAAGTGAGTAAAAGATAACCTGATTTCCAAAAGGCATAAAGTTAAAGATGACACATTTCTTTAACATTTTAAGCAAGATTTCTTTTTTATTTCCATCTTTTACAGTTTCAAAATAACAAAAAAGGAAAAGGGCCTGAAGCAAAAGTTTGGGCACCCTGCATGGTCAGTACTTAGTAACACCCCCTTTGGCAAGTATCACAGCTTGTAAACACTTTTTGTAGCCAGCTGGGAGTCTTTCAGTTCTTGTTTGGGGGATTTTCGCCCATTCTTCCTTGCAAAAGACTTCTAGTTCTGTGAGATTCTTGGGCCATCTTGCATTGCACTGCTCTTTTGAGGTCTATCCACAGATTTTCAATGATATTTAGGTCGGGGACTGTGAGGGCCATGGCAAAACCTTCAGCTTGCACCTCTTGAGGTAGTCCATTGAGGATTTTGAGGTGTGTTTAGGATCATTATCCTGTTGTAGGAGCTATCCTCTTTTCATCTTCAGATTTTTTTTAAAGACGGTGTGATGTTTGCTTCTAGAATTTGCTGGTATTTAATTGAATTCATTCTTCCCTCTACCAGTAAATGTCCCCCGTGGCACTGGCTGCAACACAAGCCCAAATATGATCAATCCACCCCCGTGCTTAACAGTTGGAGAGGTGATCTTTTCATGAAATTCTGCACCCTTTTTTCTCCAAACATACCTTTGCTCATTGTGGCCAAAAAGTTCTATTTTAACTTCATCAGTCACAGTACTTGTTTCTAAAATGCATCAGGTTTGTTTAGATATTCCTTTGAACTTTTTGAATAGAACTTTTTGGATGGTTTTGCATGCCACTGTATGTAAAAAGTGAGGTAGTGTTCATGGGTTCAATGCCCATTTAGGAATCAGATGGCAGAGGGGAAGAAACTATTGCTGAATCACTGTATGTGTACCTTCAGGCTTCTGCACCTCCTTCCTCATGGTAACAAGAGGGCATGCCCTGGCATTGGGGGTCCTTAATAAAGGACGTCATCTTTCTGAGGCACTGCTCCTTGAAGCTGCCTTGGGTACTAGGGAGGCTAGTACCCAAGATGGAGCTGTCTAATTTTACAACTTTCTGTAGTTTCTTTTGGTCCTGTGCAGTAGCCACACCACCCCGCCCCCCTCCATACCAGACAGTGATGCAGCCTGTCAGAATGCT
This sequence comes from Mobula birostris, assembly GCF_030028105.1. Taxonomy (NCBI): domain Eukaryota; kingdom Metazoa; phylum Chordata; class Chondrichthyes; order Myliobatiformes; family Myliobatidae; genus Mobula; species Mobula birostris. The sequence goes on along the minus strand of NC_092370.1, from coordinate 115,082,068 downwards.
CTCCACGGTGCATCTATAGACGTTTTCAACTGTTTTTGTTGACAAACCAAATATCTTCAAACTCCTAATGAAGCATAGTTGCTGTCTTGCCTTCTTTATGCATCGATATTTTGGGACTAGGTTAGATCTGCAGAGATCTTGACACCCAGGAACTTGATTGAAATTGCTCACTCTCTCCACTTCTGATCCCTCTATGAGGATTGGCTAATGTTCCCTTGTCTTACCCTTCCTGAATTCCACAATTAGCTCTTTCATCTTACTGACATTGAGTGCAAGATTGTTGCTGTGACACCACTCAGCTATCTGGTGTATCTCACTCCGGTATGTCCTCTCATCTCCATCTGAGATTCTACCAACAACGGTTGTATTGTCAGCAAATTTATAAATGGCATTTGAGCTGTCCCTAGCCACACAGTCATGGGGAAAGAGAGGGTACAGCATACACTCCTGAGGTGTGTCAGTGTTGATCGTCAGCAAGGAAGAGGTATTATCACCAATCCACACAGGTCTCCTGGTTAGGAAGTCAAGGATCCAACTTCAGAGGGAGGTACAGAGGTATCATTATGGGAATGATGATATTAATTGCAAAGAAAGCATGACAGCACCTCTACTTCCTCAGGAGATTGCAGAGGTTCAGCATGTCATCAAAAACCTTGGCAAACTTCTATATATATGTGGTGGAAGGTGTGCTGATTGGCTGCACTATGGCCTGGTATGGGAACACCAATGCCTTTGAGCAGAAAATCCTACAAAAAATGATGGATACAGCCCAGTACATCATGGGTAAAACCCTCCCAACCATTGAACACACCTACATGAAATGTTGCCATAGAAAAGCAGCGTCCATCATCAAAGATCCTCACCACCCAGGCCATGCTATTTCCTCGCTGCTGCCATCAGGTAGAAGGTACAAGTACCTCAGGACTCACACCGCCAGGTCAAAGAACAGTTACTACCCCAGAACCATCAGACTCTTGAACAAAAGGGAATAACTACACTCACTCTACTTCTGGTGTTCCCACAGCTGAGTGTCTCACTTTAAGGACTTGTTACTATATGCTCGTTATTCATTGCTATTTGTTTATATTTATATTTGCACAGATTTGTTGTCCTTTGAACCGCTTTACAGTTACTGTTTGAAGATTTGCTAAGCATGCCCACAGAATCTCACCGTTGTATTTGGTGATTTGTGTGTACTCTGATAAATTCTAATTTGAACTTTTCTCACAATATTCAAAGTTAGATGATGTGAACTGATTCAGAAATAAATTAAGAGGGCAAAAGGGGACCTCAAGTATCCTTGGCGAGTGTCATTCAGGAGAACCCCATGACATTTCTTAAGTGTATTGGTGCAAGGAGGTAGGCAGGGATCAAGTAGGTTTTCTATATGTGGAGCCAAGGGGTGTCGGTGGATCTGAGATGAATGAGGAAAGCAAAAGGAATTGTAGAACTCAGTGTTTGGCTACTGTAAGCCCTTCCCCAGTCAAGTTCCTCAAGGGTTGGGCAAGTGACCTTGCTGTTCTGATGGATGGGTACAGACAGACCAAACTTTGTATAACCATTAGGGAAAAAGGTTGTTGACAGGGTCCCAAGGAGAGAGCACCACAAGATTTGAAACAAACAATGGCTTGGTGCTCTGTTAGTAAGTGAAACATAATATCCAGAAAATGAACGGCTGGGGCAGATCCATCACTGCGGAATGTAACAGCAGTCCTCTGCCAGGTTTCTGGGAAACCACTGGGACAGATCTCTGTAAATGGACAAGTATTCAGTCTTTTACTTGAGATGAATCAGCTGACCATAGAAATGTCCATAGAAAGATCCAATCATGGCGCAGACAAAGCTGGCTCCTTACCACGTGAAAGGCTAGAGGTTATATTGGTCTGGGGGGGTTCTATTGATGACCGGTACCTGCTGCCTGAGGGTTTCTTACTGCTTTCCCAGTTGAGTCTTGTAAACTTACTTCCTGACTGACAGATTTTGAACATTCCCATTTTGGGGGAATTTGGAGACATCTCAGATTATGGGCAAATCCTCCTGACAACAAACTAGCTTGAACAAAATTATTTATGTTGGCTCTGGAACACAGTCCTGCAAATGTCATAAAACATCTACCTCCACTCATAATTTATTGTTTTAAAACAACAGAACTGAACTTCCATTAAGGTGTCCTGAAATAAGTTTAGATGTGGGTGGGTTACAGCATCCACAGATCATTGTAGCAGCTTTATGTTTGGTTTTACAAATCCACTGCACAGGTTGTACAAGGAGCACAGTGGTGATGCACAAGGTTAGATCCAGATGGCTGCATTATTTAAAGTTAGCTTGCATTTTTTTAAAATGAACTCCTAACAGACTGGGTACTGCACAAAAAGTTATTAGATAAAGTAAATGGTAAGATGGCTAAGGTTAATGTAATAACATAAAGGACAGAAAACAGATTTGATAGGGTCTTTTTCTGATTTCCAGACCATTATCCACAAGCACCATTAGGACCAACAAATAACTTAGTTGAAAATGTAGAGAATAATGTCTCCAAGTTCATTGATTATGGGGTAGATGAAATAGTTAACTATAAAGTGGATATGGAGAGCTTGCAAAAGGATGTGGACAGGTTTAGGAATAAAGTTAAGAGAAGTATAATGTGGGAAATGTGGGACTGTTATACAGAAACAGATTTTTGAATACACGTTATAAAAATGCTGGTAAGACATAGAAAGCAAGTGTTCAGATACAACAAGCAGTCAGAAAGAGAAATACTGCACTACACATAGCGCTGTCCAAAGATGAGGATTTTTGACTGCAGTTGTACAGGGCTTGGGAGTAACCACCTTTGGGTTTTTGCCTTAAGGATGTACGTGACTGGGACCAGTATTCATTGGACTGATTACTGGGTGGAGGGGAATTACTTTACCCTCAGAAGAATGAGCAATGATCCCATTTAATAAACACAATTTTGTGGGAATTATGTTTGCTCAGGCTGCGGGATCTTATAACTGGGGGCAGAGCCTGATCAGGAGAAATTTCTTTACAAAGAAGGTTGTTTGGAGTATTGCAGTTGTTCAGTTATTGATTATATTCAAGGACGAGGTTTGTGAGAATGGAGAGATGGGGATAAGAAATTGAAGAGATGGAGGTTTAGCCATAACCCTATTGGATGTGGCACAGGCCTGGTAGCTGTATGGACCCAATTAATTGTTCACAGTGTCCTGTCCTTTAATCTGCCCATGCTGTCTTTTTACCCCTCATCCTTAACTGTTTACTTAATGCAGCAGACCTTTACACAGTAGATAGCCTGGTAGCAACTACTAACACAATGTAAGCAGACATGTAGATCCAACAACATCCTCAAGACATTGCTGTAGCTTCCTGTGCAGTTTAATTGTAAAGACTCTACCAATGTTCCCACAGTGGTCTCTGGCAACTGCAAACCACCCAACCTACTCTACTTCTCATATTCCAACGAGGTCCCCAAAAATACCCAACAAGCATTTGTGTTGAGTGCCGTTAAAATTTCTGTGCTTCTCCATCTGTGAACATTAAAGACCCTCATCATCCAGAACTTGCCATCTTTATGTTAAGCCGCCAGGGAAGAAGGAACCTGAAGACCCACATCCAGTGTTGCAGGAGCGGCTTCTTCCTCTGTGCCATCGGATAGCTGAACAGTCCATGAATCCATGAACACAACAAGCTTTTACTCAGCTTTTGGTCCTTGAACTCTCCCTTTGTGGCTCATGGTTAAGTTTTATTAACCTCTAGTGTTCCAACCTGTTTTGAATTAGGTGCTGTAGAAATGTGGTAATCTGTGCTTCACGTTAGAGCTTAATGTGGTGGGTTAACTGTGACACGGCTCTCAAGCATCACTGCATAGATAATAAGACCAGAAGATATAGGAGCAGAAGTAGGCCATTCGGCCCATCGAGTCTGCTCGGCCATTCAATCATTGGCTGATCCAATTCTTCCAGTCATCCCCACTCCCCTGCCTTCTCCCCATACCCCTTAACACCCTGGCTAATCAAGAACCTATCTATCTCTGCCTGAAATGCATCCAATGACTTGCCTCCACAACCGCTTGCGACAATAAATTCCACAGATTTACCACCCTCTGACTAAAGTAATTTCTCCGCATCTCTGTTCTAAATGGACAACCTTCAATCCTGAAGTCGTGCCCCCTTGTCCTAGACTCCCCTACCATGGGAAATAACTTTGTCATATCTAATCTGTTCAGACCTTTTAACATTTGGAATGTTTCTATGAGATCCCCCTCATTCTCCTGAACTCCAGGCAATACAGCCCAAGAGCTGCCAGACGTTCCTCATACAGTAACCCTTTCATTCCTGGAATCATTCTTGTAAATCTTCTCTGAACCCTCTCCAATGTCAGTATATCTCTTCTAAAATAAGGAACCCAAAACTGCACACAATCGCTCTCTCTCTGGCTATCCATCCCATAGGATGATGATGGTTCCTTTCAGTTTGAAAGGAACAGCGTGTGCATGAATGGATTTTAGGTGAGTAGGGGGTTGCTCAGGTCCAGACCCACCCCCTCGACATCCTCTCCCGGATCCAGTGGCATGGTGGGGTCCAAGACGGCTGGGGGAAGTTCTGTTGCAATGAGTGGCCAGACCAAGCTTCAATGCAAGGGATGCCCTTTCTGTGCTTCACGGCACGTGTTTGCTAGAAGGCCGTTGACCCTACGAGAGGGTTCATCCGCCCTTTGACAGGTCTTGTTTTTTGTCCTGCAGGGTGTCTAGTCACCCTCCTCACCAGGCAAGCCTGGTGGGGGAACTGGTTTTGTCACCGACCACCCGACCATGCGACAGATATTACTGGGTTACATGGTACCAGCGGCACTCAAGATGAATGACCTAGACTATACTGCACACAATACTCCAAGTGTGGTCTCACGAGTGCCTTATAGAGTCTCAGCATCACATGCCTACTCTTATATTCTATACCTCTAGAAACATTGCATTCACCTTCTTCACCACTGACTCAACCTGGAGGTTAACCTTTAGGGTATTCTGCACAAAGACTCCCAAGTCCTTTTGTATCTCTGCATTTTGAATTCTTTCCCCATCTAAATAATAGTCTGCCCGTTTATTTCTTCCACCATTTCATTTGTCACTTCTTTGCCAAATCCCCTAAACTATCTAAGTCTCTCTGCAGGCTCTCTGTTTCCTCAACACAACCCGCTCCTCCACCTACCTTTGTATCATCAGCAAATTTAGCCACAAATCCATTAATCCCATAGTCCAAATTATTGACATACATCATAAAAAGCAGCGATTCCACACTGACTCCTGTGGAACTCAACTGGTAACCGGCAGCCAGCTAGAATAGAATCCCTTTATTCCTACTCTCTGTTTTCTATCGATCAGCCAATGCTCTACCCATGCTAGTAACTCCCCTGTAATTCCATGGGCTGTTATCTTACTGAACAGCTTCATGTGCAGCACCTTGTCAAAGGCCTTCTGAAAATACAAGTGCACGATATCTACTGCATCTCCTTTGTAATTTCCTCAAAAAATTGCAGTAATTTAGTCAGACAGGATTTTCCTTTCAGAAAATCATGCTGGCTTTGGCCTATCTTGTTATGTGTCTCCAGGTATTCCGTAATCTCATCCCTTACAATCGATTCCAACAACTTCCCAACCACTGATGTCAGGCTAACAGGTCTATAGTTTCCCTTTTGCTGCCTCCCACCCTTCTTAAATAGCAGAGTAACATTTGCAGTTTTCCAGTCATCCGGTACAATGCCAGAATCTATTGATTCTTGAAAGATCATTGTTAATGCCTCCACAATCTCTCTAGCTACTTCCTCCAGAACCCAAGGGTGCAGTCCATCAAGTCCAGGAGATTTATCCACCCTCAGACCATTAAGCTTCCTGAGCACCTTCTCAGTTGTAATTTTCACTGCACATACTTCACTACCCTGACACTCTTGAATGTCCGGTATACTGCAGATGTCTTCCACTCTGAAGGCTGATACAAAATACACATTCAGTTCCTCTGCCATCTCTGCGTCTCTCATTACAATATCTCCAGCATCATTTTCTATTGGTCCTATATCTACCCTCAACTCTCTTTTACCCTTTATATACTTAAAAAAGCTTTCAGTATCTTCTTTGATATTAGTTGCCAGCTTCATTTCATAATTCAACTTTTCCTTCCTAATGACCTTCTTAGTTTCCTTCTGCAAGTTTTTAAAAGCTTCCCAATCCCCTATCTTCCCACTAGCTTTGTCATCATTGTATGCCCTCTCTTTTGCTTTTACTTTGGTTCTGACTTCACTTATCAGCCATGGTAGTGTCCTTCTTCCATTCAAATATTTGTTCTTATTTGGAATATATCTGCCTTGCACTTCCCTCATTTTTCACAGAAACTCCAGCCATTGCTGCTCTGCTATCCTTCCTGACCGTGTCCCTTTCCAGTCAGCCTTGGCCAGTTCCTCTTTCATGTCATTGTAATTTCCTTTGTTCCACTAGAATACCAACACATTGGATTTTAGTTTCTCTTTCTCAAATTTCAAAGTGAACCTGATCATATTGTGATCACTGTTCCCCAACGGTTCCTTAACCTTAAGCTCTCTTATCACCTCTGGATCATTGCAAAACACCCAATCCAGCACAGCCAATCCCCTAGTGGGCTCAACAACAAGCTGTACTAAAAAGCCATCCCTTAGACATTCTACAAATTCTCTCTCCTGAGGTCCATTACTGACCTGGTTTTCGCAATCCACTTTCATGTTAAAATCCTCAACGATTATCATGACATTGCCTTTCTGTCATGCCTTTTCTATCTCCTGTTGTATTTGTAATCCACATCTTGGCTGCTGTTTGGAGGCCTGTATACAACTGCCATTAGGGTCCTTTTACCCTTGCCATTTCTTAACTCAACCCATAGAGGCTCTGCACCTTCTGATCCTATGTCATTCCTTTCTAATGATTTAATATTATTTCTTATACACAGGGCTACACCACCCCCTCTACCTACTAACCTATCTTTCCAATACACCGTATATCCTTGGATATTCAACTCCCAATGGCAGCCATCCTTTAGCCAAGTTTCAGAGATGGCCACAACATCATACTTGCCAATCTGCAGCTGAATTTCAAGTTCATCTATTTTATTTCTTATGCTGCATGCATTCAAATACAACACTTTCAGTCCAGTATTTGTTGCTTTCTGTTTTAACTGCACCACACTTCTATTGCTCTGTATCTCATCCCACTGGCTGTGATTAATGTGTAGAATATTTGATAGAGAGAAACATCCAAGAGATGTGGGCAAAGGCCCTGCTGTTATTGAGAGAGAAGTATAATAATGGAAGATTTTGTGTGCCCATCCTGATAGTGGGCTGCATTGTCAGTCACACATACACACCACTGGTGATTTTAATTTGGCATATTTCAGGACACTTACCTGACTGGAGAGATTCCAACTTGACAAGTATATTTGGAGATGGGTATTGCTGGAGATAAGATTGTAGGAGGAAAGGTAAAAGCTTAGGAGAATGACTGGTAGGGAGAAAAGCAGCCAAACCCATCTTCATCGAAGAACCATCAAGTGTCCTATTCTTCCTGAACTTCTCTTACTTCAGGTATTATCCAATTCCCTTATGAAATTTCCTGGAGAATCTGTTTCCGCCATCGTTCAGGCAGACAGGCAGAGTGCTACATATCACAGTAACCTGCTGAGCTAAAAGTCTCATCCACACTCTACTTCTTTTTGTCAGTTATCAGCTCATAGCGGTCCCCTTTTCAAAATAGCTTCTAAAGCTATTTGACTACACAAAAAATCATTTACTTACTCTTCTCCCTTACCTCATATTCCTTGATCTTGATATCCTTCCCTCATGCAATGTTGTTACCAACCAGCATTGGTTAGATGCAATCTTTTGAACAGAAGCAACACACACACACACAATGCTGGAGGAACTCAGCAAGTAGGGCCATGTCTATGGAGAGTTGATGTTTCAGGCCAAGAACCTTCATCAGCACTGGAAGGGGGAAGAAGCCAAAATAGTAAGGTGTAGGGAAGAGAAGAGTCCAATCTGGCAGGTGATAGGTGAAACTAGATGAGGGGAGGGTGGTGGATGGGGGAGGATGATGAAATGAGAAGCTGGGAAGTGAAAGCTGGAAGAGGTAAAGGGCTGAAGGAGAAGGAATCTGACAGGAGAGGACCATGGGAGAAAGGGAAGGAGGGGCTCCAGATGGAGGTGATGGGCAGGTGAGGAAAAGAGAGAGATAGCTGAAGAAATCAGAAGAAGCTCAAGAAATCAGTGTTAATCCAGCACCTCCCAGTCTCCATCCAGCTTATGGGATTCACCTGCTGACTCATTCCAGACTCATCACCTGCAGCCTATGTAACTCCAGTTCTCATCCACAATTCTTGGTCACTCATCAAACCAGCTGGCCTCAACCAGTCGCTCCTAGCTTTCACTCGTTGTCTCGTGTTTAGTTTCTGTTCTCTTGTTTTGTGGCCCCCCCTGGCTTTATATGTTGCAGTCTATTATTAAAATTATCATTCACCACAAAATTGTCTCTGATTTTCAGTCAAGCCTCCTCTACATCCCGTGACAGAATGAATGACCTAGCAGAGTATTTTCACTTAAAAGAAGTCATCCACTTACACGAGCACAAGATCCAGAAACAGCAGGAAACCATTAACCACTTGTACACCACTCTCATTCAACTCTCCGTTTCAGTGCAGCAACTCCATACCAGTCAATTTCCTCATTCTGTGTCCGAGTGCTTTGATGGATTTCCAACCCGATGCCTCAACTTCCTGTCCCAGCGTGTCTTACATTTCGAGCTCCAGCCATCTCTGTATTCTACGGACTGGGCCAGGATCACCTTACTCATCTCCCCCTTCACTGGGAAAACAAGGCCACCACTTGCAACAAGTATACGAATTTCATCGCTGAGATGCACTGGGGTTTTGAACACTCGAGAAGTGGAAGGGAAGCAGCGGATTTGATACTTCACCTGCATCAAGGCTCACTTTTTGGACTGGATTACACCATGGAATTCAGAGCCCTCGCGGCAGAGTGCACCTGGAATGCAGGAGTGCTGCTGACCTATTATCATTACGTACCCTCTGAGCACTTGAAAGATGAGCTGAGTACCCGGTAGATGCTGACATTAAAGCCTCAGCGCTCTCGCTCTTCATATTGACAAACATCTTATGGAACAATCCTCCAGATCATTAGTCAGACCCCTAATTCCATTCCCAGAACCATTTTCGGTTACAGGACCCATGCAACTAGGGACAGCTTCCTTAACCAGTCTCCCCCCGCCCCCAACATCCTTTGAGCTCGAGGGTCCATGAAGAAACCATTTGTGCAGCTACTGTGGAGCCATCATAGTCTCCAGCCAGTGTAGGATTCTTCTTTGTCAAAAGGAAAGGTGGGGGTCATCGTCCATGCATTGAGTACTGTGGACTCATTAAAATCACCATTAAGAATTGTTACCTTCTCCCCTTGATGGACAGCATTCGAAACACTCCATGGAACCCAGATCTTCACCAAACTGGATCTATGGAGTACATATAATCTCATCCACATCTGCCAAGAAGATGAGTGGAAGACGGTGTTCATAAGACCCACTGGCCACCATGTTCGGTGACTTTCCAACAGTCCAGCCATTTTACAAGTCTTCATTGATGAGATCCTCCAAGACATGCTACACAAGTATGTGTTTATCTACCTCAATGACATCCTCATTTTCTCCAAGGATTCGCAAGACCACGTTTGTCACATTCACTCAGTCCTTTGGCATCTCCTCAAAAACCAACTGTACTGCAAGTTAGAAAAATGCCAGTTCCACACCCAAGTCACTTCCTTTCTTGGTTATGTTCTTTCACCTGAAGGCATTACCATGAGGCCCTGACCTCACAGCCTGAAACAGCTACAGTGCTTATTGGGCTTCTTCAACTACTGCCATTTCATTAGAAACTACAGCCAAATTACCACTCTTCTCACTTCTCTCACCAAGTCACCTAACTCATGGATAACTTGGTCTGTTGCCATGGACCACACTTTGCTGGAGTTCAAGAGGTGCTTCACCACAGCTTCCATTCTCCTCCATCTGAACCACTCTGGACCTTTTGTGGTAGAGGTGGACACATCTGACGTGGGCGTCAGGACCATTTTCTCCCCACAAGAACTGGACAGGAAGACATGCCTTCTTCCCACGGAAGTTCAATCCTACACGGTATCATTATGTTGTAGGAGACAGGGAGCTACTTGCTATTAAATAGGCCTTGGAGGATGGGGACATTGGCTGATGGGGAAACACCGAGCTCTTCCTGATCTACACTGACCAACAGAACCTTTTATCCATACAACAGACCCAGCAACATCAGCATCAGACTCGCTGGGCCCTCTTCTTTGAACAATTTAACATCACCACCTCCTACCAATCTGGTTCCAAGAACATGAAGGCAGACGCTCTGTCATGACAGTTTGACCCAGCTGAAACCAGAACGACCCACAGCCCATCATTCAATCCTCTCAAATCCTCACCCCAATCATCTAGGACCTTTAGAACCAGATTGCTAGCCCTAGAGCACCAGCCTGCTCTGGCCAACACACCTGACAACCACACGTACGTGCACCCTGAGACACACAAGTGGGCCTACTTCTCAACCCTCTCTGACCATCCAGGAGCATGGTGGACTTTGTGATGCTGGTTGTGGTCGCACACCATGATCGCAGATGGACATCAGTTCGTTGCTGTCTGGTCTCAGTGCACCTGGTCCAATTCATCTCACCTGAGTGTGCACCTCCAGAATCTAGAATGGAGGAAGATGGCCCAGTGTATATGGCTCACCAGTGGCTGGATTCACATTGTCATGGGTGGGGTGTGCACTACTTGGTTGTCTGGGAAGGGTACAGCTTGGATGAAGGTAATTGGTTGCCATCCACTTATACCTCGGATACATTGCTCATTGAGGAGTTCCACTGAACCCATCTGGGTCGTCGTGGGCCATCAGAGATTGGCTGTAAGGGGGAGGGGTTCCTGTCAGGCCTGCTCCTGCTGACACCTCCCAAGCTGCACCCAGCAAATGGGCTTCAGCTGCCACTCATTCCAAACACATCACCTGCAGCCTAGTTAACCCCTGTTCTCATCCACAGTCCCTGTTCATTCATCAAACCAGCCGGCCTCAGCCAATCGCTCCTAACTTTCACTCTCCCTGCCAAAAGCTTTCCTTGTTGTCCGTTGTGTTTAGTTTATGTTCTTTCTTGTCTTGTGGCTTATTATTTTGTTGACTATTATTAAACTTATCATTCACCACTAATTTTTCTCTGCTGCTTTGCTTTTGGGTCAAGCCTCCTCTACATTTCCTGACATCCTTTGTGGTGGATGGAGTGAAGGTGCTCGATGAAGCATTCCCCCAATTTCCATTGGGTCTCATCGATGTAGATGAGGCCGCACTGAGAGCATGAGATACCATAGATGACCCTGACAGACTCATAGGTGACTGTTGGCCTCACTAGGAAGGACTGTTTGGGGCCTAAATGGAGGTGACAGAGGGGTAAGAGGGATCTGCCACTTGCAAGGATAAGTGCCAGGAGGGAGATCAGTGTAGTGGGTCAAGTGGACAAAGGAATCAAGTAGAGAGCGATCCTTGTAGAAAGCGGAGAGTAGGGTGAGGGGAAGATGTGCTTAGTGGTAGGATCCCACTGAAGATGGTGGAATATACAGTGTGCTGGATGCGGAGGCTCAAGGAGTGGTAGGTAAGAACAAAGGGGACTCTAACCCTGTTATGGCAGTGGGAAAATAGGGTGAGGGTGGATGTCTGGAAAATGGAGGAGATACAGGTGAGAAATGATAGAGGAAAGGAAACCCTGTTTTTGAAGGAGAAAACTCAGACGTTCTGGAGTAGAAAGGTATGGCAGAAATAGAGAAACTGAGAGAAGGCAATTGCATTTTTATAAGTGACAGGATAGGAAAAGAAGAGGTATAATCAAGATAGCTGCGGGAGTCAGTTAGTTTGTAAAAGTTATCAGTAGACAGTCTGTCTCCAGAGATGAGATTGAGAGATCAGAGAGATCAAGAAAGGTCTGAGAAGTTAACTTTGTTTTGCACATCTAATCTTCAGCTTTGGAGATATCAGGAATCAAGAATTAAATATGCTGACGACACCACTGTTGTTGGCCAAATCAAAGGTGGTGACTAATTAACATATGGGAAAGAGATTGAAAATCTAGTTGAATGGTGCACAACAACAACCTCTCACTCAATGCCAGCAAAAGCAAAGAGCTAATTATCAACTACAGGAGGAAGAAGTTGGTGGTCCATGAGGCAGTCCTCATTCGGGATCGGAGCTGGAGAATGTCAGTAGCTTTAAATTCTTTGACACTTTCATATCAGAATATCTGCCCTGGGACCAGCACATAAATGCCATCATAAAGGCGCCACAACAATGCCTCTACTTTCTTAGAAGTTTGCTTAGATGTGGCAAGTCACCAGAAACTTTGACCAACTCTTATGGATGCACAGTAGTACAGAAATTGACTGCATCATGTCTTGGTATGGAAACACCAATGCTTAGGAATATAAAACTCTACAGAAAATGGCAGATCCAGCCCAGTCCGTCACAGGAAAAGCCTTTCCCCCACCACCCATTATCGAGCACATTGACATGGAGTGTTGCCTCAGGAAAACAGCATCCATTATCGAGGAACCGTGCCTCTCTTGCTGCCGCCATTGCACAGGAGGTACAGGAACCTTAGGTCCCACACCACTAGGTTCAGGAAGTTATTACGCTACAGCTACCAGGCTCCCAAACTGGTGTGGATAACTTTATTCACCACAACTCTGAACTGATTCTACAACTGTAGACTCACTTTTAAGGCTCTATAATTCAAGTTCTCTGTATTTTTTGTACTTGCACAATTTGTCTATTTTTGCACTGGTTATTTGTCAATTTTAGTTTGTTTAGTTTTTTCTGTAAATGTTATTGTATTTCTTTATTTTCCAGTAAATACTTGCTAGAAAATAAATTTCAAGGTAGTGGTAACATATGTGGATTTAAATAATAAATTTTACTTAAACTGGAAATCTTTTATATTCAGTTGAATCACAACAATTTCAAACTTAGATTTCTTCCACTATTCTCTCCAACTAATAATCTCGGCTTTCCTGGTAGACCATTGCTTCGGCATTTCCAATCTTCTTTGTAACTAGAGCACTCTGCGCCTGAATCTGTATTCTACAAAGCTAGGGAATTGAGCCCTTATTCGCTGTTGCTGGGGCAAGCTTTCTCCCTGTATCCATATACTGTAAATTTTGATTCTGAATGACCAGAGGGTACGGTTTTATTTCCAGCTGTAGGAAAACTGAATGGTTCCAGCCAAATGTTCTTAAGACATAAGAGAACAGTAGGATATGGATGAAGAATTTTGTTTCAGAGTTTTTACGTGACTCATTCACAAAAAATGATTAGGAAGATGAAGTGACTGGCCAGGGTAGAGAGCAGAATGTAAAGTCAACGACAAATCAAGCCAGTTATGGGTCAGCAGCTATGCGTTTCCATGGTGTGAGCTGATGCCGAAACCTGGTGGAGATGGTGTTACTCTATAGACTATTTTGTCAACATCTCAGTATTAATCTGGCATGTATTAGAATTGTTGCACAACTTAAGTGAAATCACCATTTTTTACAAGGTACCAATAGCACTTTATGAAACACTGTGAAGGTCAATAATAACTACCCAACATTTATCTTGACCTGGAGCCATTGCATCCATGCCCCTGTTATAAAGAAGAAGAAGAATAGCCCTTAACTTGGCAGTGGAGTTATCCGGGCACCGTCTTTTGACGGTGTTTCCGTAGCAAGCTATTCTTGTTTTTACGAGGCCGAGTTGCTAGCTCAACGCTCAGCTCCACTTGGATTCAAACTCCAGAACCTTTGCTCCGGAGTCCGGCGCTGATATTATTGCATCACTAAGCGGAACGTTATAAAGAAGAAATGTTTTTAAACCAGTGTAGGTGGAGGGGACATATCGCTGTTTTTTTTCCAAGACTAGTAATTTTGCAAATTTAGTGTAAAGCTTATTTAAAAGCCTCTTTCCTATATCAGATTTAGCAGATCCTGCAGTGTGTTGAGAAACCTACAACAGGTTAAGACAAAATCATTTTAAAGAAATAGATACCTCCAGGAACGAATTGGAGTCTGGAATTCTGACTGAAGCAGGAAAGGGGTTTAAACTGCGGCCAAGGTAGAAAATAGAGAGCCAATAATTTTTCAGAACCACCCTGGTTACCTCAGTCCAGAGAGGGTCCAGTAGGCTGGTCATTCCTGACCAGCTGATATTGTTATTGCTATCCTTGTGATGGTCGCACATCTAACCTGTGTAGAGAAAAACATGAGGTCACGAGGAATATCAGCAGAAAGACTACTTGGAAAGAAACGATTGTTGGGGTATTTATTTCTGCTACCGCTGGGTTCCAAGTAACATTACCACCATACTTCCCCCCAGGCTGCTTTACTCAAACTGTATAATGAAACAACGATCCGAGCACACACACACCTTCAGAGGGGTAAATCCTTTCAATAATTTTGCTGTTATATTCTAACTAAAACAAATCCTTTTGTGTTTTGCTTGTTCCACTCTTCTGGTTTCCAGGGAGCATAAAAGTTGGGCACATGTTGTAGCTTTGGTCAGGCCACATTTGTGTGCAGTCTGGTCACCCTTTACAGGAAGACGTGGAGGTTTGGAGAGGATGCAGAAGAGAGTCACTAGAATGCTGCCTAGATTAGAAAGTGTTAGCTATAAGGAGAGTTTGGACAAACTTGGATTATTTTTTCTCTAGAGCTGAGTGATGACCAAATAGAAGTACAGTATGTAACATTATGAGAGGCATACATTGGGCAGATATTCAGTCTGTTTCACCAGGCAGAAAAGACAAATACTAAAGCCATAGCTTTAAGCTGAGAGGGGGAAAAGTTTAAAGACTTATCAGGAAAGTTCTTTTAAACAGAGAATGGTAGGTGCCTGGGACATGCTGTCAAGGGTAATGGTGGAAACAGATATGATACCATTTCCTATAAGGTGAAACCCAACAGCAAAAATGACAATGATATTTTACTTCCCAATGAGCTTGATGTTCTTAATGCATGCTTTGAAAGGTAGAACAACACTAAGCCTGTGTGAATCCCCAGAGCATCTGGCAACCCAGCGATTTCTGTCTTGGAGGCCAATGTCGGAACATCCTTCAAAAGGGTGAATTCTTGCAAGGAATCAGGCCTAGGCTACTTGTCAGGTACTGAGAACCTGAGCTGACCCACTGGCTGGAGCATTCAAGGACATCTTCAAACTTTCATAGCTGCAGTCAGAGGTTTCGTCCTACTTCAAAAGGGCATCAATCCTACCAGCGCCCAACAAGAGAAGGCTGAGCTGCCTCAGTGAATATTGCCTGGTAGCACTCACATTAACTGTGAAGTGCCTTGGGAGGTTGGTCAGGGCTAAAATTAACTCCTACCTGAGCAAGGGCCTGGACCTGCTGTATTCTGAGTACCACCACAACAGGTCTGCAGCGGATGCAATCTCAATGGCTCTCCACTTGGGGTTTGGAGCACCTGGACAGAATCAGAATCTGATTCAAAATCACTCGCATGCGTCATGGAATTTGTTGCTTTGCGCCAGTACAGTGCAATACATAATAAAAACACTATAAAGTACAATAAGAGATACAGTATATATAATCTAATGGCAGAGGGAAGAAGCTGTTCCTAAAATGCTGAGTGTGTGTCTTCACACTCCTGTATCTCCTCTTTGATGGTAGTGATGAGAAGAGGACACGTCCTGGGTGATAGGGGTCCTTAATGACGGATGCCACCTTTCTGAGGCATTGTCTTTTGAAGATGTTCTCGATGCTGGAAAGGCTAGTGCTCATGCTGGAGCTGGTTGAGTTTGCAACTTCCTGCAGCTTTCTCCGATCCTGTGCAGTGGCCACGTCAGACTAGATGGTGATGCAACCAGCTAGAATGTTCTCCACGGTACTAGTCCTTGGTGACATGCCAAATCTCCTCAAACTGTTAATGAAATACAGCTGCTTTTGTGCCTTGTTGTAATATACATCAAGGCTTGATGTAATTAATTTTGACAACAACAATACCTACATCAGGCTGCTGTTTATCAAATATAGCCTGGTGTTCAACACCATCATCCCCTCAGTACTAACCACAAGCTTCAAAACCAGGGTCTCTGTACTTCCCTCTGCATCTGAATCCCTGGCTTCCTCATCAGGTGACCATAGTCGGTACGGATTAATAATACCATCTCCTTCTTGCTGGTAATCAATACAGGTGCTCACCAAGGATGTATGTTTAGCTCACTGCCCTACATTCTCTACACTTGTGACTGTGTGCTGAGAAACTGCTCAAATGCCATCTATAAATTTGTCGATGACATCACTGTTACTGGCAGAATTTCAGATGGAAACCATGAGGCAAATAGGAATGTGATAGATAACAACAACTTTGCACTCAACGTCAGCAAAGCAAGGAATTGATTGTGGACTTTAGAAGGGGGAAGTTGGGAGAACATGCAACACATTGACGCAATCATGAAGAAGGCACACCAGCAGGACTGCTTCATTAGGAGTTGAGGAGATTTGGTATGTCACCAAAGAATAGAAAATTTTTACAGATGTTTGGTGGAGAGCATTCTGACTGGAGGTCCCAATGTGCAGGATCGAAAGAAGCTGCAGAGTTTCAGCCTCAGCCAGCTTCATCATGGGCACAACCCTCCCCACCATCGAGAAAATCTTCAAAAGGCAGTGCCCTGACAAGGCGACATCCATCAGTAAGGACTCTCATCACTTGGGACATGCCTTCTTCTCTTTACTGCCATAAGGGAGGAGGTACAGGAGCCTGAAGACCCAGACTCCACATTTTAGGAGCAGCTTCTTCTCCTCTGCTACCAGATTCCTGAATGGTCCACGTACATTACCTTACTTTTCCTCTTTTGAACTATTTATTTGTGTTCTGCAATTTATACTTATTTTACATCTTGCACTGTACTGTTGCTGCAAAACAACAAATTTTACGACATTTGTCAGTGATAACATACCTGATTCTGATACCAACCCTTTTAGGCATTCAGACAGGCAGAGGGAATGGAAGGATATAGACCATGTGCAGGAAGATGGGATTAATTTAAATTGGCAGCATGATTGGCACAGACACAGTGAGTGATATGGCCTGTTCCATTGATAAGAGACCATTGTACCTGCTGCCCACACACTGTCTAACCTCTTCCAACATATATGGTTCCGTTAACACCTTGATGACTTAAATACAGAAAGCATGAAGCCAGCATCAATGATTAATTGATATCTTCTTTATATCTGCTCAGCTAGGACAGTAGAGATGCCAGACAGGATGGTTGAATGCTCCTCTTGCAGGATGTAGGAAGGCAGGAAGACCTCCAGTGTCCCTGACAACTATAATTGTGAGAAGTCCATCCAGCTGCAGGTTCTAGCAACTGTGTTAAAGAGTTGGAGCTGGACCTGGATAAACTCCAGAAGATTCGGGAGGCTGAGGGGGCGATTGAAAGGACATATAGAGAGGTAATTACACCCAAGGTGCAGGACACAGGGAACTGGGTGATAGTCAGGAAGGGGAAAGGGGTTAAACAGCAAGTTCAGAGTACCCCTGTGGCCACCCCCCTCAACAACAGGTATATCACTTTGGATACTGTCAGGGGGTCGGGGTGGGGGGTGACCTAACAGAGGAAAATCACAGTGGTTGGGTCTCTGGCACTGAGTCTGCCTCTGTGACTCAGATGGGCAGGGGATAGAAGAGGCACACTGTGGTGACAGGGGACTCGTTAGTTAGGGGAACGGAGAGGAGGTTCTGTGGGTGAGAACAAGATTCCCGGGTGCCAGGGTTGGGGATATCTCAGACTGGGTCCTCAGCATTCTTAAGAGGAAGGGTGAACAGCCAAAAGTTGTGCTCCATATAGGTAGCAATGACATGGGCAGGAAGAGTGACAAAGTTCTTCATAGGGAGTTCAGGGAGTTAGGTGCTAAGTTAAAGGGCAGGACTTCCACTGTAGTGATCTCAGGATTGCTACCCATGTCATGTGCTAGTGAGTTGAGAACTAGGAAGATTATACGTGGCTAAAGAGTTGGTGTAGGAGGGAGGGCATAAGTTTTTGGGATCACTGGGCTCTCCTCCAGGGTAGGTGGGTCCTATATAGAAGGGACAGGAGAAGGACTAATATCCTAGCTGGAGGGTTTGTTAATGCTGCACCGTGGAGTTTAAACTAGAGCTGCAGGGGAATGGGAACCAGAGCACCAGTACAGTTAGTGGATTTCCTGAGCTGCCTATATTTCAATGCAAGAAGTACTGTAGGAAAGGCGGATGATAGTGCTAAAGATGAGGTAGCTGGTTTACAAACTGAGGCAATGTGCAATGAGGAGAGGCTGTTGATAGGGCAACATTGCAGTCAACAGGATGAGTTGCAACGTAAAAAGGTGGAAAATATTGGGAAGGGTGAATACAGGACAGAAGGTGTAATATTGGATTGTGTGCGGGATACGGAATAAGATAGATGAACTTGCAGCACAGTTGCAGATTGTCAGGTATGATGTAGGCATCATCGAATCATGGCTGAAAGAAGATTATAGCTGGGAGCTTAATGTCCAAGGATACACATTGTATCGAAAGGACAGGCAGGAAGGTAGGGGGGGCGGCGATGTTTTGTTGGTAAAAAATGAAATCAATTCATTACGAAGAGGTGACATAGGGTTGGAAGGTGTTGAATCATTGTGGATAGAGCTAAGGACCTCCAAGGGTAAAAAGACCCTTGAAGGGAGTTGTAAGGATTTGGCCTACAAATTACAATGGGAGATAGAAAATGCGTGCTAAAAGGCAATGTTACAATAGCCATGGGAAATTTCAATATGCAGGTAGATTGGGAAATTCCGGTTGGTGCTGGATTCCAGGAGGGGGAATTTCTAGAGTGAATACAAGATGGCTTTTTAGAGCAGCTCATGGTTGAGCTCATGAGGGGATCAGCTATTCTGGATTGGGTGTTGTGCAATAAATCAGAATTAATTAGAAAGCTTAAGGTAAAAGAACCCTTATGGGTAAGTGATCATAATATGTTCAAGTTCACTCTGAAACTTGAGGAGAAGCTTAATGTCAGTGTATCAGTATTACAGTGGAATAAAGTGAATTACAGAAGCATGAGAGAGGAGTTGGCCAGAATTAACTGGAAAAGAATACTGGCAGTGATGATGGCATAGCAGCAATGTCCAGAATTTCTAGAAGCAATTTGGAAGGCACAGGATATATACATCCCAGAGAGGAAGAAGTATACAAAAGGAAAGAAGACACAACTGTGGCTAACAAATGAAGTCAAAGCCAACATAAAAGCCAATGAGAGGGCATATAATAGAGCAAAAATTAGTGGGAAGTTAGAGAACTGGGAAGCTTTTAAAAACCAACAGAAAACAACCAAAAAAGTCATTAAGGTAAAGATGAAATACGGAAGTAAGTTAGCCAATAATATTAAAGAGGATACCAAAAGTTTCTTTAGATATAGAAAGTATAAAAGAGAGGCAACAGTGGATTTTGGACCACTGGAAAACAATGCTAGAGAGGTTGCAATGGGAAACAATGAAATTGCCGACAAACAAAAAGTATTTTGCACCAGTCTTCACTGCGGAAGACACGAGCAGTATTGTGGAAGTTCCAGGTGTTGGGGTCATGAAGTGTGCGAAGAAAGGGAGAGGAAGATGGATAAGAAGAGGAAGTGAGGAAGTGGAACAGAGGGAAGGGGGAAATGGAAGGAGGAGAGGGGAGAAGGGAGAAGGAGGAGGGTGAGGAGGTGCAGGAGGGAGAACGTGGAGAGCAACAGAGGAAGGACAAAACAGAAAGGAAGTGTAAGGAGAGGAAATAGAGAAGGATAGAGTGTGAAAGGGAGAGAGAGTGAGGGGGAGAGAGAGGGAGGGGGAGAGGGAGAGGGAAGGAGAGGGGGAGAGCGAGAGACGCAGAGAGGAGAGAGAGGTAGAGAGAAGAGTGAGATGCAGAGAGGAGAGTGAGAGGTAGAGAGGAGAGTGAGATGCAGAGAGGAGAGTGAGAGAGGTAGAGAGAAGAGTGAGACACAGAGAGGAGAGTGAAAGAGGTAGGAGAGAGTGGGGAGAAGGGAGAAGGTAAAGTGGTGAGAGAGTGAAAGGGAGAGGAAATAGAGTGAAGCATTTAGGAAGAGGACAAGAGAAAGGGATGGGGAGAGGGAGAGAGGGGAGTGTTGTTATCTGCATCACAGTTGATGCAGACTACATTAGCCCAGAGCGTTTAAATAAACAGATAATACATCAAAAATAGAACCATAGAATACTACAGCACAGAAAAACAGGCCATTTGGCCCTTCTAGTCTGTGCCAAAAATAGTTGAAAGGAATCTCCTGACTTTGGAAATGTATGATGAATGCAATCCTGGGGATCAGTTTACCTGCAGGAGTGTGTACGTCAGTTCCTTTCAATCACAGCAAACCTAAAAGTTGCAAATGGGCAATTGGGCATAAGGATGGGGGGGGGCCGTTGTGGTGCTGGTGGTGGTGGGGGAAGTGTGTTGGGGGCGTGTTTCGCTGTAACTCATCCTCTTTGCTGAATTTAGGATTTATCTAAGAACTTCAAACATGTCATTAACTCATTTTACAGCCAGCTATCATGTGTTACTACATACGTCTGAAATTAGACTGTGGAATGTTACGAAGGTGTTCTAACAACACAGTGGGTGGTGATAATGCCTCTGGCGACAGTGAAATAGATTTGCTATTATCTAATCAGTGCCATTTATTTTTATCCCAGAACTGAATGCTAAAAACAGCTTAAATCTGATCAGTGCAGCCAACAATTTTTGACTCCTACAGCATACCAGAAAAACCCTTGGTACTGACTGCAACCAATAGGGTTGAAGCTCAGTGCAGACCTGCCCCTATTAATGTAGACCAAACGTCAATGTTCCCTTCTAGAGCCAGCATCAATGTTGTTCGGTGTTGCAGACTGCACAGTGACACAGAAGTAGTAGGCACTTACCTCCCAGGATCTCTTCACTCCACTAGGCTTGCTGCATTGCTGTGTTCCCTTGCTCTCTGCCCTGTAACTTTAACGGGAAGGAGTGGATGGCAGCACCATCAGCTACTAGACAGATCTCTGCTGCCTTCCTTATAACTTCTGAAGATTCCACGAGTTGTGTGAGGGAAGTCAAAGGAGTTTTTAAGTCAGCACTGACAATTCAAACTTTTGTACAATGGCAAAGGACAATTTCATCCAAAGGGCTTGCATTTATATATCAATATTCACATCCTCAGTAAATAGCAGAGACCACAGTTGGAGTAATATTTGATGCAAAGTCACTCTCACAATTAAGGTGTCGAGAAAATATTACAAAGAAGAGAATGGGTAAGTGATGACCTCATCTCTTCTGAGATGTGCCTGAGTGACAGACATTAACTTGGTAACCAGGGAAAACTCTCTGCTCCTCTTCAAGATAATCATTCAATCTTTTGTTTTCACCTGAGAAGGCAGGTGGGATCATGGGTTAATAACTTCCTTCAGTTAAGTTATTTCTAACAGAACTTCTTCACAAGTGTCATTATAGGTTATACATTCAAATCCTTTAGCAGAAACTGAAACTATGTACTGTTGCTAAAATGGATTGATGGGCTGCAGGCACCAGGGAAAAGACAGTGTGCATAGTCCACATCTAATTGCCATTCACAGGAAGCAGGAGGGAATGCACTTCATGAACAGCTTATGTCTGTGTTCTGGGAACTTGAGTTTAGTATGTAACCCTGGTGATGATGAAGGGCCAGTAAAGTGATCACAATCAGGCTAGTGTGTAACTTGGAGGGAACCTACAGATGGTGACTACTAACACAACAGCCTTGTCTTATGCACTCAGATCTGCTTTCCTCTGTCTTTGAGAGTGCTGATAACCAACAAAACTTTCCCCTCTCACTGACTGTCGAATTGTCCACCACCTTTCAAGTATGGATGTGGCAGGGCTGTAGCTAACAGTTAACCTGCTGAAGACAGGATTAAGGAGCTCCGTCTACTGCAGGCTGCTTTCACTAGTTAGCTTGTGTGCTAATGTTGCTGCTGCAGCAGTCTGCTGATATCAGGTCCAATTCTTGTGTTCCCTTTGGCACTCCTTCTTTTCCTTCTTTAAATTGGGTTGGTCCCTGGTTTGAGGTCAATTGCAGCGGAATGGAAACCCCTTTCTATGATCAGACCCAAATGATCTTGCAGGTCTGAAACAATCTGCTCTCCAATTACTTGATTCTGAGGGAGGTGCTAACTAGTCCAATAAAGTACACTACCAATAACACATTGACAGGAAGTCAATTGAATTTAATAAAAATAAAAATAGGAAGTAGGTAGAACCAGTTGCCAAACCTCAGTCAAACATGTTACACCCGCATACAATTAAGGGGCATATCTCACTGCTGTCCCCATGCAGAACTCAACTAATAATGTAACCGGCTAAACAAAGTGACTGGGATGTAATGCCACATCAGTCAAATGTGGAAACTATCAGTCTGACCTATGAAGATGCAGGCACTGGGGAACAATTACAAGATTCAGGGGCAGTTAACTTTTTAATATGTGCTTAGTGATCAGTAATGTAACACCAACATAAATGTTAAACTTGTTTAGTTTATTTAATCAGTTACTTTACATTTAATAAGAGATATAAAACAGTCTCTTATTTGCTTGAATATGTACTGTACATAGAAACTGTAAAAAGGTGAAATTTGTCACACAAATCTGCAGCTTCTAGAAATGCACAAAAAGCCAGTTAACATGAACTAACACAGTGCGTTGGGATCATATAACATGAATATTGTAACACTAACACAAATACCACATTGATGTTCTGTGCAATGTACGAAAGGAGCACTATATTGGAGAGCTGGGTGTGCTGAAATAACATATGCAAATTCAGTAGTAGTCTTACTTACCCTCACACTTATCCCAGCAGCAATGCTTTACCACAATACAGTCATTTCAGCAGTGTCACTGTATGTGTACTGGACAGGATCCATGTCTTTCCCAGATGATTAAAGTAAGTGTGGTAAAATGGCTGGCCCCAGAATCTCCTTGAACATTTGAAACATCAAGTACTACAAACTCCCACTTTCCAAGCTGCTTTTACACAAGCTCCACGCTGGCCCAAGGTATGAGCTAGGGATATTACACAGCTGGTTTTGAGAAACTATATCTGCATCTGTTTTGGCTCTGGCACCACTTGATGGCGTCACAAAAGGAGCAGTTCTGGATAAGATCCAGCTATTGACCTGTTCTATCTGTCTTCGGGAATCATAGTGTTTTCTTCTGTAGCACTCCGGGAAAAACCTTGAAAAACATAAATGTTAGATAATAATACATATACAAATAAATTAGTTGTCAAGTTTCTGACATTTAATTATATCAGTTTCAGTTCTGTGATGTGATATTGTTTGTTAAAATTGTCATGATTAAAAGGAGCAAATAACAAAGTCCTGGAGGAAATCGGCGGGTCAAGCAGCATCCATGGAGGGAACTGTTGAAATTTCAGATCAAGAATTCTACACAAAATACTTGAAGAACTCAGTAGGTCAGGCAGCATCCATGGAAATGAACAAATATTTGACGTTTCAGACTGAGATCCTTCTTCAGGATGGAAAGGAGGAGGGAAGATGCCAGAATAAAGAGGTAGAAGGAGGGAAGAAGGATAGCTAGAAGGTGATAGGTGAAGCCAGGTGAGTGGGAAAGGTGAAGGGCTTGGAGATGAAGGAATCTAGTTGGAGAGGAGAGTGAACAATAGGGGAAAGGAAATGAGGAGGGTCACCAGGAGGAGGGGAAAAGCAGGTGTAGATCTAAATGGTATAGGTGAGGAGAACTTAGAAATGGAAAGGGAGTTGTAGCAGGTAAAGAGAGGGATTTTGAAAAGTTGAGTGTGAAAGGAAGGGGATAGTGTACTAGAAAAGATCGCAGCTGCACATATGGCTGGGGGCTGGGGGGGAAAGAAATTATTCAAAGCCTCTCTCTAATGGAGTAAAAAGAAATAAACGGGTATGATTCAGTGACCATTGGAGAGGTGGGGTTGCAAGGTAACAAAGTCTAGGAAGCAAATATTCCAACGTACAACATTCCAAAGGGGGGTGGAACTCTGAGAATAAAAGATGAGATAAGCACAGGTTCGGAAAATCAAGATGTGGAGTCTATAGGGAGGACAGAAGTAGCAATGGAAAGGCGTCAATAGTGAGGCAACCCCCATTGTTTCTCAATTCATACCCTGTACCTCACTAAATCTTTCCGCCTTATTCTCCCCAAAATGCCTTTCCAAACCCCCCTTGCCAATAATTACAAATTAGAGAACATTTCCATACCCTGTCATCTTATTGCAAATTATTACAAATCAGTAATATTAAAAATATAAATTACATACTGTAGCTTACATCAACAGTCTTGTCCGCCTGCTCTATTATGTAAGTGGTTACCATAGTTTCAGGAATTTTATTTCTTCAGTTAATATCATTCTGAAAGGTCAGCCAACTCACAAATTTTTCAGCTACAATTAAACTTTCCATCACTCAATTCCAGCAGTGCAGTATCCACATATATCAGCAGCACCCCTCCATAGTGATCCTGCCCCTCACACAATGACCCACTCCGTAATGACCCTGACTCCTTGCACAGTGGCCCACACCACACAGCGGCTTCTAGTCCTCACAGTCCTCCACCCTTCATAGTGGCCCCCACCTCTCACTGCAACCACCCCCACATCACTCATCCCATACACTGACCTGTCTCTCACACAGCGACCTGCCCTCATACAGCAAGCCTCCTCACGTACCCACTATACAACAGTAATGCACTTCACACTGATCCCACTCTCATACTGCTCACAGACACCCACCCATACAATAATCCTACTCTACACACACACAGATACCACCCAACCACAGTGACAAGGTGGAGAGCTTGTCTCTTTCCACTGCAGAACATCCACATTCCCATCCTACAGACTGAAAACCCTTGCTGCCCAAATTCTGGCCTAGTAGCGATGCAGAGCTTGGGGAAACATGTGGGGTGATGAGAACTGGCCAAGAGTTCAGTGCTGGATAGATGGTTAGCTTATTCTCCATTTATATAGCACCCAACAAAATGCCAACTTGGTTCAAGGAAGCAAAGATTGACAACCAGCTTCAGGAGCGGTCCAGTGGCTCGGTCAGAGGAGGCTTCAAGCAGCAGCTTGATGTGAGAGAGGTAGAGACGCCTAGCAATTTCAGAAGGCAGTCCTGAGCTTAGGACGGGGCAGATGGAAAGGGTCACTACATGACTGTACCCTCTGTCATCCTGGGTTGCAAACACTGGCATTTGTTATACTGGGGAACATAAACTGCCCTTCATCACCCTGGGGTACACACACACACCTCTCTTTCACCCTGGGGAACACACACTGACCTCTGACACCATGGGGTGCAAGCACACACCTCCTTTATCACACAGGGATACACACACACACACACACATCTCCTCTGTCATCCTGGGGTGCACACACACTGCCCTCTGTCACCCTGGAGTTACAGAGGGCATTTCTTAACACAGTACCTTGTGAGTAGGCCATTGGTCAATGGAGAGCATCAGTAATAAATCACATCCTGTTCTCAGTGCCCCAAAATATAAGATCAGATGCCCAGACTAATTGTCCATGTGTAGTCCAGCCCACAGCCATGGTATGTTCAAAGTTCAAAGTAAATTTATTATCAAAGTAAATATATGTCACTATATACTACCCTGAAATTCATTTTCTTGTGCACATTCATAGAAAATAGAAAGAAACACAATAGAATCAATGGAAAAACTGCACACAAAGACAAACAACAAATGTGCAAAAGACAACAAATTATGCAAATATAAAAAAAAACTAAATAATAATAATAAATAATAAGTAATAAATATTGAGAACATGAGTTGTAGAGTTCTTGTAAGTGAGTCCATGGGTTGTGGAAGCAGTTCATTGTTGGGGTGAGTGAAGTTATCCACGCTGGTTCAGGAGTCTGATGGTTGAGGCATAACAACTGTTCCTGAACCTGGTGATGTGGGATCTGAGGCTCCTGTATCTCCTTTTTGATGGGTTCAGTGAGAAGAGAAAATGGCCTGGATGGTGGGGGCCCTTGATGATGGAAAACGACAAACAAGAGAACATCTGCAGATGCTGGAAATCCAGGCAACGAACACAAAATGCTGGAGGAACTCAGCAGGCCAGGCAGCATCTATGGAAAAGAGTACAGTTGATGTTTCAGGCCGAAACCCTTTGGCAGGACTGGAGAAAAAAAGCTGAGGAATAGATTTAAAAGGTGGGGGAAGGGGACAGAGAAACACAAGGTGATAGGTGAAATCTGAAGGGGGAGGAATGAAGTAAAGAGCTGGGAAGTTGATAGGTGAAAGAGATAGAAGGCTATGCAAGAAAGAAAAGGGGGAGGAGCACCAGAGGGAGGCGATGGGTGGGCAAGGAGATAAGGTGAAAGAGGGAAAGGGGGATGGGAAATAGTGAAGGAGTGCCCACCCATTGCTTCCCTCTGGTGCTCCTCCCCCCTTTTCTTTTTCCCATGGTCTTTTATCTCTTTCACCAATCAACTTCCCAGCACTTTACTTCATCCCTCCCCCACTTAGGTTTCACCTATCACCTTGTACTTCTCTCTCCCCTCCCCCCACCTTTTAAATCAACTCCTCAGCTTTTTTCTCCAGTCCTGCCAAAGGGTTTTGGCTTGAAATATCATCCATAGATGCCGCCTGGCCTTGATGATGGAAGTTGCTTTCCTGTGACAGTGCTCCTTGTAGATGTGCTTAATTGTGGGGAGGGCTTTACCTGTGATGGTCTGACGGCATTCACTCCTTTTTGTAGGCTTTTCCGTTCAAGGGCATTGATGTTTCTATACCAGGCCGTGATGCAATCAGTCCGTTATACTGTCCACCGTGCATCTATAGAAATTTGTCAAAGTTCTTAGATGACATGCTGAATCTTTGCAAATTTCTAAGAAAGTAGGGGTGCTGCCATGTCTTCTTGATAATGGCACTCATGTACTGGACCGAGGACTGATCCTCTGAAATGATAATGCTGAGGGACTTACAGTTACTGACCCTCTCCACCTCAGATCCCCTGATGACAACTGGATGACTGATGACTGGTTTCCTCCTCCTGTAGGTAATAATCAGCTCTTTGGTTTTACTGACATTGAGTGACAGGTTATTGTTGTGGCACCATTCAGCCAGATTTTCAATCTCCCTCCTATACGCTGATCTGTCAACACCTTTGATTCTGCCAATGGCAGTGGTGTCATCATTAAACTAAAATGTAGCAGTACAGTTGTACTGAGCCTCAGCATCATTACTATAAAGTGAACAGAGCAAGGGGCTAAGCATATAGCCATGATACACCTGTACTGAGGAAATTTGTGGAGGAGATGTTGCCAATCCAGACTGCAAGTGAGGAAATTGAGGATCCAATTGCACAAGGAGGTTTTGAGACCAAGGCCTTGGAGCTTATTGATTAGTTTTGAGGGGATGATAGTGTTGAATACAGAGGTGTAGTCAATGAAGAGCATTCTGATCTATGCACCTTCACTGTTCAGAAGTTCCAGGGTTGAATGAAGAGCCAATGAAATGGCATCTGCTGTTGACCTGTTGTGACGGTAGACAAATTGGAGTGGATCCAAGTCACTCCTTAGGCAGGAGTTGATATTTTCCATCACCAACCTCTCAAAGCAATTCATCACAGTGAATGTAAGTGCTACTGGATGATCGTCATTGAGATAGTTTACCACATCCTTCTTAGGTACTGGCATGATTGAAGCCTGCTTGAAGCAGGTGGGTACCTCAGACTGCTGAAGCGAGAGTTTAAAGACATCAGTTATCACTCCAGCCAGTTCATTAGCATAGGTCTTCAGAACTCAGCCAAATACATTGTCTGGGCCAGATGTTTTCAATGGGTTCATTCTACTGAAGGATGCTCTCATATCAGCCTCATAGCCTGAAATCACAGGGTCTTTGGGGGCTATTGATGTTCATGAAGATGCCTCCATGTTTTGTCAAGTCAAAGTGAGCATAAAAGGCGTTGAGCTTATCTGGGAGCAAAACCTTGTTTTCACCTATGTCACTTGGTATCACTTTGGCATTCAAGCTTGCCACAGTTATTGAACATCCTTCTGTGATTCAGGTTTGGTCTGGAATTACCACTTCACATGTGAGATAGTCTTCCAGAGGTCGTACCAGGACCTCTTATACTTTACTTGGTCGCTAGACCTGAATGCCATCGATCTAGCCCTCAGATCTCTTGGTTCATCCAGGGCTTCTGTTCAGCAAGACTCTGAATGATTTCATCTGTAGTCACGTGTGACTAACAGCATGGTGAATTACTCATTTAACAATTCAGTAGAAAATTAAGGCCAATACACAGGATAAAAGCAATAATTTACAAGATTGACACATTTCTTTGACCATTTCAGGGAGTACTCCCTCACATGGGTTTGGAGTCACATATAGGCCAGACCACGTAACATTTTCTCTCATCAGTGAACAAATAAGTCATGCAATAGACATTCCTGGACAATGTCCAACATTGAACCAGACCCGGCTTTTTACATTGTCCCAGACAATTTAAATAGCTGTGTCCTACAACCAAGGGCCTTGATTTCAGCAGAGTGCATTACAGTATAATCAATTTTTTAAAAAACATTTTCATTTGTCTCAGATGGTCTGGGTAACCTTAAGAACATATTTGAAAGCAACATTTGGCTCAGTTACCATGCTGTGGTGGAAGCTATACTTTATGAAGGGCTGGATAAATGGAATTAGATAGTCAACTATCGATGGAGAACCAATACAAAGTGTTAACAAATGCTGTAAGTTATGGGAGCAAAGCAAGAGTAGTTTGTCAATGTCAGGAGAAATAGCAACTGAATTATACCTATGGCCACCACCAACTATGCATTATTGTAAACACAATAAGGGTGACTGAGTTTGCTTCTACATTTGATAATGCTTGTTTTGAGCAATTGGTAAGGACATTCACTCTGAAGTAAAAGTCTTGATGCACATCAGCCATGTGGTTTGCAGTAATGAAACTGTTCATGGGCAACATGTTTGCAGAATGCCAACCTTTTGATTTGAATCTTCTGTAAAGATGCAGATTGACACTTAAACAGGGGTTTCTTAATACTGAGAGCAAGAGGCACAGGACCAGCAAAGTTTCACCTTCAAGGGTGAAACTTTGACCATTTTGACCATTCCAGGGACAAAAAAACTTCACACAATTTTAATTAAGTGTTCACTAAGTATCAAGGTTGTTCGATTAAAAATGGGTGATAAAAGCAAATAAGTTGTTCTAACTTTATTAAGATTAATACAAGGCCAGGCCAAAGAAGGATTAATGCAAGCAGATTAAGCACTGCATTTTGAGGAGCAATCAGTAGGAATAATTCTGTGAGTGAGCCTATTGAGAGATAGAAAAAGAGAAAAAAGAGGGAGTGGAGGGGAGGGGGAAGAGAGGGTAGAGCAAGAGAGAGGGAGGAGAGAGGTTGGAGAGGGGGGAGGAGTGAGGGGAGGAGAGAAGGGAGGAGAGAAAGGGGGAGAGGGGTGGGGAGAGGGGAGGGGGAGAGGGGGAGAGGGGGAGGTTGAAGAGGGGGTGGTTGGAGAGGGGGCAGAGGGGAGGAGGGGAGAAGGGAGAGAAGGGGAGAAGGGGGAGAAGGGAGTGGGGGAGAAGGGAGTGGGGGAGTTTGTGGAGAGGGGGAAGTGGGGGCTGAGGGGGGAGAAGGGGAGAGGGGGAGGGGGAGGGGGGAGTGGGGGAGAGAGGGGAGACATGAGAGGGGAGGAGAGGTGGAGGGGGTGAGGGGATGGGGAGGGGTGTTTGGAGACGGGTGGTTGGAGAGGGGGAGAAGGGGAGAAGAGGGAGAAGGGGGAGAGGAGGGAGAAGAGGGAGAAGGGGAGAAGGGGAGAGGGGGAGAAGGGGAGTGGGGGCTGAGGAGGGAGATGGGGAGTGGGGGCTGAGGGGAGAGATGGGGAGGGGGTGTTTGGGGAGGGGGAGTGGGGTGTTTAGAGATGGGGCGGAGGGGGAGAAGAGGAGAAGGGGTGAGTGTGTGGAGAGGGTGAGTGGGGGCTGAAGGGGAGATGGGGAGAGGGGAGGGGGTGAGTGGGGGAGAGAGGGGGGAGACAGGAGAGGGGAGGAGAGGGGGGTGTTTGGAGAGGGGGAAGGGGGTGGAGGGGGATGAGAGGGGGAGCGGAGGGGTGAGTGGGGGGAGAGAAAGGGAGGAGAGAGTGGCTGATAGAGGGATTGATAGAGAGGAGGAGAGGGGTGTAGGGAAGGGTAGGGAGGGGGAAGTGAGGGAGAAGTGAGAGGCACTGGTGAGCAGAGACAAAGTAAAGTTAACCATAGAAGCAGTTGAATTGTAAGTCTAGGTGAGGTTGCTGAGGTAATGGATATTAACAATACGGAGGGAATATAAGTGGGATAGAGATGGAGTGAAACATTGATGGGGTAGATTGCAGGCTAAATGCAGACATAGCCAATCTATCAGGGGTGTCTGTGTTCACCACAGCTCTCAGGAATGCACAGTCCACGTGACTATGTGGGAGATAGAAAACCACAGAACAAACTACTCAAGCTGTCCCCGGTACCAAACAGGCCAAAGTAAAGGAGGATAGTTACTTGGTTAAGTAGATGAAATTGAGAAATAAGGTTTAAACTTTACTGTAATCCTGTTGTGTTTAGTGATGTCAATGCAACATATGTGACCTCTTTTCTGAAGGGGATTATTTTTGCTCAAACTATACTACTGATGAAATGTTAATTATTAAAAGAAAACAAGGTGAATATTTCCAAAGAACCTGTCAGTGGGAACAGGAGCCCATGGGTCTACTTCAGATTGTTTAACAATCCCACTGAGAGGGGTAGTACGGAGAAAGTGTCACATTGTGGGAGGGGTAGTACACTGTGAGAGCGGCACTGATGAGGGGGTGTCACACTGTGAGAGGGACAGTACTGAGGGAGTGTCACACTGTGAGAGGGACAGTACTGAGGGGGTGTCACACTGTGAGAGGGGCAGTGCTGAGGGGCTGTCACACCGTGGGATGGACAGTACTGAGGGGATGGACAGTACTGAGGGGGTGTCACACTGTGGGATGGACAGTACTGAGGGGATGGACAGTACTGACGGAGTGTCACACTGTGGGATGGACAGTATTGAAGGAGTGTCACACTGTGGGATGGACAGTACTAAGGGAGTGTCACACTGTGGGATGGACAGTACTGAGGGAATGTCACACTGCGGAGTGGACAGTGCTGAGGGGGTATCACACCGTGAGAGGGGCACTGATGAGGGGGTGTCGCACTGTGAGAGGGACAGTGCTGAGGGGGTGTCACACTGTGAGAGGGACAGTGCTGAGGGGGTGCTATACTACCATGCGCAGTACTCAGGACCACTGCACTGTCGGAAGATCCTTCCGTTACACTAACTGAAGAAAATAATCTACACTGGGGTAGAAGACAAGCTGAGGATGCCTCGCAGTGATCTGGCCAACGGATTCAATGGTTATTTCCTCACTGCCTACAGATCCTTATGCTCAGTTTGGGCACCAATGTCTGTTTGGATCATTTTGGATCTGATGAGTGAAGGTTGATTTAAAAATTGTTTCTTGAATCACACTTCTATATGGCAGCAAACCAAAGTTGTGAGACAGTGACATTTAGTATCTGTGAAATAGCTACTGCAATGCATGTTATCAAGTGTGCACTCTGGGTTATAATGAATTTGCCAATTCATACCTATTTCTACTTTCTGCAGTATCAAGTGGCTGTAAAATAAAAGTCATTTTTACTTATAACTGGAGTTCCATAAAGAACAAATTCCCAACACGATTTCAGTCAGTGGAAAACTGTTGATGGATGAAACAGGGCTCAATACATTTTTTGAAGTCCACCCACCCTTTTCCTGTGTTGTTGCTTCTCTGATCCCTTAAATATTTTAAGTTAGCTTTCCTTAAATTTTCCTCATGATATGGAAGGGAATAAGGCAAGATCAGGAGGGAGAAGGACAGGGAGACTGACATATTCTGTAAACTCTGAATAGGCATGAATGAAGCTGATCTCATGAGAGGAATCTGTGAGCAAGGGAGAAGATTCTCTTTGGAAGAAAGATGAGGGGTAAATGGAGATGTGATTCTTTTGGAGACACAAGAGGCTTGGTACAAACAATTTCCCATTCCTTGCTGGTGCTTCTCCCAATGCAGAAACCATCTGCTTCTTGCTGGCACTGAGTTGGGTAAATTACTCTGCCAAAAGAGAGAAAAGATGGCAAGCGAGCGAGAATAACACCCACAGAGCAGACCTCTGTACATTCATCCTTAATTTTGATGGATTGCTTAAAGAAAAGTAATCTCTCATGGCCCAACAAGGTTTATTTTTCATCTTTCATTTGATCATTGCAGGAGTATGCCTTACAGATAGAATTGAGTTATTCTCTTAATTCATTGCAGTTTCTCTCCAGATTTTTTGAATCTTTTCAGATGTTCAGAATCAGAATCAGAATCAGGTTTATTATCACCGGCATGTGATGTGAAATTTGTTAACTTAGCAGCAGCAGTTCAATGAAATACATAATCTAGCAGAGAAAAAAAAATAAAAATAATAATAATAAATAAACAAGTAAATCAATTATGTATATTGAATAGATTAAAAAATGTGCAAAAACAGAAATACTGTATATTTAAAAAAAGCGAGGTCGTGTCCATTTAGGAATCGGATGGTGGAGGGGAAGAAGCTGTTCCTGAATCGCTGAATGTGTGCCTTTGGGCTTCTGTACCTCCTGCCTGACGGTAACAGTGAGAAAAGGGCATGCCCTGGGTACTGGAGGTCCTTAATAATGGATGCTGCCTTTCTGAGACACTGCTCCCTAAAGATACCCTGGGTACTTTGTAGGCTAGTGCCCAAGATGGAGCTGACTAGATTTACAACCTCCTGCAGCTTCTTTTGGTCCTGTGTAGTAGCCCCTCCATACCAGACAGTGATGCAGCCTGTCAGAACGCTCTCCATGGTACAACTATAGAAGTTTTTGAGTGTATTTGTTGACATGCCAAATCTCTTCAAACTCTTAATGAAGTATAGTCGCTGTCTTGTCTTCTTTATAACTATATTGATACGTTGGGACCAGGTTAGATCCTCAGAGATCTTGACACCCAGAAACCTGAAGTTGCTCACTCTCTCCACTTTTGATCACTCTATGAGGATTGGAATGTGCTCCTTCATCTTACCCTTCCTGAAGTTCACAATCAGCTCTTTTGTCTTACTGACGTTGAGTGCCAGGTTGTTGCTGCGGCACCATTCCACTAGTTGGCACATCTCACTCCTGTACGCCCTCTCGTCACCACCTGAGAGTCTACCAACAATGGTTGTGTTGTCAGCGAATTTATAGATGGTATTTGAGCTACACCTAGCCACACAATCATGTGTATACAGAGAGTAGAGCAGTGGGCTAAGCACACACCCCTGAGGTACGCCAGTGTTGATCGTCAGCACCAATCTGCATAGATTGTGGTCTTCCGGTTAGGACGTTGAGGATCCAATTGCAGAGGAAGGTACAGAGGCCCAGGATCTGTAACTTCTCAATCAGGATTGTGGGAATGATCTTATTAAATGCTGAACTATAGTCAATGAACAGCATCCTGACATAGGTGTTTATGTCTTTCATGTGGTCTAAAGAATAGGCTTGAAGTGAACACAGCAACTGATGTGGAGATTGAGTGGACAGAACTTTTCATAGTGCAGCTCACGACTGGCATAGTGCCTGTAAATGACTCATTCCTCTCTGACCACTCAGATTGTGCTGATATAGTGCACTCATTACCTGTTGCGTATTTCCCATATTCTGGAGCTCCAACATGTTTCAAAAGTGAAGCTGAGAGAAATGCAGCTTGCTGCTCTTGCCCTGTACTGAAAATTATGTTCTCCAGCCCAGCTAAAGCTCTGACTAGACTAACGTGAGAAGCATGGAATGCTGATGTGGCACAATACAGCTGTAATCAGAAGTACTGACTCTAAAAACCACAGGGCAGCAAAAGGCCAAAGTAAGGTCCATGCATCAAAGTTAATCAGATAGTTGCTTGTAAAATTGGAATATTGAGATTGTGGAGAATGAGCAGGAAGAAACAAACTGCACAAGCTTAATGGCAACTTCACACAATTATGTCAAACATTTACAGTACCTTGTAAGGGTATTCCGCTCCCAACCCTTTTTTCACATAAATGAGTATTACAACCAGGGATTTTGATCAATTGAACTGAGAATTTTTATTTGTGAATCGCATGCTCCCTTTTTCCCCTCACAGTATAGCCCAAAAACAAAGCATGAATAACTAAAAACTTATTAATTGAAATATCCATAGTTCAAAAGTATTCATCCCCCTTTGCTCAATACTTAGTTGAACCATTTCTTGCAGCTATTACAGCCAGTAGACTTTTGGGATAAGTCTCTATGGGCTTTCGTCAACATGATGGAGCAAGATTTGCCCACTCCTCCTTGCAAAATTGCTCATGCTGTGCCAGGTTAGTTGGGGAGTGGCGGTGGAAACAAACTTAGGGTCTTGCCAGAGATGTTCAATTGGGTTAAGGTCAGTCTGACTGGGCCACTCCATGGTTGCTCTGGCACTGCGATTTGGGTTGTTGTCCTACTGAAAGACAGATTTCCTCCCAGGTTAACTTTTCTAGCAGAGGCTTGCAGGTTTTCATCCAGGATTTCTCTGTATTTAGCAGCATTCACCTTCCCATCAATTTTGACCAGATTTCCAGTCCCTGCTGCTGAAAACACATCCCCAGAGCATGATGCTACCCCCACTCTACTTTACTGTAGGGATGGTGTTACCTGACAGTTGCACAATATTATATTTACACTGCACGTACTGCTTAGTGTTGAGCCCAGAAAGTTCTACTTTAGTCTTATCAGACCACAGGACCTTCCACAACTTTACAGTCTCTTCTGGGTGACACTTTACAAACTCTTTACAGGCAAGGATATGCTTTTTTCAGCCAGGGCTTCTTCCTTGCCTTTCTTCCATACATACCCTTTTTGCGCAAGGCCTTAGAGGTTGTGGAGCCATGGATTTCATCTCCAGTTGCAGTCACTTAGAGTGACTGTTGGCATTACAGTAGCCTCTCTTCCAAACGCCAGTCTTCTCTGGTGTCTAAGTTTAGAGGATGTGGCCTGACCTCGGCAGTGTGGCTGTGGTTTCATATTTTTACCACTTTTTCATGATCGACTGCACTGAGCTCTGAGGTATGTTCAGTGCCTTTGAAATGGCCTTGAAATCTTCCCCAGATTTGTGCTTTTCTACTATCATTTCCTTGACTTGCCTTGAATGCTCTTTTATCTTAATTTTGGTTTGGTCTGTTGAAAATCTACCATATTGTTAGACCTTACAGAGAGAAGGGGTACTTATTCGGGTGATCCTCAAATTTTCTACAATAACAAATTGGGTATATTGGTGAGGCAATAAGTATTGCACTTGAGGAAAGTTAGCACAGTAATTACAAAGGGGATGAATACTTCTTCAGCTTTACAATGTTGGATTTTAATTTTTAGAAGATTGTTGACAGGTTGTGGAATTTTTCTTTTGATTTGACATGATGCACAATGTTTTATAGATTAGCTCACAAAATCCTACAATATATTTTAAATTTAGAAATTGAGACAGTAAAATGTGAAAATATTTGTGGGCTCTGAATACTTTTTCCAATACACAGTATTTAAGTGTTTAACTCCTTTGAAACCTCTTCTATAATTCAAAAAATGCTGTAAAGGGATTGCTCATACTTTGAAAGAGTGGAAGCAGCTCATTACTGATGCATTAGTGGAATGTTGAGCGATGTAAATGCTGCACTGGTTTCATTTCTAAACTGCTTAATTCCATCTGTAAATATCAATAAAAAGCACTCTCCTTCTAAGGCTGAAATCTACTGGCACACAGAGTGAGCTATTTCATCTTCTGAAGTACTGCCCTGTACACACTACGTGTGCCCCAAGGTGCCACGGGGAGCTTGTTTGATATTACTAGATCGGAAAAACAATTTTCTAGCTTGCTTTTTTTTTGTGCTTCAAGATTTGGCTTCGCACCAAAAAACTTTAATATTCTCATTATGTTGAGTCATTCTTGTCCTAATGCTAACCCTAACAGTAAAACATATAGCCAATCTCAGTCCAGATTTCAAACTGCTTCATGATTGCTGCAATTACCATTTTTAAAAGAGATGCAACATTTCAAATGGACAATCTTAAATTATTAGGCTTAAAATAAACTTCAATTCACAATCCAGAACTTTGTTATACCTTCTGAATGAAACAGTTGTTGAAAGCTTAACACTCAGCTCCCAGGTGACTCAAGGATTCCATTTGCTGTTTACACACTGGCTCATACAGACCTGGATGGAGCCAGTCTAATTTCTGCTCTATGTCGAGTTAGCTTATCTCAACCAGGTTGGCAGTGGGATACTACAGCAAACCTCAAATGGGAATTGGGGAAACTGGTCTGATCTCTATCAGGATGAATCAGCAACAATAGTGAGGCAGGATCTTAAAAGCCTGGTGTTTAACAAATTACAGCAGTCTTGTTATGCTCAAAAATGATCAACTGCCAAATGAAAATTAGCCAGAGTTTCAAGATTCTATTCTCTGCCAAACATGAGTTTTATCCAGGCATTAAGTAGTAAAGACAGAATGTCAGTCAGGGTGTTATTTTTTCCTCTGTAACTCCTTCTTGACAACCTTAGACCATCAATACCTCAGGCCACTGCTTCCATCATATACTCCCATCCTTTCCTTTACAATGAAAACTTCCAACCACCCTGGTCAGGTGGTCACACTCGTGTTCAGTGGAAGTGCTGTGGCAGGGCACTGCACTGATATGGTGATACATCACAGTGGCTTTTAAGGATCTAACTGGTGGAACAGAGGAGACTAATGCAAATTAACTTTAAAATTTTTGATAAGATCCCACGTAAAAGACTAGCACTAAATTAAATGACACAGGATTGGATGTAATATAATGGATTGGATTGAAAATTGATAGACAGATAGGAAATAGAGATTAGGGGTAAATGGATCTGTTTCACAATGACTAGTGGAAGGTCAATGGGGTCCATGCTTGGGCTTCCAGCTTTTCACAGTAAATGACTGGGGAGACTAAATACAATATCTACAATGGATCAAAGTTCAAGGTAAGTTTACTATCAAAGTACATATATGTCACCATGAGAAAGACCACACAGGGCAGACAACCAGTGTGCAAAAGACAACAAATTGTGCAAATACAAAAAGAAAGGAAAAAATAAATACTGTAATAATAATAATATGCTGAATTAAAAGAAATTGAAAAATTTTGGAACCTGAAACAACATTGTTGAGTAATACGCACAACTGGTATGATTTCAAAGGCACTAAACAACAGTATTAAACAATTAGGGCTACACAGCAAAATCTATGCAAATCTTCAGAAAGCCACAATACTAAACACCACTAGGAAAGTCTGAAAGTTCCTAGTAATTGACAAATAAACATGCTTGGCTATGCTTATACCTCAGATTTTACCAGCTTGTGATAATAATAATAAATAAACAAACAAGCAATAAATATCGAGAACATGAGATGAAGAGTTCTTGAAAGTGAGCCCACAGGTCGTGAGAATAGTTCAGTGATGGGGCAAGTGAAGTTGCCCTGTAACCTCTCCTGATGGCAGCAGCAAGAAGAGAGAATGGCCAGTTTAGTTGCGGGGGGTGGGGGTCCCTAATTATGGATGTTGCTTTCCTGTGACAGTGCTTTGTGTAGATGTGTTCAATGGGAGGGCTTTACCCATGATAGTCTGGGCTGTATCCACTATTTTTTGCAGCATTTTCTCTTCAAGGGCATTGGTGCTTCCATACCAGGAGGTGATGCAACCAGTCAGGATACTCCCACTACGCATCTACAGAAGGGTCTCTAGATTTAGAAGAATAAGAGCAGATCACACCAAAATAGATGAAATTCCAAGCTAGATATAGGGCTGAAGATGAAGTTGCTGGTTTACAGAGGCAATGAGTAGTGATGAGAGGCTGTTGATAGGGCAAAATTGCAGTCAACAGGATGAGCTTCAACGTAAAAGACAGACAAAATTGAAAAGGGTGCATGCAGGACTGAAGGTGGAATAAGGTAGATAAATTTGTAGCACAGTTGTAGATTGGCATGTATGATGTTGTAGGCATCATTGAATCATGGCTAAAAGAAGGTTACAGCTGGCAGCTTAATGCCCATGCATCAGAAGGACAGGCAGGAAGGCAGAGGAGGTGGTGTCACTCTGTTGGTAAAAAAAATGTAATCAAATCATTAGAAATAAGTGACATCAAGTCAGAAGGTGTTGAATCATTGTGGATGGAGCTAAGGAACTGCAAGGGTAAAAAAACCATGATAGGAGTTACATACAGATCCCCCCCCCCCAAACACTAGCAAGGAAGTAGCCTGCAAATTACAACGGAAGATAGAAAGTCCATGCCAAAAGGGCAATGTTACAATAGTCATGAGAGATTTCAATATGCAGGTAGATTCTGAAAATCAAGGTGGTGCTGGATTCCAAAAGAGAGAATTTCTAGAGTGCCAATGAGATGGCTTTTTAGAGCAGCTCATGGTTGAGCCCACTAGGGGATCAACTATTCTGGATTGGATGTTGTGCAATGAACCAGAATTAATTAGAATGCTTGAGGTAAAAGAACCCTTCAGGGTAAGTGAACATAATGTGATCGAATTCATCCTGAAATTTGAGAAGGAGAAGCTAAAGTCAGATGTATCAGTATTACAGTAGGATACAGGGAATGACAGAGGAATGAAAGAGGACTTGGCCAGAATTGATTGGAAAAGGACACTGGCAGGAGTGACGGTAGAGCAGCAATGGCTGGAATTTCTGGAAGTTATTCAGAAGGCACAGGAGATATACATCCCAAAGAGAAAGAAATATTCTAAAGGCAAGATGACACAACTGTGGCTAACAAGAGAAGTCAAAGCCAACATAAAAGCCAAAGAGAGGGCATATAATAGAGCAAACATTAGTGGGAAGTTAGAGGATGGGGAGATTTTAAAAACCAACAGGAGGCAACTAAAAAAATCATTAGGAAAGTATAGATGGAATACAAAAGTAAGCTAGCCAGTAATATTAAAGAGGGTACCAAAAGTTTTTCAGATACATGAAGTGTAAAAGTGAGAGTGGATATCGGACAGCTGGAAAATGATGCTGGAGAGGTAGTAATGGGGGACAAGAAATGGCAGGTGAACTGAATAAGTATTTTGCATCAGTCTTCACTATGGAAGGCATTAGCAGCGTTGTGGAAGTTCCAGGTATCAGGGGT
Organism: Mobula birostris; assembly: GCF_030028105.1. Classification (NCBI taxonomy): domain Eukaryota; kingdom Metazoa; phylum Chordata; class Chondrichthyes; order Myliobatiformes; family Myliobatidae; genus Mobula; species Mobula birostris. The sequence continues at coordinate 115,042,641 of NC_092370.1, read as the reverse complement.
CATGAAATGTGTGAAGTTACCGTAACTAGAGAGAAGGTTCTTAGGAAACTGAAAGGTCTGAAGGTAGATAAGTCACCTGGACCAGATGGTGTACACCCTAGGGTTCTGAAAGAGGTGGCTAAAGAGATGTGTAGGCATTAGTAATGATCTTCCAAGAGTCACTAGATTCTGGAATGGTTCTACAAGACTGAAAAATTGCAAATGTCACTCCATTCTTCAAGAAGGAAGAGAGGCAGAAGAAAGGAAACTACAGCCAAGTTATTCCAACCTCAGTGGTTGGGAAGATGTTGGAGTCGATTATAGACAATAGACAATAGGTGCAGTAGGCCATTTGGCCCTTCGAGCCAGCACCGCCATTCACTGTGATCATGGCTGATCATCCATAATCAGTATCCAGTTCCTGCCTTATCCCCATAACCTTTGATTCCGCTATCTTTAAGAGCTCTATCCATCTCTTTCTTGAAAGCATCCAAAGACTTGCCCTCCACAGCCTTCTGGGGCAGAGCATTCCATATATCCACCACTCTCTGGGTGATTATTAAGGGTACTTGGAGGCACTAGATCAAATTGTCAGCATGGTTTCCTCAAGGGAAAATCTATGTTGGGACCGATTCTTTTTATGTTACACGTCAATGATCTGGATGATGGAATTGATGGCTTTGTTGCAAAGTTTGACAATATGAAGATAGGTGGAGGGGCAGATGGTTTTGAGGAAGTAGAAAGGCTACAGAAGAATTTGGACAGATTGGGAAAATAGGTAAAGAAGTGGCAGATAAATTTAGTGTCGCGAAATGTATGGATATGCACTTTGATAGAAGAAATGAAAGGGTTGACTATTCTCTAAATGGAGAGAAAATACAAAAAACTGAGGCTCAAAAGATCTTGGAAGTCCTTGTGCAGGATTCTCTAAATGTTAATTTGCAGGTTGAGTCTGTGGTGAGGAAGGCAAATGTGATGTTAGCATTCATTTCAAAAGGACTAAAATATAAAAGCAAGGATGTAATGTTGAGACTTCATAGAACACTGGTGAGGTTTCATTTGGAGTATTGTGAGCAGGTCCGTGCCCTTTAGCTTAGAAATGATATGCTAAAACTGGAGAGGGTTCAAAGGAGGTTCACGAGAATGATTTCAGGACTGAATGGCTTGTCATATGAAGAGCATTTGATGGCTCTTGGCCTGTATTCACTAGAATTCACAAGAATGAGGGCTGACCTCATTGAAACCTATCAAATGGTAGAAGGCCTTGAAGAGTGGATGTGGAGAGGATGTTTCCTATGGTGGGAGAGCCTAAGACCAGAGGACACAGTCTCAGAATAGAACGGCGTCCTTTTAGAATGGAGATAAGGAGGAATTTCTTTAGCCAGAAAGGGGTGAATCTGTAATATTCTTTGCCACAGGCAGCTATTGAGGCCAAGTCTTTACGTATATTTAAGGCAGAGGTTGATAGATTCTTGGTTGGTCAGGGCATGAAGGAATTCAGAGAGAAGGCGGAAGATCGGGGCTGAGAAGAAAAATGGATCAGCCATAATGAAATGGCAGAGTAGATTCGATTGGCCAAACAGCCTAATTCTGTGCCTTTTTTTTAAATCAACTTATGGTCCTCTATGTTCTAGGTCATGGGGTGAGACATAGAGGTTTAAGATGAGAAGAAATATCTAAACCTTCAGTAGGTCAGGCAAGACTTCTGGAGAAAGAAACAATCACTGGAGACTGAAGGTTTACAGCAATTCTTTTTGAAAAGCTAATTCTGGGTTGGGAACCTTTCTGGTATGACCATCTTTTACTGACTACCCCTAATGTCCTTGAGAAGATGGCTGGTGAACTCTCTCTTCATTACTGTAGAGGGTGTTGTGAAGGTACTCCCACAGTTTTGCTGAGGAGAGAATTCTTGGGGGCCAGCAATTATTTCCATATCAGAATATGTGTGGCTAAGAGGGGAACCCATAGGTTCCCAACTGTTTTTTATGCCATGGACACCTATCATCAACCAAGGGGTCCGTGGGCCCTAGGTTGGGAAGCCCTGCTATAGAGGGCGCTGGTATTTCCTGCACCTGCTGCCTTGTCCTTCTTGCAGAAGTCATAGGCTTGTGAGGTGCTGTCAGCAGCATGGGTGAGTAAATGCAGTGCATTCTGTAGATGCTGCACACTGTAACCATTTGTATAATCACAGTCATAAATGTATAAACATCAGAAATAAAACAAGCTGACAGATATGTAAGAAAAATACCTTTCCCATGTAATCACAATACCAGCATTAACACAGCCAGAAAATAATGCAAAATAGCCATATAAATACAGCCTACAAATGGAAAAAATATGGGTGAAATTTCAGCTGGTTAATATTCAGAGTGAAATTGTAAAGGTATATGGTTTTATGATTTGATTATGGGGAATAACAGAAATACTATACCAACACCTTCAAAAGCTGCAAGCCATAATGTCAGTTAAGAACAGGATGAAACTGTAAATAATAAGAAAGTGAATGGCAATGCACTTGATTCATAGCGGACCAGGGACAGGTGTTAGATCCTCTTCACTGGAGGATATCCTTGTCTCAGCTGGGTTTTTCTATCAGTCCGAGAGTCATCATAGTGATGTTTGTTTCAGTACCAGCCTACATTACCTTTGATCAACTGAATTTTGCATCAAATGATAGTGGGATTTTAATTCTTGATATCTGGATTACCAGAATCGCTAACCGATTAATTTTCTGAACAAGTACTGGATTCTTTGCAATAAAACATGTTTATAATTGTGAAGAACTCCAAGGTTAATTGTCTCTCCGAGATTTTTTTTTAGACATGCATGAATTGCACACAGTTACTGTGGTAACAAACATTCTTTAGTCCCATTACAAACTCTGGTGAAGTCGTAACTTCAAATGGCACAATCAATGAGATTCGTTAAAAAGGGAAGGAATGAACTCAGACAGGGCACATCCACCCAAATGCGACCGATACTTAATCTTTAGCTGCAGTTGTTGAACAACTGGTCAATTGGCTATACTCTGGGAATACTGTAGGGAGGCATTATCATTATTTGGGGGAGTATTGAAAATATGGGGCAGAATCAATTTAGGCTTTTGCTAATATCCACAGGATTCAAGTTTTAAATTTAAAAATATTCACCTTTTATTTAAATGCTTCCTAACCTTATCCTTTCCTCATTCTCTTCAGTCTCCTTCAGCACTACAATGCTCTAATTCTGCCTTCACAATTGCCCACTATTTTAATCACTGTAACAACAGCTTCAGCTGCCTGGGACCTAAATTCCCAAATTTCCTCTCTCTCTTCACCTGTAGCATTCTCTTAAACCTACCAAAATACTTCCTAATATGGATCAGTGTCAACATTTTGCCTTATAAAGTTCCCATACAGAACGTTGTAGTGTTACTCTACATAACTGATAAGAACTCAGCTCTGGGTTTCTGCTGGGTGAGAGTACCCCAATTACCCACTTTTTTGTGTGTACAGACATCCTCATGAAAGGAAGCAGACTCTATTCAAATTATCACTTTCTGAGAGGCAGGGGACGAGGACTAATAAAAATACAAATGCTATCTGCCACTTGCTTCTGAATGTAGAAGAGATGGACTGGATCTTCACATGGTCAAACAGTATAAAGAAACAGCATGCTAAATGTTATTAACATTCAGCCAAGTTCCTAGGAATGGGCATATGCTCAGTTTGATTCAAAATGTTCATATCTTGAATCAGCAGAGATCCTTTCATCAATGTGGCTCATCCAAGTTTTAACAAGTCTCTTTTTCCTAGATTTAGATCTGTTCTACATAATTTCATGCTGTTACTGAATACCACTCTCTCAGAACAAATATACTCTTTGAGCACATCTGATAGGTGATCGACATTGGAAAAACCATTTAATTCTCTCAAGATGTATCAGCTTGCCAGAATAAATTTTTTAAAAATCAATGTACTCCAGGAAACTATGGTGATCTAGTGGATTCTGAAAAAACTGTCTCTACAGCATGAAGCAAATAGTCATATCAGTCCGTTCAGCGTAGAGTAGGTTTATCACATTTGTACAGAAATGTATATTCTTCAAATAAACTACAAAACACAAATGACCCAAACAGAACTCGCTGGTAAAAGGTATGGTCATCATGGAGAAGGGACTTAAAAACTGATGATATCAAGTTTCCTCCAAGTCTTCAGAAGTGAACTAGCTTTTTAATAGTGCACCTTACCTTCACAGATTAAACATCTTCCATGCCTGTATATTCTTTGTTAACTTTCCACTCGAAGTTCCAAAAGCAACATTTACAATGGAAGCTGCCAATATAAACGCAATAGGCTGCAATTGCACTTGCCCACCAGACGGGGTGCCGCAACCCAACTGCCAATGGGCAAATAACCACAATATGCTGGTTCACAGGACTAGCTTCCATTATAAAGGTGGACACAGAAATATAACAAAGTGGTAAATGAATTACATCTGCGTGCTCTATCTAAATTATCACCTGTCCTAACTCTGCTTACTTACACACAGCACATTGTGTATGCTGGACTCAAAGCAATACCAAAGGGCACTGACTTGTCCTTCCATAATGTGGCTAATATCAGAGGCAGAAATTAAGCATTCAAAAATGTGCAGCTCTTTAAAGTATACCTCATTGTCTTTCATAACTGATGATGCACAAGAGACTAATTTTGCAATCTTAAGTCTGAATATGACTACAATATTAGTGGCTCATAGAAAATATCAATGGTTTGTCAGAAGCCAAACTACCATACACAAACTGCAAACTACCATACAGACTAACCAAAGTTTGAAATAATTCTTTTATCTTTTCCATATCCGTGCACATTCCTGGTTGCCTGTGCAATACCCCAAAGAATGTATCTTTAACTCTAACCTCAAAAAGGCACTCTCCCCCCGCAGCAGCCATCAATTTTCATTCCCCACTGTCAGCCAGAACTTGCCCACAGAAAGGTTTGTCTCTTGTTTACTCCTTCAGTCTGTCTGCCTAAAATGTGCTACGAACAGCTGTACTCTGCCAACTTTACTTCACTCAGGCTCAGTGACAGATTTCCATACATCATTTCTTCATCTGCATCAAGATTTCCAACAAAAATACCAAACACACACAGATATCCACGGAAATGTTCTGAATCAGGCTGGTGATGCCATCAATAAATGCAACTTTAGTAAAATGGTGGAATGTGGTGATAGGGCAAGTTTTGAAGCAGGGTTTCAACTTTAAATGTCATCAATTCCTTTTCTTCTAAAGATGCTGCTTGACCAACTGAGTTCCTCCAGCTAATTGTAGTCTGAGCTTTTGTTCATTCCCACATACGGTCTTTCTACGGGAACAATCTAAAACCCATTATTAAAGCACATGACATTCTTTAATATGAAGAGGGAAAGGGGAGGGGAAAAATGGGAAGGAAAAATATTAATGGAGGGAAATGCCAATGTTCATGCCATCAGGCTGGAGGCCGTCTAGATGGAACATGAGCTTCCACCCTGAGAGTGGCCTCATCGTGGCAGAATAGGAGGCCATGGATTGATATATCGGAATGGGAATGGGGTTAGGAATTAAAATGGTTGGGCACTGGGAAATACCACTTTTTGTGGATGGAGCAGAAGTGCTCGACAAAGTGGTCCTCCATATTTACAGTATTTTGGATCTCATGTTGTAGAGGAGGCTGCATTGAGAGCACTGGATACAGTAGATGACCCCAACAGATTTGTAGGTGACGTTTTGCCTCACCTGCAAGGACTGTTCAAACTTCGCGCAGTCAGTGAGGTATAACAGGTTGACTAAGTTGTTCACAGGCCCAACAGCAGACTCCTAATCAGGCACAATATGGGATCACTGAGAAGAATGAGGGAACATTTCAAGGATGTTCCCAATGTTCTTATGAGTTGATGGAACATCCTCATCAGTATGAGGATCCTTGGTCCTTGACTGCTCAAAATGAGGAAGTAGAATATAAAAATAAGCTTGTCAGAAATACAAAACAAAAATCTTCTGCAATAATATAAAATAAAAATATTCATGAGGACTACAGTCAGAAAGGGGAGAATTTATAATGTGGAGTTTATGAATTTATAAGGTAATTAAATAAATATTTTGGTTTTATTTGACAGACTTGGACACAAGTAACTTCCCAAAAATGCCGGAATGAAGTGCCTATGAAAAGGAAGAATTAAAGGAAATTAGCAAAATAAAGCTGGAGAAATTCAAGGGAGTGGAATGGGGGGAAATTGAAAGAACTGGAAGATGGGAAATCCTCAGACCTCATAATCTACATCTGTACAATTTCCTTATCATAAATCCATGCAGTAATTGTGCAATCTTGTCCATACTAACTAGGCTGTGGTTCTCTGTTTTCCTCCCTCCTTTTTTCCAGCATTGAGATTACATTGACCATCCCCCAATCTGCAGGAGCCATTCAATAATCTACAGAATGCTGCAAGATAACCATGACACATTAATTATTTCCATTGCTACTTCTCTCATTCTCTGGGACACAGATTATTAGAGCCCACCCACAGTGCAATACTCCTACCCCTCCTACAATTCAGCATTCCCATGGCATTGCCCCTCCTACAGTGTGCTGCTCCTTCAGTACTAGCCCCACTCTCCTACAGTGTGGTGCTCCTTACCACCCCTCCTTCAGTACTGCTCATCTCATAGTGTGACAGCTCCATGGAATCTTCCCTCCCAGTGTGAGGCTCCCTCAGTACAGTTCATGTCACAGTGTGATACTCCATTAGTACTGCCCCTTCCTGCAGCACTCTGTCTCTATCACAGTTGAATGTCGGTCTAGATTATCTGCTGAAATATCTGGAGTGTGGCTCTAACTTGTGACCTTTGGACTTGGAGATCAGCCTAGCTTTTAAATCTGTGACGGGAAAGATATGAATCAATGAAAAGCAAAAAACTCCAGATGCTGGAAACCTGAAATAAAGACGGAAAATTTTAGAAATGCTCAGCAGGTTAGGCGGCATCTTTTAAGAGAGAAAATGAGTTAATATTGTAGGTTACACACACGAAATACTGGTGCAACGCAGCAGGTCAGGCAGCATTCCTATGGATGCTGCCTGGCCTGTTGCGTTCACCAGCGTTTTGTGTGTGTTGCTTGAATTTCCAGTATCTGCAGATTTCCTTGTGTTTGCGTTTTTACTATTGTAGGTTATGAGCTTTCATTCAAATTAGAAACCAAGCATGTTGCAGAGTGGTTAGGATGGAGAGAACAACATGAGTGCCAAACAGGGTGGGCGCAGGAGGATCTGAATGACACAAGTGGTTATGCTGTTGGCTGGGAGAGGGCAAAGATAGCTGGTGCACTGTAGCTGACCACTAAATAGAAAGAGATGGGCAAGGATAGAGGAGAGAGAAAATTAAAGTTGGAACTGGGCAATCAAAACATGCACTTTAAGGAATTCATGTGATTACCTGGATTTCTATAAAATAACATTCATAATGTGTTGGCAATGCACAAAATGCCCTAGAGAAGCTTGTAGCAAGGGAAGCAGATGACACTTCGCATCACAGAGACAGGCAACGACCTGATGATTCACAACGGGATTTTAGAGAAGTTAATCTTCAATCAGTGCAGTCCTTTGGAACAACAGAGTATATGAGTATTAGTCTACAGTATCTTCTCAGAATTGTCTAGAAGTCAATAACTAACAAAGTCAAGTTAACACCACATACCTTCTCTTCTAGTTTACTGTAAATGCTAAAATAGGGCAGCAACCTTCACATGAGACTGGGTGTGGCAACTGAGCAGACAGGTGGGCAAGTGTGAACAGTTCAGACACCACCTCTGACTGTAGACAGGAGTGGCAGCATAGTTAGGCTCTATCAACTCAATGCAACAACACCAAACTGATTAACCTTCAATTGTTTGATCATTTAGTTAAACTCAATCCCTTCCACACATGCTACAGCATTGTGCAAAAGTCCCTCAGTGTCCTTCACATGGAATAATGTTCTGTTCAAGATCACTGCTGATCAGAACAAAGATTCTGATTCTTTAAAGACCCGTGATACTCCAACCTATCTTACTTTCAATGGAAAATCAGATCCAGGGAAAGACTGCTCAGGTTTTTACCACCATGGCAGGCTGGTCCTAAACCTCATTTGAGATCACAAAGAATATCAATATCCCAACCCTTCCTTGTGTCATACCCACTACTGGGAACAGGCAGGAGATCTTACAAGGAAAGGGTGGATGGGCTGGGCTTGCATCCACTGGAGTTGAGAAGAGTGAGAAGGGAGTTGGTTGAAATGCCTAAGATGATGAGCTGCCTTCACAGGGGAAATGTGGGAAGATTGCTTCCTCTTGTGGGGTAACTTAGAACTAGGGATCACTGTTTAAAAAAACAGGTTGCCTGTTTAAAACAAATGAGGTGGCTATTGCTGAAAGGGCGGTGGAAGCGGAGTCTCTATATACTTTTCATCAGCCAACATAAAAGCCAAAGAGAGAGCATATAATAGAGCAAAAATTAGTGGCAAGTTAGCGGATTGGGAGGCTTTTGAAAACCAACAGAAGGCAACTGAAGAAGTAACTAAGAAGGTAAAAATAGAATACAAAAGTAAGCTAGCCAGTATTAAAGAGGATACCAAAAGTTTTTTAAGATACATAAAGTGTGAAAGAGAGGTGAGGGTGGTCATTGGACAGCTGAAAAATGATGCTGGAGATGTAATAATGGGAGACAACAACATGGTGGACAAACTGAATAAGTATTTTGCATCAGAATTCATTGTGGAAGATGCCAGCAGATTGCTGGAAGTTCCAGGTATCAAGGGGCATGAAATGTACGAGGTTACCATAACAAGACAGAGGTTCTAGGGAAACTGAAAGGTCTGAGGGTAGATAAGTCACCTGGATCAGATGGTGTACACCCCAGAGTTCTGAAAGAAGTGGCTGAAGAGATTGTGGAAGCATCAGTGATGATCTTTCAAGAATCACTAGGTTCTGCAATGGGTCTGGGAGACTGGAAAATTGCAAATTTCACTTTACTCTTCAAGAAGGGAGAGAGGCAAAAGAAAGGAAACTATAGGCTAGTTAGTCTGACCTCAGTGGTTAAGATATTGGAATCAATTATTAAGGATGAGGTCTCAGGGTACTTGGAGGCACATGATAAAATAAGCCATAGTCAGCATGGTTTCCTCAAGGGAAAATCTTCCCTGACAAATTTGTTGGAATTTTTTAAAGAAATAACATGCAGTGCAAAAAAGGAGAATTGGTTAATGTTGTGTACTTGGATTTTCAGAAGACCCTCGACAAGGCGCCACACATAAGGCTGCTTAACAAGCTATGAGCCCATGGTATTACAGGAAAGATTCTAGCATGGATAAAGCAGAGGCTGGTTGGCAGGAGGCAAAGGGTGGGAATGAAGGGAGCCTTTTCTGGCTGGCCTCTGATGACTAGTGGTGTTCCACAGGAGTCTGTGTTGGGACTGATTCTTTTTACATTATATATCAATGATTTGGATGATGGAATTGATGGCTTTGTTCCAGAGTTTGCGGACGATATGAAGATAGGTGGAGGGGCAGGTAGTTTTGAGAAAGTAGAGAGGCTTCAGAAGGAGATAGACAGATTAGGAGAATGGGCAAAGAAATGACAAATGGAATACAGTATCAGGAAGTGTATGGTTACGTACATTGGTAGAAGGAGTGAAAGGATTGACTATTTTCTAAATGGAGGGAAGCTACGAAAAACTGAGGTGCAAGGGGACTTGGGAGTCCTTGTACAGGATTACCTAAAGATTAATTTGCAAGTTGAGTCTGTGGTGAGGAAGGCAAATGCAATGTTAACATTCATGTCAAGAGGACTAGAATATGAAAACAAGGATGTAATGTTGAAACTTTATAAAGCTCTGGTGAGGCCTCACTTGGAATACCGTGAGCAGGTTTGAGCACCTTATCTTGGAAAGGATGTGTTAAAACTGGAGAGGGTTCAAAGGAGGTTCATGAAAATGATTCCAGGATTGAATGGCTTGTCATATGAAGAGTGTTGGATGGCTTTGGGCCTGTATTCACTAGAATTCAGAAGAATAAGGGGTGACCTCATTGAAACCTATTAAATGATGAATGGCATTGATAGAGTGGATGTGGAGAGGATGTTAGACCAGAGGACACGACCTCAGAAAAAGAGGGGTGACCTTTTGGATTGGAGATGAGGAGAAATTTCTTTAGCTAGTAAGTGATGAATCTGTGGAATTTTTTTGCCATAGGCAGCTATGGAGGCCATATCTTTATGTGTATGTAAGGCAGAGGTTGATATATTCTTGATTGGTCAGGGCATGAAGGGACACAGGGAAAGGGCAGGAGATAGGAGATTGGAGCTGAGAGGAAAATTGGATCAGGCATGATGAAATGGCGGAGCAGACGCAATGGGCCAAATGGCCTAATTCTGCTCTTATATCTTATGGTCTTATCAGGGGCAGGTGAGAATACATAGCAGATCACCCATGAGTGGCTGAGAGGGCTCAAGGGACTGTGACTTCTGCTGGTCAATGGTTCCAGCCCTCTCCCACACTATCAGCTCCCTACCATGTCCTATTCTGCCTACCTGAAACAACTGCCAATTTGAAGAGTACGTTAACAGGACTGAGCAGCATCACTGTGCCACACAATCTGGGTCTGAGCTTTGGGTCAGTGGCCCCTTGCTTGGCACATTCCACAAAGTGTCAACGTCAGAGTTTGTAAACTGAGACTGATAGTAACTGTGACAACATCTGGGGGGATCTCACCCACCCATCTTCACGGATTTGATGCCATATCGATAGACACATGCAATATTGCTTTCTTCTGTTGATACTGTGCTTATTGTCCTTCTTATCCTTTGTCAGCCTTGTCCACCACTCCACTTACATCAGCTCAACTCTAAAGCCTGTCAAATATTGAAAACTCACTGTGATTTTACTTAAATTTGAAACAATGCCATGTGGCCCCTTGCTTCCAGAGAGAACAAACACCCTTTTTAATTTGCCAGGCAGACTTTGTGCTTTTCCATTTAGTTTGGTTCCCTCTGCATGAGCTAAGCCAGGCAGGCAGCTATAAATAACTCTTCACAGGAGGACCAGAGAATTGGCATCAGTGAGTTCACTGAGTGCTAGTGGAAGGCTGCGAGCCAACAGACAGGCAGATCCCAGCAGCTAAAACTGTGCCTGGAGCAGAAAACTGACCCTTTCATTGAAGTCTAATAGAAGAACACGTGTTGACTGAAACAGGTTCTCTCCCCAATGCTCTTTATTTATGAGATAAAAGATAAGCAACTTCCTAAGGCAGAGCCACACCACATAAATTGAGCCTTCTGTTTGGCAGCCTGAGCCATTAGACACAATATATTTTTGAGAACCTTTGGGTACACAAAGCTGCACAGTTTTGATGTGCCCATAATCTTAATCTCATTATAAAGAAACAAAATAAGACAGCATATAAAGAGAAACACTTTACTTCCCTAGTACTTTAAAGTTCTTTTGAGAAATTAAGAAATAATAAACAAAGCCAAAAACATTAAAACAAGTCCTTTAGCCAATGGAATTTAAGCACCTGGTTCCATGGCATTGCATACAAAAACCTGCGATTAAGGGTATGAACTAAACTTTGTAACAGTTATCACCAGAGGAGCAGTTCCTGTACACAGACTATAAACCAGTCACAGTGCTGATAGATTGTTGCATTCCATGTTGCTGAACACCAACAAAGGGTGCAACCTTATCCGAGCATCACTGGTGCACACACACAGCACGCACCAGCCCAGCATTAGTGAAACAAAGGGTATTTCTGATGCCTCTGTCTCTGTTGATGTGATGATGTCTGTGAACCTGCATTCTAAGACACCTGCCTGATCGGAATCTAAAATAAAATTGCCATTATTCTTCAAAGGCGCCGTGATTTGATTATTGTTCAGAAGCTATCAGAAACATCTAAACATCAGGAGCAACTTTTAACTTGCAGCAACTTCAGAAGAGGTTTTGCACAAGTTCCATTCTCTTCTTTCCCCAAATGAAAACCCCTCTTCCAGACAGTAGTCAATTGAAATTGCTCTAAATCTACCACACCCAGACAGGCAGTTCTGAAGAAAGTAGATCACTGATAACTTGCTGCTATGAACAGTCATTACATTGCTCCTACTTCCTCTCCCCTCACTCTATATCTCCATTTATTTTTCACCCTTGTAAGTGACCACTTTGTTGGCTTTCAAATTCACCTGCTGCCCTTGAAGCAGGACTTCCAGTGGGTGTACTGAGTTTATACATCCCAGACTTCCCTTCACCGCTGGTGTTACTATAGTTCAAGCTAGACTCAGCAAACCTCACTCTGATCGAGGGTCAATCCTCCTGTGCAAGTATTGCTCAATGCTCCACCAGATCATAACTTAATTGCTCAACTTTGGTAGCTATGCCTTTAGTTGCAAAGCCTTTGAATTTCCTTTCTAAATCTCTTTGCTTTTCTCCTTCTTTCCTTAGGTAGTCGTTCATGGTTTTCCAACTTCTACGCAAAAGAATAACTATTTTTGTGAAAGCAAAAAATCTCTCCTTCTTAATATTTAGCCCTTTGGTTCAGCTTTCAAGTTCAAGTTTAATTGTCATTCAACCATTCTTGAATACAGCCAAGCAAAACAGTGCTACACTGGGGCCAAGGTGCAAAACATAGTAGCAACAGTCATACACAGAACAAGGCACATAGAGCACACAAGATAGCAGTAAAATATAGTCACACAAAAAAAAAGCCCAAGTCCCTGAGTCCATGAACGTTGCAACAGTCGGCAATCAAACGCAATAGAGCTTGTCTTCTGGCAAGTGAACACTGAGGAGCACACCGACTCTGACACTTCCTCCCCGAATGGCTGCAAACAGGCAACACCGCAGCTTGAGGCCTAGTCCTCGCCACAACCAAGGTCACGCAGCTCCCCTACCAACCTCCCCTACTGCTCACTAATCAACCAGTGAATTGTACCTGCAGTATTCCACCTTACCAATGCCCAATGGATGTTGCGATCACAAGAAAAGCAACCTTTGCACCATCTTTGCACTCTAATTCTGACACCAATCTGACGCAGGCAGCAGCATGGCCCAGCTCCTTCAGTTTCTCTGCCAATGAGCAACTCTCTGATGGGATAGTACTTTACATTCTTGATGCTCAACAGGATCTCACGATCAGTAAAAATACGTTTAAAAAAGCCATTAACACCTTTGGTTGGCCCCATAGAAACATAAAAAATACGTGCAGCAGTAGGCCATTTGGCCCTTCAAGCCTGCACCGCCATTCAGTATGATCATGGCTGATCATCCAACTCAGAACCCTGTACCTGCCTTCTCTCCATATCCCCTGATCCCTTTAACTACAAGGGATAGAAGCCACTGTAACTGAGCGCACCTCCATCTTACCAGAAGACCCTGTTCAGTCACCTGTTCCGCTATGTCTCCTCTAGTGGCTTGATGGGGGCTGCTATCTTACTTACAATGTTTAATGCTCATGGTTTTTTAAAAATACAAGTTGCTGCAGAGCACACTATTGCTGATATTTTGCACAATTACTCTCTCTGTTTTTAATTATGTTCTGCCATATCAAATCATTGGGAGTAAAGTTCAGTCCCAGTCATTTTGCTTTTGTCACCAATCTTGAATTAACTGACCAGACAGAAATAAATAGGCATGGTCTATTTGCCATATTGGAGTGTGGTCTCTTGGTGACCAAGACAAGGAGCTGAAATTTCAAGAGTATTTGGACCCTGGTCAGACCCCACTTGGGGTACTGTGCTCAGTTTTGGTCACCTCACTACAGGAAGGATGTGAAAACTATAGAAAGGGTGCAGAGGAGATTTATAAGGATGTTGTCTGGATTGGGGAGCATGCCTGGTGAGAATAGGTTGAGTGAACTCGGCCTTTTCTCCTTGGAGAGGCGGAGGATGAGAAGTCACCTGATAGAGGTGTATAAGATGATGAGAGGCTTTGATTGTGTGGATAGTCAGAGGCTTTTTCCCAGGGCTGAAATGGCTAACATGAGAAGGCACAGTTCTAAGGTGCTTGGGAGTAGGTACAGAGGAGACGTCAGGGGTAAGTTTTTACGCAGAGAATGGTGAGTGTGTGGAATAGGCTGCTGGTGACAGTGGTGGAGGCAGATACGATAGGGCCTTTTAAGAAACTCCTGGATAGGTACATGGAGCTTAGAAAAATAGAGGGCTATGTGTAACCCTAGGTAATTTCTAAAGTAAGTGCAGTTTGGCACAGCACTGTGGGCCAAAAGGCCTGTATTGTGTCCCAGGTTTTCTATGCTTCTGTGTTTCTATTTGACATTTAGCATGGGTAGTGCTCGTATTAAGAGATGAAGTCAATAGTGGACAATGATGTTGGAATTGGTATCAGGCTAAATGAAGAAACAGCAACAGAGAAAGTACTGGGGAGAGTTAATTAGAGACTACCAAACAGTACCCATGAACTTTCTCCAAGTTCTACCACTTAGTTATACACTATGGTCACGAATTAGCAGCTTGCGTGTTTGGGATGTGGAGGGAATCAAAGCAACAGAGGAAAGTCCATGTGGTAATGGAGAAAAAGTACAAATTCCACACAGACAGAAGTGAACTTGGGTTGCTGGAGCTGAGGAGGGTTCACTAATGATCTGGTGGGTTACAAGGGCCTATAATGGTTTAGAATATGATAGAATTTTCCAATGAGCTTGAACTTTACGCAGTTCATCCTCCCTAGAGTTTCAAAGATGGAAGGGTTCATAAAAGGCTGTCATAATCTGCCACTGGTGAGGGAGTATGATACAAGTTCAATGTGAATTTATTATCAAAGTACATGGGAGTGTAGTGGTTAGTGCAGCTTGGGGTATTGGAGTTCAGAATTCAATTCAAGTGCCAAGTGTAAGGAATTAGTATGTTCTCCCCATGACCATATGGGTTTCCTCCAGGTGCTCTGGTTTCCTCCCACAGTCCAAAGATATACTGGTTAGTAGGCTAATTGGCCATTGTAAATTGTCCAGTGACTAGGCTAGTGTTAAATAGATGGGTTGCTGGGTGGCACAGCTCATTGGGTAGGAAGAGCATGTTCTGCACTGCATCGCCACATAAATAAATGAACAAATAAATTTTATCATATACCACCATGAAGTTAATTTTACTGCAAGCATTTAGAGGTTGTAAATTTTGGGAGCTGAATGACAGCATGTGTACTGAGGGATGAAAAACTTCCTCTATGCAAGCATTCCTGTGTAATATCTGAATATGTCCACTTCATTATGTTATTTGATATATGTATATATACAATGACCTGGAGCCTGAGATACTGTGACAAATGGACAGTAGGATCAACAAGTGACCCAATTACACCTGGACAACAGTATCAACTGTCCCCACCTACAACAGGATAACAGGATTGACTGTCCCCACCTACACCAGGATAACAGGATCGACTGTCCCCACCTACACCATGATAACAGGATCAACTGTCCCCATCTACAGCAGGATAACAGGATCGACTGTCCCCACCTACACCAGGATAACAGGATCGACTGTTCCCACGTACATCTGGACAGAAGTCTTGACTTCACAGTTTACCTCGTTATGGTCTTGCACTTTATTGTCTACCTGCATTGCACTTTCTTTGTAGTTATTACACTTTATTCTGCATTGTTATTGTTTTACTTAGTACTACCTCAGTGTAGTGATTTGATCTGTATAAATAGTATGCAAGACAAGCCTTTTGTTGTATTTCTATCTCAATAATTGTGACAATAATAAACCAATTCCAATTCAACCTACACCTGCAGAGTAAGATCAGTGACTGCCCCATCTTCACCTGGACAGCAGGATCATGATTTGTTCCACTTATACCTGGACAGTAGGATCATTGACTGCCATACCTACACTTGGGCAGCATGATCAATGATTTGTTCAACCTGCACTTGGTAAGTAATGACTGATCCCACCTACACCTGGACAACATGATCAACAACTGTTCCACTACTACAAACAGAGAATTGCACCAATCACTGCCTGTATTTGTATATGAAAGCAATTTATTTCTTGCACTGACTGTGTCTGGCATGAATCGAAGCAAATGATTTAACACACCAGTTTGAAGTCTTATGTTGCTGACAGTCACGTACATTCCAATAAATGCACAGTGTCAGGGAGAAGAAACTAAGCACCAGATCATATACAGGGATGTGTTGCAGCATTCTTGGTGTAACAGAGCTATTGCTTTCTGTCTCATCTTGTGTCTGAAACACATAATCTTTACACTATTTCTGTGGAAGTAGACGGCTTAACAATCTCATAGTACAAGTAAATACCATAAGGAAAAACTTCTACATTCTGAATGGATCGTAGCAAATGAATTTGGTGATGGATTGATGTTAAGTACATGGCAACCACAATGCATGCAAGGGTTCCTCACGTGGAGTATTCACTCTGCTTAATGAAGATCAGGAGGCTACAACTGTGGCCAAGGGATTCCAGGTCCTGATGGGTGGTGTAACACCAGGGTGGTGCTTCATCAGTTACTGGGAAGAGATCAGACATTTTGGTTGGGGAGTGGCTCTGTGGGTTGGTCAGAGAACATCCAGTTGCCCACAGCCTGTGTACACAAATAGAGCATTGATGCAGACCCAACAAACACAAATAACAACTTAAAGTGAGCAGCAACCATTCCTCCAGCCCACTCAATGCCAGGCAAGGGGAGGGGGAGGATGTCAGGATGAGGGAAGGGTATTGCCAAGATGAAGGAGGAATGGGGGAGGAGAACAAGCAGACGGGTGGAGATGGGAATGGAATGGACAGGGAAGAGGTGGGGTACGGGATGAAGGAGGGTGTCAGAACAGGGGAAGGCATCACAGAGATGAAGAAGGGGTTTGTAACTGAGAGGGTATGGGGACAGTGGGGGGTGCTGAGACGGGGATGGAAGAGGGGTGGAGAGATGGGAGAAGACTGTTTTCAGGATGGAGAAGGGGGTAGGGTAAAGTGGTATGACTGTCTCCAGAACAGGGGAGAGGTGGAGGACAGAGGAGTGCCTCCAGAATAGGAGAGGGGTGGGTGATGGGGGAGGGTTATCTCCAGAACATGGGGGTAGGGATTGCGATGAAGGATGGAGGAAGGGTCGAGTGATGGGGAGGGAATCTCCAGGATTGAGGAGGAGTAGGAAACGGAGTAATGGTAGAGTATGCAGGAGCGATGGGATGACTTGGTTCCAAGGATGGGGGTCAGACAGCCAGTTTACCTTGTAAACACAAACAGTACAGAGTGGACCTATTCTCCAGGGTTTGAGACTGTATTCTCCATGGAAACTCAGAACATTGAAAGGGATTTGATAGGCTGAATCAGAGAGCAGGTTTCCCAAATGAGGACTTCAGAACCAGTTTAGGTTAAGGAGAAGGAGGAAATAGGAGTGGAAGCAGGACCTGACCCACCATTCACTATGATTGTGACTGGTCTACACCTGCCTCAACTCCTCTTTCGTACCATTTCTCCACAGCCCTCTGTTCCACCACCTGTTCATGGTAAGTGGGATAATGGACTGTGTTAGATCATGCCTTTGGTGTCTCTCACTTCTGGTGAAGATGGAATCCTTTTGAAAGCACAAGCTCTAATCTTTGAAAACCAAGTGGTGAAGAACGTGATGAGTAAGTCATTGAAAATTCCTAACTCATTTCAGACTGCTTTATATTCTGTGATAATTGATGGGTGATGTCTGAAGTGCAAACTTCCAAGTCTAAAAGTCTATCACTATACAGGAAACGTGAAAATATCCCTTTCAAACCACAACAATGTTACCTTCCAGCTTTAATGAGATGCCTTAGACACAGATGTACTTCAGAAAAAGTGTAATATACTGTTGCGTCACATGAATTTACTAGGAACATCTAGTAACTTAGGCTGGGCTGCTCTATGAGAGATTCAATATACAAACACAGCAAACAATGAAGCTCACGGAGTGCCCCTAATGGGGCCCTTTGTTTTAAAATGCATCCTTCTCCAAATACCTCGGACAACTGGATTCCAACAGACACAGCACCGCATTATGGCCAAAGCCTTTTGTATGTAGGGCACACATATGTAAACAAGCTGAGGACAGCAAGCTGGAAAAGTGGTTGGACTGTGGACATGTGCCAGCTCAGTTGGTGATGGTGGGCTATGGAAGAAAACCAATGGTGCCCACACCCTGTCCTGTGTTTCTGTACAGCCTGTATTTTAAAAAAAGGTCATAAAATCTATCAAACTATTAGAAAGCTGTTCAACCCACAGTACCTACGCTGCAAAACCAAGGTCACCAAACCGTAGAGGTCCAGCTGCAACACTGAGACAGCCCTCTGTGCTGAGCTCCAAGGCATCATTGACACTTTCACTGCAGCCTATGAGAGAATGGGCCTGCACTTGATATCCACAAAAGGAGTGTCTTTTACCAACTTTTCCATTGTACCACACTACCCTTCAACAATAAATATTCACATGACTCTGGAAATCATGGATATGTCAGAGGTGACCTCTTGCGATAGACATGGAAGATGAAATTCACCCCCAACTTCAATGCACCAATACAGTCTTTGGTTGAATAAGGGAAGGAGTACTTGAAAATCAGGAACTTTGACTGAGCTCAAGATTCAGCTTACCACACAGCAGTGATCCCTTTATGCATCTGAGACCTGGGCTACCTACAGCAAGCATCTCAATCCACCAGGCTGTGCAAGGTGTTCACACGTCCAACAGCAGACATCCATTTTGAGCTCCTTCATGGCAGGAGATTGCCAGGGGGACAGAGAGAAAGATTCAAGGATGTGTTCAAATGCTCTTTGAGGAAATGTGACATTCCACTGACGCTGGGGAACCTCTGGTTGATGTGGCCAATGTGGGACCTGTGGACTCTGCCACAGATGGGGCAGGAGGTACCTGATGGGTGAGTAGGGGAAGGAGCTCTTTAGAATGTTGAATATTCTCTCAGCTGTTTGTCCTCAAACTCCTGTTGCTGAGACACAAAGTCTTGATGAAGGGTCTTCGACCTGAAATATTCTGTTTGTCTTCCCACAGGTGCGTGGCCTGACGTTGAATATTTCCAGAATATTTTTCTTCTCGTTTTAGATTTCCAACATCTGCAGTTTTGATTTTCAATTAATTTCCATTCCTTGTGAGTCACCTTTTAGTGAAGACAGATGGTAAGTGATGAAAGATGCCAATTCTACCTAAGGAAGAGTATTTGAAGACAAGACTTGAAACTCAGCACTTAGCTCACGATCAAGCTGATCAATGAAACAAGTGTGATCTCTACCCTCCTGCATGCTTCAGACAACTCACACCAAAGACATCATAGCATTCTAGCAGCACCCAAGAGGCAGCCGAAACAGGAGGCCTTGACATCCCAATGCTCTCAGTGACCCGGATCACCACTGCAGTTCAGATGGTTGTATCAGGCGCAATCTCAGGCAGTAGGCACCATGAGAGACTGCTCACAAGTGGAATTCCTTCATGACCATAAATGCACCCTGATGACTAGTCCACAACTCATTAGACTTCTGTACTCCACAATCTTTATACATAGTTCCCTGAAAGTGCGGACAGAGAGGCTAGTGCAGACGGTATATAGAATGAATAGGCACTGAGTACATGATTTAGAATGTCATGTTGCTACTGTACTAAACATTGGTTGGGTTGCAACTTGGAGTATTGTGTACAGTTCTAGTCGCCAGTTATAAGAAGGATGTGATGAAACAAAAGAAAATACAGAAAACATTCATATGGATGATGTCTAGATTGGAGGGCTTGAGATACAAAGAAAGATTGGATTGTCTCTGCCTGCTCCTGCCCCACTAAACTCGTATCTGCATACTTCAACTCCATTTTATCCCCTTTGGTTCAGTCCCTTCCCACCTACATCCGTGACACTCACATGTTCTCAATCTCCTCAATAACATTCAATTCCCTGGCACCAACTACCTCATTTTCATCATGGATGTCCAATCCCTATACACTTCCATACCCCATCAAGAAGGCTTTAAAACTCTATGCTTCTTTCTCAACAAAAGACCTCCACCACCACCCTCCTCTGTCTGGAAGAACTGGTCCTCACCCTCAATAATTTCTCCTTCGGCTCCTCCCACTTTCTCCAGACTCAAAGTGTGGCCGTGAGCACCCGCATGGGCCCCAGCTACGCCTGCTTTTTCATTGCCTATGTAGAACAGTCCATATTTGGTAATGCTCCCCAAATCTTCCTGCACTACATTGATGACTGTATTGGTGCTGCTTCATGCACCCATACTGAGTTCGTCAATTTCATCAACTTTGCCTCTAACTTCCACCCTGCCCTTAAATTCATTTGGTCCATTTCTGACATACATTGTCAATCTCTCTGTCTACATCTCTGGAGATAAATTGTCTACTGACATCTTTCATAAACCTGCAGATTTCCACCGTTATCTTAACTATACCTCTTCCCACCCTGTGTCCTGTAAAATTGCTTTTTTCTTTTCTCAGTTCCTTTGTTTCTGCCACATCAGTTCCAGGATGAGGCTTTCCTTTCCAGGACATCAGAGATATTCTTCTTCAAAGAACGGAGTTTCCCTTCCTCCACCATTGATGATGCCCTCATCTGCATCTCCTCCATTTCCCAAACAAGCGCACTCATGCCACCTTCCTGCCGTCTTAATAGGGATAAAGTTCCTCTTATCCTCACCTATCATCCCATGAGTCTCTGCACCCAACACACCATTCTCTGCAATTTCAGCCATCTTCCATGGAATCCAATCACCAACCACATCTTTTCCTCCCCCAATTCTCCGCTTCCGCAGGGATTGCTCCCTCCGTGATTCCCTTGTCCATTCATCCTTTCCAACTCTTTCCCTCCTGACACATATCCTTGCAAGCAAGAGATATGCTACACTTGCCCATTTACTTCCTACCTTACCTCCATTCAGGGCCCCAAACCGTCCTTATAAGTGAGGTAACACTTCACAGCGAATCTGTTAGGGTCCTCTATTGTATCCAGTGCTCCTGATGCAGCCTCCCATACATTGGTGAGACCCAACATAAATTGATGGACGGCTTTGGCGAGCACATCCATTCCATCCGCCAAAAGTGGTATTTCCTGGTGGCCGACCATTTTAATTCCTATCCCCACTCCCATTCCAACATGTTGGTCCATGGCCTCCTCTTTTGTCACGATGAAGCCACTCTCAGGGTGGAGGGAGGAACACTTCATATTCCGTCTAGGTAGCCTCCGACCTGATGGCATGAAAAAGTCTAGTAAGAAGTGTTAAAAAAATTCCCCTCCCATTCTCTCTCCTTTTATTTCCCACTCTGGCCTCTTACCTCTTCTCCTAACCTGCCTATCACCTCCCCTTGTGCCCTCCTTCTTCCCTTTTCCCCAATGCCCACTCTCCTCTCTTATCAGATTCTTTCTTCTCCAGCCTTTCATCTTTCCCACACACCTAGCTTCACCTATCACCTTCCAGCTGGTCCTCCTTTCCCTTCCACTACATTTTTATTCTGGCATCTTTCCCCTTGCTTTCCAGTCCTAAAGAAGAGTCTCAGTCCAAAATGTCAACTGTTTATTCATTTCCATAGATACTGCCTGACCTGCTGAGTTGTTTTAGCATTTCAGTTGTGTTGCTTTGGATGGGGTAGGGCTGTTTTCTTTGGAGCAAGGGAGGCTGAGAAGTGACCTTATGGTTTTATAAAATTATGGGATGCATAGATAAGGAAGACAAGACAATGGCATGGCATGGTGTCTAAAACTAGAGGGCATTGATTTAAGGTGAGAGGGGTTAAGTTCAAAGGAGATATGAGGGGTAAAATGTTACATAGCGTAGTTGGTATCTGAAATGTGATGCCAGAGCAGGTGTCAAAGGAAGGGGCAGGAGCAACATTTAAGAGGCACCTGGACAGAAAGTAGAGTAACCAAGCTTATTGGGATATGGAATTAATGCAGACAGGTGGGATTAGTGTATATAGGAATGATGGTCTGCATGGACATAGAGGGCTGAAGGGCCTGTGTCTATGATATCCTTTATGAATCATTTACCCCAACCAAGATTACTTAGAGATATTCTGTTTCTTTCTTTTTACTACTTTTTGGAACTGCTGTGCATAAATTGTCCGTACGTAATTCTGGGGGATTCAGAGGACCAAAAGGCATTGCAGAAATACAAGGTCCTTTTCTTTACAAAAGAACCTCTTGCTATGTTTGATCTAACGTACAAATAGTCAAACACGACACTTTCGATATATGCAATGAAATATGCAGATAATACCAAGGTTGGCCATGCGGATGACAGTGAAGAGGAAAATCTAAATGACAGGAAGATCTAGATGATGTCACTGGCTAGAAAATAAAATGGCAAATTGAATTTAATCCAGGGAAGTGTGATGTAATGTACAAGGGGTGATTGATAAGTTCATGACCTAAGGTAGAAGGAGCCAATTTTAGAAAACCCAGCACACTTATTTTTCCTACATTTACACAATTAGTCCAGTGGTCATGGAGTATACGGATCCCTTCTTTGTAGAAGTCGGTGCCTTGGACCTCCAGAAGTGGTCCACAGCAGGGGTGATTGATAAGTTTGTGGCCTATGGTAGAAGGAGATGAGTTATTAACTTCAAATTTTCTGCATTTTCACTCAGAGTTGAACTGCATGTGCACGTAACGAGAGCTGTATAACTCATCTCCTTCTACTTTGGGCTATGAACTTATCAATCACCCCTGCTGTGGACCACGTGATCCAAGACTTTCTCGTCACATGCACGTGCAGTTTAACTCTTTGAGTGATAATGCAGGAAGTTTGAAGTTAATAACTCATCTCCTTCTACCTAGGCCACGAACTTATCAATCACTTCTGCTGTGGACCACTTCTACAAAGAAGGCATCCGTATGCTCCACGACCGCTGGGCTAAGTGTGTACATGTAGGAGGGGACTATGTTGAAAAATAAATGTGCTAGGTTTTCTAAAATTGACTCATTCTACCTTAGGCCACAAACTTATCAATCACCCCTCGTATTTGGAGAGAGTGTGCAATATATGAGAGAATATTGAGAATTCTAAAGGGATAGATGGTAGGGTGTTGGAGTGAAGATCCATGGATCCCTAGAAGAGCAACATGTCAATGAAGTGTTTCGAAAGGTATGCTACACAAATAAATAGGAAGAGTTTATTTCTTTTGGCTGAACTGCTAAAAGGTCTATTATTGTTACATGTGCTGAGATAAAGTGATAAGCTTTTTTTTTGCATGCCACACGGAAGTATATTGAGGTAGTACAAAAGGAAGAAAAACAGAATGCAGAATACAGTTACAAGTGTGGGTAGACAAATAGACCATGGTGAGATAGGTTGAAAAATCAAAAGTTCATCTTTATCATATAAGAGACCCAATCAAAAGTTTTGACAGTTGCAGGATAGAAGCTATTCTTGAGCCCGGTGGTATGTGTTCTCAAACTTTTGCATCTCTTGCTCAATGGAAGGGGGAAGCAGGAAGCAGAATAATTGCTGTCCTAAGCTGTTATGTACCCGGCCCAAATGCCAGGACCACAGATTTACAGAAATTGGTAGAGGGATTGATAGGAAGATAGGAGCTATTGGTGGCCAGCACAAATGCGACAGGCTTATTGCCCTATCTCTGGATCACAAATCTTCCAAAGTATATGTTCAGGCCAACCCTTTTATTCAGCAATACCGTCTGTGTTCCCCTCCACCATCAGATTTCTGAATGATCTATGAACCCATGAACACTAGTTTATCATTTGACTTTTGCTCTATTTATCTATTTTTGTAACATGTAGTAATTTTAAAGTCTTACATTGTACCGCTGCCACTAAAACAACAAATTCTTGACACATGTCAGTGAGAATAAATCTGGTTCAGATTCTGTGCCAAAGCAGCAAATCAGACAGTTCTGGAGGAGAAGGAGTTGATCTTTAGCAATTTGCTGTTGTTGAGAGGTTTGCCAAGGAAGGTGCTGAGGACAGATTAGAAAAAAACTTTGGTTTACCGTGAAATGCTCTGCCTCCAACTACTCCAGACAAGCTCTGAAGGCAATCATTCTGCAACAGATATCATACTTAGGCCCAGACAATGACCATAATACTCTTACCTCACTAATGCAATGAAATATTTATAGCGCAAATAGGCTTCAAGTTTAAGAGAAACAGATCAGTAAGGAGCTGCATTTACAATGACTGCTAATGACATTGCTTGAGGAGGGCATACAGACCAAAATTTGACAGCATTACGTGATGCATTATTTGCTCTCTGTATCTCATGGGAAGGTAAAGGGTTCCCATAGCTCACACACATCAGTGATGAAATGGGCATCAACTCAGAAAGCTGGTTCCTGAGGATATAAGAGAGCAAAATGAAATGGGATAAGTTAATTAGAAAAACAACCAAGTATACAGTGAGGGGAAGATGAGAACACAGTTTGTAAAGATAATGAACCAGGTGAATGATTTCAGAAACAGCTTTGCTTGTCGTATTGGGCAAGTGTAGGATGTTTTGGATGGTTGAATTGAGATTGTTCACATCTATAAACATCTTCAAATATTGTATCAGAAGTCTCTCATTCCTGACAGTACAGGGGAATTTTTCTCATACTAAATGGAATGCTATTAGTGACAGTCTCAGCATCGAAGATACAACCTTCCTTAACAGGATAGAAGTTATAAAGTTATGAGAGGCACAGACAAGGAAGAGAGTCAGGATATATTCTCCAGAGCAGAAATGTCAAATACTGCAGTACAAGTAAGAGAGGAGAGTTTAAAAGAGTTGTGCAGACAAGTTTTTTTTTACAGAGAGTGGTACTAGGTGCCTGGAACGAATGGGCTACCAGAGATAGTGATGGAAGCAGATACAATAGTGGCATTTAGGAGGAGTTCAGATAGACACACAGAGAATGGAGGGATATGGATCATATACAGGCAGAGGAGATTTGGTTCAATTTGGCATTATGTTAAGCACAGACACTGTGGGCTGAAGGGTCTGTTACTGTGTTGTATTGTTCTATGTTCCCAGGTAAGGTACAGAATACCTGCCATCTGGCAGGTGTGAGTTAAAGATCCAAGCGATTTCTCTGCTGTTGTGGGCACCATGCATCTCCAACAGCAACGAGCAAACTAAAGAACTGCTTGTTATGTTTCTGCTGTATGTGGGATGTGGATGAGCAAAAAGCAGCGTCCATACCTACCACAGCTAATTTTTCATAGGCATTGAATCAATGAAAGCTCCAATTCTGAGCAGGGGTTTTACAAGGGGTTCTCCCCTTCGAAATGGCACATCCCCACAATCTGCCACGGCCTCACTGTGTTTGCTAGCCAGACTCCGCACTCAAAATACAATCCAGACCCACCTGGCCTCAAGACACTATTTGGATCCACCTCTCAAGATGCTATTTGGATGTGCACTCCTCGAGATGCAGCCCAGTTCTCACTCCTCTGTGACAGTATGCTAGATAATGAATAAGTATTTTACTCTTTAGTACATGTTAGCACCTCTGAGAGACCAGGGCTGAGGGAGCCATGTGTGTGCCCTGTTTTGAAATATAGGCCAGCACCCATGAGGGCAAAGGATGTAGACCAGAGACAAGTGACAATGAAAATTCACAGTCTGGAAATCAGTCGGAGACATTAGCAGGCAAATATTTCAACATCCTAAATCATTCCTTGATCCTCTAAAGTTAAAAATTAGTTTTAATCAAGACGGTTGGGTCAAAATGCACAAAACACTCTTCATTTGTAACCTCCACCAGCCAATCCAAACAAAGATTCATCCTAGCCTCCAAATAAATTTCAAAATTCATAAAAGCAGTAATCGTTATAGATGTCTTGAGGAACATTTACACACATTAAATACTTGGTGCTTTGTTGCACTGATGGTGCCAAGTGGCCTTCAGTGGAAAACACTTCCAAGGTAGGAGGCTGTGGCTTCAAAACCCTTCAGAGACTTGACCGTAAGGATGGTGGATTCAGAAAGAGGTTGGTACTGAGGGGGTACCAGACTGTGAGGGGGACAGTAGTGAAGGAATGTCACAATGTGAGAGGGATAGCACTGAAAGAGTGCCATATTATGGGAATGATGTGCTGTGAGAAGGGTGGTAAAAAGGAGAGTCACACTATGAGAAGGGTGGAGAAAGAGCACTGCATTGTGGGAGTGCCAGTACTGAGGGACCTTTGTGCATTGGGGTGTGGTGCTGAGGGAGTGTAACACTTTGCAGGGGCCGGGGGGGGGGGGGTCAGTACTGTTAGAGAGGTGCTAAGGGAGCACTGCACTGTGGGAGTGCTGTACTGAGGGACTTTTGTGCATTGGAGGTGTGGTACTGAGGGAGTGTAACACTTTGCGGGGGGCAGGGGGGTCAGTACTCTCAGAGGGGTACTAAGGGAGCACTGCACTGTTGGAGGGGTGATACTGAGGGAGTGCTAC
Source organism: Mobula birostris (assembly GCF_030028105.1). Classification (NCBI taxonomy): domain Eukaryota; kingdom Metazoa; phylum Chordata; class Chondrichthyes; order Myliobatiformes; family Myliobatidae; genus Mobula; species Mobula birostris. The sequence continues at coordinate 115,016,255 of NC_092370.1, read as the reverse complement.
ATTGTGGGAGAGGAAGTACTCAGGGAGTTTTCTTACAGTAATAAAAGCCAGTTGCCTTCCTTTAAATCTTTTTTATTAATTATTATTGAAAATCAATGAAAATACATTAAAGTAATCAAGTCAAGATGCCAATAAGAATTAAATTATCAAATAACTGATTAACAAAGCTAAACAATATATCAATAATAATAAGAAAAAATAAAACGTTAAAACTATTTTTTTGTTAAAAAGAAAAAAGGAAAAAAGAACTCCTACCAACTAAAACAAAAAAACCCTACTAACAGAAAAAAAACGAAAAAAAAACCCCATTGGGAGCACAATCCCGGAGTTATATTGCCATACAAGCTTCCATAAAAGAAAAACATCAATCCGCCAACTCAAATCCATTTAAACAAGAATCAGAAGGGGGCCATCTTAATTAACTCAAATCAATTAATAGTAGCGGGCAAAAGAACCCCACCTTTTCTCAAAGTCAAATGGAGGATCAAAAGTTCGACCTCTGATTTTCTCCAAACTAAAACATAACATCGCCTGAGAGAATCATTGTATCAAAGTGGGAGCAGAGGCATCTTTCCATTTCAATAAAATTGCCCTTCTGGCCAATAATGTAACAAATGCAATTAAATGTTCGTCTGATATAGAAATACCTTGAATATATTGAGGGATTATATCAAATGAAACTGTCAATTTATTAGGTTGTAAATTAATTTTTAAAGCTTTAGAAATTGTAGAGAAAATAGATTTCGAAAACTGTTTCAATACAGAACACGACCAAAACATATGCGTCAATGTAGCTGTCTCAGTTTTACATCTATCACACTGACTATCAACATTAGGAAATATTTTAGACAGTCTTTCCTTTGTCGAATAGTAATGATGTGCAATTTTAAATTGAATTAAAGGGTGACTGGCACAAATTGAAGAAGAGTTAACCAACTTCAAAATTCGCAACCAATCCTCTGTTATCAAGGTCACGTTAAGCTCTCTTTCCCAATCTTGCATAATCTTACGTAAAGGATAATTGTACTGTTGTAATAGTAAATTATAAATTTTCCCAATAAAACCTTTCATTAAAGGATTCATTTTTAAAATAATGTCTAAGTAATGTCTAAAATCTTGTACATATGGAAAGTTACTTAAATATTCTTGTAAGAAATGTCTGACCTGAAGATATTGCAAGAAATGTGAGTACTAGAGAGAGTATTTAGTTACTAATTTCTCAAAAGACATCAATCGGCCTTCTTGAAACAGATCCATGAAGGAATAGACTCCTTTATTCCTCCAAAGAAAAAAAAGGGAGGATCACTAAGTGACGGTTTAAATAAATAATTTCGATAAATTAAACTAAGAAGGTTAAATAATTGCAGATCTCCTTTTTGTCGACTTTCGAGGGGTACGAGACAAGGATGTCCGTTAAGTCCCCTGTTATTTAATTTGGCCATTGCACTTCGTGAAGCTAAAGATATTCATGGAATTTCCATAACTGGGACTATTCATAAGATCTCCCTTTATGCTGATGATCTCTTAGTTTATGTTTCGAATCCTGAAGAATTCATTCCTAGTTTATTGAAATTATTAAGTGAATTTGGGAAGTTTTCGGGATATAAACTAAACCTCTATAAAAGTGAATTATTTCCTCTAAATGATTCTGCTTCTATATATGATGACATTCCTTTTAAAGTTACGGATTCTTTTAAATATTTAGGTATTATCATCACTAAAAATTATAGAGACCTTTATAGAGCTAATTTGGTTCCTTTAGTGGATTTTATGAAGCAATTATTTTGTAGATGGAATCCACTTACACTTTCGTTAGCTGGCCGAAATAATGCAGTTAAAATGATGATTTTACCAAAATTTTTATATGTATTTCAAAATATTCCTATTTTTTTAACCAAGAAGTTTTTTGATCAGGTTGATTCTATTATTTCATCTTTTGTTTGGAATAATAAAAGACCAAGAATTGGAAAATATCATTTACAAAAATTAAAAAAGGATGGAGGTCTTGCTCTGCCTAACTTAAGAATGTATTATTGGGCTGTTAATATACGTTATGTGCATTCTTGGTTATATTGGACTGATAAAAATGAACGACCACCTTGGATTGATTTGGAATTGAAAGCTGTGAAACAATTTTACTTAACTTCGCTATTAGGAGTTTCTTTCCTGTACAACTAGCCAAAATTTCTAATCTAAATTTATATCCTATGATTAAGCAGTCATTACAAATTTGGTACTAGTTTTGTAATTTTTTATAATCTCAAAAAATTTAGCCTTCCTAATTACTTGCTAAATCTCCATGTTGACAACTAGTGATCCTCGAATAAAGCTGTCCAGATTCCTCTGAACTCACATTTGCTAAATTCAATTTCCTCATGGTTTCTCATAGAGTTACCCCTTTGGCCCATTACGCCCACACTGACCTGACCTTCAAATACCTATCTATATTAATCCCGATTACCACCACACGATCCTTCTCTGTGTAACAATTTAAGTACTCATCTAGATATTTGTTAAATGTTGTGAGAGTCTCTGCTCTCATCACCTCTCAGGTAAGTGTTCCAGATTTCAATTCCCCTCTGGTGAAAAAAATCCTCCTTACGTTAGGATTCTGTTAGTGCGTGACTTCATAGTTTAACGACAAATTTTTCCTAATTCCCAAAGACTGAATTGCCCCGTGAATGTATCACCATTATTCACATTTACTACTGAGCAGCAACAGGTACATTCATGGTAAGCACCAAAGTAAGATGGGCATTTGCTGCAAATCAGAGTCCAGTTACCCAACCCAGCTAAAAGTATTAAGCTCAGGCAGGTGTCTCTGTAAAAAGCTATCTAGTTTCACTAGCCTACATCTTCTCAAAACACACACTCTATTCCACAGTTCTGTGCTCTGTTCAAACAGCTGTGAATTTGAAACAAAACCAGAACTATTTATTTTCATATACATTTCTGATCGTAATTTATATTATATTTTATGTATTGCACTGTACTGCTGCCACAAAACAACAGATTTCATAACATTCGTCAGTGATAATAAAACTGATTCCAAAACTGCTGAAGATACTTGGCAGGTTTCTGTGAAGAGAGTAACAGAGTCTCCAGGTTGATGACTTTTCCAGTTCGGAATTTCAATTTTTGTCACATTTAGTGAATCTGAAGCTGGGTCAACATTGTTCATTTTCAATTTGTCACAATGAAGGTTTGTTGCCAAAGTGTAAAATACCTGCAGTCCTGTTCTCGTTGTGTTTACTGTAAGGTACCAAGCCTAGATGTGAGTATTAGATCACAGTTCAAATTGCAAGATCACAAGAATGAACTGCTAAATTCTGTGATGACCTCCCAAAACCAGTCAGTGCCTTCACATGGATTTCAAACAATGAGCTAAAATTACCAACACGAAATGCTGAAGAAACTCAGCACGTGAGGCGACACCTATGTCAATGAATAAATAGTTGACGTTTTGGCCCAAGACCCTTCATTGGGACTAGAAAGGAAGGGGGAAGACTCCCGATTAAAAAGGTTGGGGGGGGGGGAAGGAAGACAAGTAAGAAGGTGATTGGTGAAGCCAGGTGGGTGGAAAAGATAAAGAGCTGGAGAAAAAGGAACCTTTATAGGAGAATAGAGTGGGCCGTGGGAGAAAGGAAAGAAGGAGGGATACCCAGGCAGGTGATAGGCAGGTGAGGAGAAGAGGTAAGAGGCCGGAGTGGAGAATAGAAGAGGGTAGCAGGAGGGAAAAAGGAAAAAAAAGAAGTATTACTGGAAGGAGAAATTGATGTTCATGCCATCAGGTTGGAGGCTACCTAGGCAGAACAACGTGTTGCTCCTCTACCCTGAGAGTAGCTTCTTTGGAGGCCATGGATTGACATGTCGGAATGGGAATGGGAATGGGGATAGGAATTAAAGTGGTTGGCTACCAGGAAATTCCGCTTTTGGGGATGGACTGGAGGTGTTTGACAAAGCAGTCCCCCTATTTACTATGGGTCTCACCATTGCAGACGAGGCTGCATTGGGATAAAATAAGACAACCCCAACAGATCTGCAGATTAAATGTTGCCTCACCTGGAAGGAATATTTGGGGCCCTGAATGGAGGTAAGGGAGGAGGTGCATCGGCAAAAGCTGAATTTTCTGGTGGCCAACCATCTTAATTCCTATGCTCATTCCCATTCTGACATGTTGGTCCACGGCCATCTCTTTTGCCATGATGAGGCCACTCTCAGTCTAGAGGAGCAACACCTTATATTCCATCCACAAAGGGTAGATAGCCTCCAACCTGATGGCATGAAACGTTTGGCAAAAGTTTAATTTCCCAGTGGCCAACCATTTTAATTCCTATCCCCATTCTCTTTTTACATGTTGGTTCATGGCCTCTTCTTTTGCCACAATAATGCCACTCTCAGGGTAGAGAAGTAATGCCTCATTCTCTCTAGGTAGCCTACAACCTGAAGGCATGAATAACAATTTCTCTTTCTGGCATTTTTTTTCTTTTCTCCTCCCACTTCCCTCTTCTATTTCTCACTCTGGCTTCTTACCTCTTCTCCTCCTCCTCACTTGCCTATCACTTCCCCTGGTGCTCCTCCTTCTCCCCTTACTCTCATGGTCCACTCTCCTCTCCCATTAGATTCCTTCTTCTCCATCCCTTTATCTTTTCCACCCACCTGGCTTCACCTATCACCCTCTAGCTTGTCCTCTTTCCCCTCCCCCACCTTTTTACTTTGGCATCTTCCCCCATCCTTTCGAGTCCCGATGAAGGATCTCGGCCTGAAAAGTCAGCTGTTTACTAATTTCCATTGATGCTGACTGACCTACTGAGTTCTCCCGGCATTTTGGTGTGTTGCTCTGGATTTTCAGCATCTACAGAATCTCGTGTAATTGTGGCTATAATTACCAAAGGTGTGGGAAAGGGAGGACTCGCAACAGCACCATAGGGTATGTTTTCTTGTGGTGCACCTAAGCATTTTTTTTTCTTGCTGTGAAACAATTCCTCTGCATTCTTGAAATTTACACTTCAAACTTTAACAACTTATACAGTACAAACCCTTCTGCCATAACATGCAATCACAGACTTAGCCTTATCCAAATATAATCACTCTGCATTGCCAGGAAATTGTTTAGCAGTCAGCTTTAAGCTCGTTCACACTTCATAAAAGAGTTCAATGCTCTCATAACCCTTTCACCCAAGCACACCTATAATTACAGCTGAACAAATTAAAACCTGCCAAGTACCAACCAATGATGCAACAGCTTCCCAGGTAACTGGACCTCAGCTGATACTTAAAAGGCACCTTTATAGATCTACATCAAATCTGACAACCTATTTTGGAATTTATACCATTAGGGTAACACACAAACTAAATAACACCAATACTGCTCACAAACACGAGAAAATCTGCAGATGCTGGAAATCCAAGCCACACACACAAAATGCTGGAGGAACTCGGCAGGCCAGGCAACAACTATGGAAAAGGGTAAACAGTTGACGTTTCAGGCTGAGACCCTTCATCAGCACTTCTTATTTTTAATCCCTTGAATGTGGTTGACAGATGCTTTTAAAATTACCATCAGTGAAAATCTTTCCAGCGTTCTGAAGGAATTCCTTAGCCCAGCTCACCTGAGGGTTCGATCTACTCACCTGTACTCTGGAGCCAAAGTTGACAAGTGACCAGTCCATTAAACAACATGATGAAGGCCATCAGCCAAGTGACTGAGCACTCATCCACCACCTCCTTCCCCTCAGACTAACTACCCCACTTCACCCTGAGGCAGGGATCTGTTCATGGACAGAATTAAAGCACAATTTAAGCATGGCTAATTCACACTCTACCTGAGCCGGAGGACAGGTAATCTTTAAATGCCTAGCCTGACCTGAACCAGACACATAGACCTGAGTCCTAATGGGATAAGGTAAGGTAAAGGCATGTGCAGAAAAATAATAAAAAAGCAGCCAGTGCCAGAGTTAGTCAGTAAGTCAGCAATATCTAAATAGATGAAAGAGCACCAAACTGAAACGATAGCACTACTTCTCTTGCACAGAGACTTCCTAACCTGCCATGTAACTCTGAATCTTCCCCCCCACCGAGATCTTTATCATCTGCTCAAGGAGGAGGAGCTATTCCCTACAAATCCCCACACTCTGCTGGCTTTGTGTAGAACCTCAGGCCCCACAGGTCGAGCACCTGTGCCAGTAAGAGGGCATGTGGGTCTAAAATCCTCTGATCCCTGAGACAAATGTGACACGTCCCATCAGGTTGGGGGATTGGGCTTGGATCAGATAGTTAGAGCCCACACAGAGGCATTAGATCAAGTGGTCAGACCCCACCCAGGGGCACTGGATCAGCTTAGCTGGGATCAGATGGGCACACTCACGTAAGGGCACTGACCAGTGACCATCTTCAGTCATGACCACGGGAGAGCTGCCAATTCCACAGCAAGGGCTGTCATGGTACATGCCTTGCACTTGGACAAAGCTGATTGTCCAATGAATGCTGGTCACTCTAACCAGACTCTAGCCAGAATCTCACCCAAGCTACTACCATCAAAAACACCAGAATTCAACACCTTCTCAGACAGAGTTATAGAATACTACAGCATAGAAACTGTCCCTTCTGCTCATCTAGTCCAAGCCGAACTATTAATCTGCCTTCTCCCATCGATCTGCCCCTGGATTGTAGCCCTCCCCATCCATGTATCTATCCAAATTTCTCTTAAATGTTGAAATCGAATCTGAAACCCCCACTTCCACAGGCAGCTTGTTCCACACTCTCACCACCTTCTGAGTGAAGAAGTTCCCCCTTTTTTCTCTGCACTCTTTCAATCTTGATATCTTTCCTGTGACCAGAACTGCACACAGCACTCAAAATTAGGCCTCACTAATATCTTATACCATACAGCTTCAACATAACATCCCAACTCCTGCCCAATACTTTGATTTATGAAGTTCAATGTGCCAAAAACTCTCTTTATGACCTTATCTATTTACTGTATAACACCACTTGCAAGGAATTATGGACCTATATTCCCAGGACCCTCTGTTCTACCACACTCCTCAGTGCCCTACTGTTCACCATGTAATTCCTACCCTGGTTTGCCCTCCCAAAGTGTAACACCTCACACTTGTCTCCATTAAATTCCATGAAGATGAAGGACACTGCCCAATGCCATCAGCTTAAACTGTGCACCCTTTAATTGGATGCGGTGGGTGCCAAAATGAAAAGAAGACCAGCATATCTACAACACCTTTCAAATCTTACTCAGAATGTCCTAAGGTTAGTGAGATACTTCTGAAGTGCTGTCACTGTAGTACAGTAGGAAACACGGCAATTAGTTTTATACAATAAGCTCTCAAAATCACAATATCAAAGTTCAAAGTACATTTATTATCAAAGAACATATGCAATATACAAACCTAAGATTTGTCTTCCGACAGACAGCCACGAAACGAAGAGAACCCTGGAACCTGTAACACCTTCCTCTGGTAGATAGTGCTGAACACCTTTGCCTTCTGCTCAATATAACTGACCAAATAATTCTCTTTTGTATTGTGAATTAGGGATAGATATTGACCACAGGGAGAACTTGCCCTTTCAAACAGTGCCCTGGGGCCTCTTCTGCCTATCTGAGAGGTTAATTTTGGGCTGGTCCATTGTACTGTGCTCATTTAGTCACCCTTCAGTGCTCAGAAACTACACATTCTCAATGAATTATTAATCATTTATACTAGTAACTCTGCAAGCACTTTCCTGTGATGTTCCAATACCAGGATTGTATTTTATATGGACTCGGGGGTGTGCTGATCACTGCAAAGTACTGAAAACAAGTTATTTCGTAATATTTCTCCTTCTTCACTTCTTTTGCTTATGTTTTAATCCAGTCCCAACTTTTGTGGACCTATTCTGTTTCTTACTGTCCACTGTTTAAATTGACACATCTGAGAAATATGCTTATTTTATGTTGCTTGATAATTTCACACACCCACTTCAATAACTATCTCTACCTTCAGTCCCACTAGCAAACCTGCTCCGTTACACAGTGCACAGAGAGGAAGGGAGTTTCTCAGCACTGATTTGATTTCAAAAAATCTCATGGAATCAGGACAAATAAAACAGAGGACAGCTCCCATTGACTGTCCCCTATAACTCTCTCTTGGTTGGTGAACTTGTGCTCCTTCACATTGAACATGATTTGGAAGATAAGGATCAGAATTAACTCAGGGTGGGGGTATTCAGTATCTTTTACCAATGATATTGACAGGCTACATGGTCAGCAGCACCACACTGACCAACTACGCAATTCAGAAAACTGAGTCTGGAGCAGCTGGAGAATGAACCAACACTGGCTTCCTTTTCCCAACCCACTCATTAATTACATAAGCATTTGAACATGCATTATCACAGTTCTTCAGTGCACTCTACAAAACCCTAAAGGTATTTCATCCTGCTTCTCAGAAGATTATGGGTTCAGTCCACAATGTGAAATTAGGTCAACGCCTGCCAAACATGTAGAGAGAGTCGTATTGTATAGGTACACATGAGGTGTTAAATGGAATCCTGATTCCCACAGTTGCTTTACAACAGAAATATCATTACATTCAAATCTGCAGCACATGATCTGTTTAAAGACAAACAGCTCTGGGTCCTGAAATTCCCCATTGTCTTTCCATTCACCTATATTGCAGAAGAACAGAGCACTTGGAGATTCCCAAAGGAAAGATCTAAAAGGCCAATTCCCCTAAGGACCCCAACAAACTCCTGCTTGGAGAATGGTGAGAGGCATGTTAAGCTGAAACAATTTGCAGCAAAGTTTATGTAACAGGTCCCTGGTTATGACTGCACAGACTCTGGTATTTCTGCAGTGAGTTTATCATTAAGTTACTTCAGGTGTTTCTGTTATTTTGCTCATGACATCCCTGATTTCCTGGGGGTATTCCCACAGGCACTGCAACAGCACAGTAGCTCCTGAACACAACTCCCAAGTAGCCTCTGCTGAACCACTTAAAACCAGTAAAGAGACACAGAGGGATGCTATTACAGCTCGGGGTTCAGGAGTTCTGAGTTCAATTCTGGCACCATTCTGTAAGGAGTCTCTGTATGCTCTCTCCGGGGAATGCGTGGGCCTTCACCAGGTCCTCCTGGTTTCCTCCCACAATCCAAAGATGTGCCAGGTTGGTTAATTGGTCATTGTAAATTGTCCTGTGATTAGGCTAGGGTTAATAGGGTTGTCTGGGGGTTAAAGGGACATCCTATTAGGATGGAATAGCAACCTTGATCAAGACAGTCTGACTTTAAGCTGTTGCCTCCGAGTCAAATCATGTATGTAGCTGCCTCCACAACTTAATTTCAAATATGTTTTTTTGTGATTTTATTTCCTATTACTAGCACCTGCAGCCCCCTTTTTTCTTACTTTACTTTTGTAAATGTAAACGTTACTTTTAGCTTTAAAAGTTGGCACGTTGTTCACAATAATCATATTGGCGGAATTCTGAGGAAGCATTCTTGCCAATCCAAATGGCTTTTCTTTTATAAAAAAAAAGGCATCTTCACTTAAATACTTACATAACTTTGGAAATCTCAGAATCACCTTTCAGTTGTTGCCAAATTCTTGCCATCATTAGCTCAAATTTCAGTGAAATAAGTTGTCCTGGAGGCAAGCAGCTGCCTTCTTTACCTTGTCCCCTGAGTGCACTATCACACACTGCACCATTAAAGGCTGTGCTTTGGTCAAAGGAATCTCCTGCACTGGAATGAAATACTATTGCTGCAGAGCACCAGGCTGACAGAAGACAAATGAGCAGATGTATACAGCAAAATTGCATGTCTGTCTGTACTGTATATTCAAAAAAAATCTTCTGAACCCTTCCTGCCTGCTAGAAAGTAATAGGGCACTTACTTGTATCTGTAACAAACTTCATTTGATCTTTTTAAGGGAAGCCTTGGGCTTCGATTACATTTTAGGTTACTTAATAAAAAAACTTTAATTTACATTGCACCTTTGCAGTATATTATGTTAGCGGATCCTTCTCCTCATGCAGACTCATTGTAATTTACTTCATGCAGCAGCCAAATAAACAGCAGTAAACAAATGGTCGGGGGAGGAACGATGAGTCTTTGCCTATTGGAGCCCACTTAAAAAAAGTAAGAGAGAAAATCGGACAGATTGTAATCCAATCATTTGGATTTCAGTCTCATCTTCAGCATTACTGTTATTGTCCAGACTCCTAGTTCCTATTCAGGCTGAGAGCAGACATATTCTGGGCACTATCCATGGAGATAATTCTGGAGTGATGCACTGGATCATGCAGGTGTTCAAACCAAAATCTGTCCTCCTTTTATACTTTTTCTAGGGACAAGTTGCTTCCACTCCAGTCCTACAGGCTCTGATGTGACTTACGAAGCTGATATGGCAACTGCATTCTAGGTTGTGGAATGGGAAGGGGATGGGGAGAGGCTTGTGACAGTGGTAATTATCAAATGCTGTGTTCCTTCCATTGCATTTGCAGGGTTTCTGTGTGACCCTGTCAAAGGAGTTCAAACCATCACTGCCACACTGGGAAGATACGAGCCAGAGGTTGCCAAATGTTGCTGGCAATGTCAAGTGTTTTTCAAGAGTGCTTTGAAAATATCATTGAACTACTTCCCCTGTCCACCTACTGATCACATTCTGCTACAGCTGTTTCAGAAGTCTTTATTTGGGCACGTGAGCAACATGGCCTGCTGAACAGACCATTACTGCTGGGGATATCGGCCTGAGAGAAGGTGCTGACCTTCGAATGAAGATGGTGTTGGAAGTGCCTTGAGCTGTCTGCTGTAGGTGGTCCAATAATAGAAGCAGATAGGTGACTGAGGACAACTGATAGATGGTGAATCGAGGACATTGAGTATCCTAATAAAGGGTCCCAGCTTGAAACATTGACTCTCCATAGGTACTGCCTGACCTGCTGAGTTCCGCCAGTACTTTGTGTGTTGCACTGATGACTTCTGTGCTTGATTTGGGGAAATGATTTTCAACCACTCCTATCTACCGTCGGGTAAAGAACCTACTGAAAGCAGTGGTGAATTGCATCAAACAATGTCTGCCCTTGCTGAGAAGTAGCTCCCAGATGTGGGAAGTGTGTCATGTTTTCCAAGGTTTCACTATAAATCTTTATTGTCAGACAGAAGTGTTATACAACAGAAGGAAGTTGGTCAAGGACATTGAATGCAAGGCCCATTCTTAAGGCAAGTATGCCTCAGTGCATGAGCTGATGAAAACTGGAGCTCAGTATCAATTGTGCAAAGGCAAGTGCCCGAGTACTACAGCCTGACCAGTGCCGCTATGATGATCAGTGTTCTGAAATCAAACGCAGTAGGTTGGACAGTTTTCCAGAAGTCCTGTGCAGGCGCTTCAGTCTAAATGGAAATTTGTTGGAAGTGAGGTACAGGATTGAGGCAAGAAAGATTGGGGGGAATAAAGTACTTTGCTGCAATGACACAGCCTTACGTCAATTCAGTCTGCACAAACACAGGCTCTTGTAGATTCACTGGATTATGGCTTGATTTCATTATGAAGCAAATTTATTTACAGAGCTGCAGGCAGCAGAGCATAACTTCTGGGTGATGGAGTCAGTCTTTAATGAGAGTGAACAAGGCCACATGTTGGGATTAGTGCTACTCCTCACATTCCTCTTGGAGTTGTTCTGCTAGGTTCAGATCTACTCTTCCAGTAGCTGGACGGATTTAGGGAGCACCACAATACAGTTCCAGAGGCCCAGGTGAGGGTTATCACTGTGCCAGAGAGCAGGGAGACCACATATATATTTATCACAGTCAGATACTGTATATCTCTTTTCCTGAAGATGGCCACAGATGTGGCACCTCTGAGATCCTACACGACCTCTTTGTACCAGGTGTGAAAGAAAGGTTCTGGCTTTTCACAGCCAAGTTTGACATCCTCAGCTTGTTCTCATAACAGCTACTGATGACAATAGAACTGATAGTTATCCATTTCCACCTTAACTGTATTTGATGACCTGGTCTCCACCACACTTGGGGGCAGAGAATTCCATAAATTTACCATCATTTTGCCTTTAAATGATTGACCCCCTATATTACAACTAGATCCTCTTGTTCGAGATTTTCCTACTAGTGAAAATATCTCAGTATCTACCCTGTCAAGTTTCCTTAAATTCTTATGTTCGAGTCACTGCCCAGTGTACTTGTGCTGTCATCTAACACATTAATGATTGAAAGTCCAGAAGCTAAAGCCTGATGGCCGAAGTCAGGAGAACGGAGGCCTGTCCTGAAGCTGCAGTACTGTCGGTGTGTTTTTGGGCTGATGGGAGAAAGGTTGGGAGGAAGAAAGGGGACTGGTTTTGCTGATGTTGATTTGTTGCTTGTTGTGTTCTATGTTGTTCTGTCAAGCATTGTGGGAATGCTATGTGGGCGCCAGAATATGTAGCGAAGCTTGTGGGGTGTTCCCAGCACATCCTTGGGTATTTTGGTTGTTAATACAAACAACACATTCTACTGTATGTTTTGATGTACACGTGGCAAAGAAATCTGAATTTGAAATTATGCCAGCTTCATTACAATGAGGGAGGCCATCTGTGTCTAGTGTCACTACAGTGGGAGAAGAGTTAAAGTCTTGTATAAAGCAATTGTTCCTTATTTCAATAACATGATTGCACCACTCTGTCAAACTCTCTAACTAGTTAATGTAATTCTACCTGGTCTAACAGACCTTCCCTTACACACCAAACTGAAGCCAACATTTTCTCACTTCCAAAAAAAGACTATTGTTTTATCTAAGAGCTGTTGGCTATGAAGTGTACAATTGATTGGAACAAGTAATCTGTTGTCCCTGATAATGAGGATAATTGATTGAAGCGGAAGGAGACATGATGCTACAAGATGTCAGCCCCATGTCAATGACTCATTATCTTTAGCAAGAAAGTGTGTGTCCTATCTAAACATCATGCTTTAATCATTCAGCCAACGGGACACTATGCTGACCAGGCTGTGGAAGGATGCCTTGTAAAAAGAAACAGATGCACACTTTAAGATTAATAATAGACACAAGCCTCACTGTGTTGTTTAATATGTTGAACTGAAAGCCTTCATAAGAAGGAGAACTACCAACAAATAGTTCTAAAGTAATAGAAAAGTATGATACCAAATAAGATCATTCACTATCTGGTGGTTAACTAGTCTTTAAGTAACAGTGATCAAGATTTTGAGAATTTTCATATAAAGACTGAAAACATTTAAGTTGAAACCAGAATATTAAACCTTAATAAGAAAATTGTGAAAGGATAAGGCACAAATTGGTAGATAGGGAAAACATATTAAAGGTTATGATGGTAAACTGGCAATGGCGAACATTTAAAGGGTGTATGTGGTTTACGAGTAATATTCCCTTAAGGTAAACAGAGTGGACAAACAGTGGCTATCATGAGTTGTTGTAGGTAGCACAAGATCAATGAGAAAGGCCAAAAAAGCATTGGGAAGTAGTCAGAATTTAGTAAAGAAGGCAGGAAGAGGAGAGTGGAATACAAGGATTGGTAATTGAGGGAAAAAAAGATATGTTGCAATAGTTTCTAAAGGAAAAGATTCACAACCCACAGAAGTTTTGTTTAAAACAGAAGTTTTAAAGGAGGTAGTTGTGAGAATATAAATGTACTGGTTGTCAAAACTGCAAAATTCCATAGGATCCACAATGATTCTCTCAGGAACGTTCCAAACATACGCTCACCATGAGGGAGAGAGAGAAGGGAGGGAAGTACAGACCAGATCTGCTCCACAATCTCCCTCAGTACAGGTGCACCACAAGACTGTGTGCTTACCCCCCTACTCTGCTTACTTTATTCTTATGACTGGGTGGCTAAGTACAGCTCCCCTGCTATATTTTAAGTTTGCTGATGACTCCTCGTCATTGGCCAAATCAAAGTTGGTGACGAATCAGCATATAGAAGAGAGGTTGAAAATCTGGCTGAGTGGTGCCACAACAACAACCAATATTAGCAATTTCTGGAGAAACCTCCAAAAATGTAGTAGATATGGCCCAGTCCATCATGGGTAAAGGTCTTCCCACCACTGAGCACATTTACATGGAGTATTGTTGCAGGAAAACACCATCTGTCATCAAAGACCCTACCAGTCAGGCCATGCTCTCTTCTCGCTGCTGACATCAAAAAGGTACAGGAGCCTCAGGACCCATAGGACCCACACCACCAGATTCAGAAACAGTTATTACCCATCAACCATAAGGCTCTTGAACCAGAAGGGATAACTTCACTCGCCCCATCACTGAACTGTTCCCACAACCTACGGACTTACTTTCAAGGACACATTTCATATTCTCAATATTCATTGCTTATTTATTTATTATTATTTAAATTTTTACTCTTTCTCTTTATATTTGCACAGTCTATTGTTTGTTTTGCACATTGCTTGTTACCTGTTCTATTGGGGGTGGGGGTCTTCCATTGATTCTATTGTGTTTCTTGTAGTTACTGTAAATGCCTGCAAAAAATGTTTAAAAAGGGAGACAAATAATGATCATGCATTTATAAAAAGGGAAATCATGTTTGACAAATCTGTCAAAACTTTTTGAAACTGTAAATAACAGAAAAGATACTGGCAAAGCAGTTGAGAGGTGGAATTTCAGAATGCTTTTGATAAGGTGTCAATTATTAAATGAAGTTATAGCATGTGGTATTGAACATATTACACTGGACTTGAATGAGAATTGGTGAATGGAGGAAAATGATGAATAGGAATGAATGGCCCTTTTCAAGTTGGGAGACCGTGACCAGTGGAAATCACTGCTGGAGCCTCAACTGTTCACAACCCATTGCAATAGTTTGACTGAGAAGATTAAGTATAATATATCCAAGTTTGTAGACATTTACAAACTTAGTTAGCAATGTGGCTACAGTGAATATAGATCATTTTAGTGGGTGAAGAGAGGCTAGATGAATGAGCAAAGAAATATGAAATGTGACATGGAGAAATGACAGGACATCCGCTCTGGCAGAGAAAAAAATACAGAACAGGTGATATAATTTTTAAAATACTGAGAAGGGAAAGGAATTGTCTTTCAGTTGGATATGGATAGCCCTGAAATTTCGTATCCAAGTTCAGCAAATAATTGCAAAAGATTTTGACCACAAAAACAGAGATGTCTTACACCAAACATATACAGGCAAGTTGAGAACCTCTGTGAAATTGTGTTCATGGGTCTGGGCCCCTGAACTAGAACTTTTAGTAAAGGAGTGGAGGGAGTTTAGTGAAGGTTCAGTAGATTATAATACAGCTAAAATTAGTGGGAAGGTAGAGGATTGGGAAGCTTTAAAAATTAACAGATGGCAACTAAAAAGCCATAAACATGGAGGTAAACTAGCCAATAATATAAAGAGGACACAGAAAGTAGTTCAGATACACAAGGAATAAAAGAGAGATGAAAGTGGATACCGGACCACTGAGAAATGACACTGCAGGTAGTAATGTGGGAGAACGAAATAGCTAAAGAACTTAAGAGTATTTTGCATCTTTCTTCACTGTGGAAGATTCTAGAAGAATGCCAAAATGCAAAAGTGTCGGGGCAGAAGTGAATGCTGTTGCTATTACTAAGGATAAGGTGCATGGAAAGCTGAAAAGTCTGAAGGTAGATAAGTCACCTGGACTACACCCCAGGGTTCTGAAGAAGGTAGCTGAAGAGATGCTGGAGGCATTAGTAATGATATTTCAAGAATCACTAGATTCTGGATGGTTCCTGAGGACTGAAAAATTACAAATGTCACTCCACTCTTCAAGAAGGAAGGGAGGCAGAAGAAAGGAAATCATAGGTCAGTTTGCCTGACTTCAGTGGTTGGAAAGATGATGGAGTCTTTTATTAAGGATGGGGTTCCAGGGTACTTGGAGGCACATGAAAAATAGGCCAAACTCAGCATGGTTTTCTAAAGGGAAATCTTACTTGACAAACCTCTTTGAATCAACATGCACAACACACTGGAGGAACTCAGCAGGTCGGGCAGCAGCCGTGGAAACGAACAGTCAACGTTTCAGACCGAGACCCTTTGTCAGGACTGAAGAGGGAGGGGGCAGAGGCCCTATAAAGAAGGTGGGGGGAGGGTGGGAAGGAGAAGGCCGGTAGGTGTCAGGTGAAAAACCAGTAAGGGGAAAGATCAAGGGGTGGGGGAGGGGAAGCAGGGAAGGGATAAGCAGGAAAGGTGAAGAAGAATGCTTTGAGGAAATATCAGACAGGATAGACAAAGGAGAGTCAGTGTATTTTGTTTATTTGGATATTAAGTAGGCCTTTGACAAGGTGCTACACATGAGGATGCTTAACAAAATAAGAGCCTGTGGTATTATGAGAAAGGCACCACAAAGGATAGAAGATTGGCTGATTGGCAGGAGGCAAAGAATGGGAATAAAGGTGGTATCTTCTGGTTGACAGCTGGTGACTAGTGGTGTGCCACTGGGGTTGGTACTGGAACCATTTCTTTTCACATTGCATGCTAATGATTTGGATGAAGGAATTGACAGCTTTGTGGCCAAGTTGGCAGATAATACAGAGAAAGGTGGAAGGGCAGGTAGTGTTGAGGGAGCAGGGTGTCTACAGAAGGACTTCAAGTCAAGTCAAGTTACTTTCTATTGTCATTTCGACCATAACTGCAGGTACAGTACACAGTAAAAATGAGACAACGTTTTTCAGGACCATGGTGCTACATGAACAATACAAAAACTACTCTGAACTATGTAAAACAACACAACTACACTAGACTACAGACCTACCCAGGACTGCATAAAATGCACAAAACAGTGCAGGCTTTACAATAAATAATAAACAAGACAATATGTACAGTAGAGGGCAGTAGGTTGGTGTCAGTCCAGGCTCTGGGTATTGTGAAGTTTGATGGCTTGGGGGAAGAAACTGTTACATAGTCTGGTCGTGAGAGCCCGAATACTTCGGTGCCTTTTGCCAGATGGCAGGAGGGAGAAGAGTTTGTATGAGGGGTGCGTGGGGTCCTTCATAATGCTGTTTGCTTTACGGATGCAGCATGTGGTGTAAATTGAGGGACAAATTGAGGGAATGGGCAAAGAAGTGGCAGGTGGAATATAATGTATGGAAGTGCATGGTCATGCACTTTGGCAGGAAGAATAAAGAGGTAGACTACTTTGACATTGGGGAGAAAATTCAAAAATCAGAGGTGCAAAGGGACTTGGGAGTTGTCAAGCAGGATTCCCTAAAGGTTAACCTGCAGGTTGAGTTGGTGGTAAGGAAAGCAAATGCAATTTTTACCATTCATTTCGAGAGGACTAGAATACAAAAGCAATGATGTAATGCTGAGGCTTTACAGGGCATTGGTCAGACTGCACTTGGAGTATCCAGAGCAGTTTTGGGCCCCTTATCTAAGAAATGATGTGCTAGCATTGGAGAGGGTCCAGAGGAGGTTCACATAAATGATCTCAGCAATGAAAGATTTAACATACGAGGAGCGACTGATGGTCCTGGGCTACTACTCACTGGAGGTTAGAAGAATGAGGGTGGAGCTCACTGAAATCTATTGAATATTGAAAGGTCTTGATAGAGCCGATGTGGAGAGGATGTTTCCTATAGTGGATGAGTCCAAAACCAGGGGACACAGCCTTCGAACTGAGGGTCATCCATTTCAGAACACAGTGAGAAAAATTTCTTTAGCCAGATTTGGTGAAGTCATTTGGTGTATTTAAGTTGGAGGTTGATACGTTATTAATTAGGGCATCAAAGGTTACGGGGAGAAGGCAGGATATTGTGGTTGTGAGGGATAGTAAATCTGCAATAATAGAACTGCAGAGCAGACTTGATGGGCTGAATGGCCTAATTCTGCTTCTAGGTCTTATTAATTCTGAGTTTTGGGGTGGCAGTTGGAAAAGGGTTGTTGTGCAGTGGATCAAATAGACTAGGCTTGTGTGCCCTACACTGTAGATAAAATATGATTTCATACAAACATAGAATGGTTAAAGCTCGTAAGGAGGCCTTTACACCCATCATGTCTGTGTCAGCTGTCTGTCATAAATTCCATCAACTGGCCCTTTCTTCATAGCCTTGCAAATATTTCTGTATTAGATAATTATCCAATTCCTACTTGAAGGAACCTGTCTTCAAAGTTCAAAATACATTTATTATCAAAATATATATAAGTCACCTTATACTACCTTGAGATTCATTTTCTTGCAGGCATTCACAGTAGAACAGAGAAATACAACAGAATCAATGAAAAACTACACACAAAGACTGAAAAAAACTGATGTGCAAAAGAAGACAAACTGGCAAATAAAATAAATAAACAAACAATAAATAATACCAAGAATGTGTGTTGCAGGGTCCTCGAAAGTGAGTCCATAGATTGTTGAATCAGTTCAAAGTTGAGCTGAGTGAAGTTATCCATACTGGTTCAGAGGCCTGATGGTTGAAGGTTATTAATTGTTCCTGAACCTAGTGATGTGGGACCTAAGGCTCTCGCACCTCCTTTCTGATGGCAGCAGTGAGAGGACAACATGGCCTAGATTGTGTGTGTGGGCGGGGGCGGGGGTGGGGGTCCTTGATGATGGATGTTGCTTTGCTGTGGCAGTGTACCTTATAACGTTATAAATGTGTTCAGTGGTGGGGAGGTTTTGATCAGGTTGACAGGCTATGCATTCCAAATGCACACTCTCTGTAAAAGAATTTCCCCCATGTGTCTCATAATTCGCTTCCTCTTTGTTCTCTGGGTACTTGACCTGTCCCCCAACAGGGACAGCCTCCAAACTTCCTCTCTTGCTTTTATAGCCATCTATCAGATATTCGCTCTCTAAAAACCAAATAATCTATCCTTGTAATCAATGTACTTCATCCCATAAACCGTGTACTCTGATGCCCTCAGTCCTTCCTATAATGTGACACCAGAATTTGACACAACACTCTGGTTGAACAGTGTTTTATAAGTTCAGCATAACTTTCCCATTTTATAATAAAAACAGAAATTGCTGGAAGCATTCAGCTGGTTAGGCAGTACCTGTGAAAAGAGAAAGAACGTTAACATTTCAAATCTACATCCCTTTCCACAGATGCTGCCTGATACACTGAGGGTTTCCAGCATTTTCTATTACCATTTGAGATTTCCAGCATCTGCAGTTTTTAAAAATTTTCATTCCCATAACCCTACTGAGAAAGGCCAGAATTGTGCATATCTTATTTACATTTTCTCAACCTACCCTGCCATTTCCAATGATTTGTGCACTCATACCCCAGTCCTGACTGATTCACCCCTTCAATGAAGGAGACTGACACCTTTGCCCCTTGTATTATTCTGCATATACACTGCCACAATGTCACAACTCTCTCTGCATTCACATACAGTCAACTGGCACTAATATATCAAACTCCCAATTGGTCCAAGTGAATTGTAACCATGTACTAATGGAAGACTTGCTCCTTTCCCATGTGGTGGAGAAATTAACAAGCCCTATCTGTTTGCTAATGTGACAAAGAGCAATGACAAAACAAAAATCTGACAAAATGTGCACCAAGTGCTATTTTCACACACGGAGCACTGGGTATAAGAAATCATATAAATATTCATGGAACTATGAGCAGTACACAAAGTAGGTCAGTTCGATTCAGGTGGACTTTGAACCTGAACTCTTGTTTTTCTACCAGACACAGGGACTAGCCCTTGGGTATGTTGGATGAAGGTATCTGTGAGGAAAAACCATTGCATTCTCATTAGCTGGGATAGTGTTTCACTGAGTACAGTCTACGGAACAGCTCCTGTGATATCAGTATCCTGACTGGGACCAGTCTAAGCTTCCAGCCTCTGTATGCTTTCCCTACCTTGGCTTTGCTTTTTGCTGAAACTCTCAGTTACACTTGTTTCTCACTATCTGACTATTCCAATCTCATCAAACTAATCTCCCATTTTCCATGGTCTGTGACCTAAAGCCTACATAAAACTCAGCTTCCTGTATACAAACTCACTCTTGTACTCAAACGCACCCAGCCCTCATAATCAGTGTTGGAGTCATGAGGAAATCACAATGTATAACTACCATCCTTTAAATCCCTTCTTCCCCTCACTCTTCTCTTGCTCTGCAATCTCCAGCAGCCTGACAACTTACTTCAAATTGGTTGTTCTTCTCTGGCTTTGTGTGTATCCTTCGACCCACAAGAGGCAACTTTTATTAGTTTGGGAAAATACTATTCTCTAATTTACTAATCAAACATCTCTCATCACATTGTGTTCTAACTGGTCCATTCTCACCAACTCACTTAACCTGTCCATTCCCTTTACCTGGCCCATAATGCTGGCAGTTAACCACATCATTGTCACAGTAATAAGAGTACCTCTGTAATAGTCATGCTAACAGGAAACACAGAAAATTATATTTACAAATGGTTATGGTCCTTGTAAAAGCAGCAAAGTTGGTGACTGAAAAGGTAAATATGACCATTTAACAAATGGATACAAGAGCATTTCTCTAGGGTGCCGTTTGCTGCATTAAAAACATCAGTTCACTGAGCTGAAGCTGGTATTTAATGTTATATAAAAAAGCAAAAAAAAGTTCTTATCAACAGGGACAATAAGCCTGGGACAGTTCTGAGTGAAGTTGAGTTGATTTTACAAGTGGAATTTACAATGCAGGAATGTTTAATCTCATTGATTTCTGCAGCTAAGAAGCAAATAAATGGACCAATGAAGAATTTCAATCTTCCTTCAAGTGGTTTCCATTCACTGAAATGGTAATCTAGTGATCACAATCTACCCTTTCAAATAGATTCAGACTAAACCAGATTTTAAATAGTTAATTAACCATCTAAAAGCTGGCTGTCAGTAAATATTTAATGTAGATCTTACAGCTCTTTCTACAAAGCTCAAAAATATAAAATGAAATATAAAATGGAACACCACAACTGCCTGGATTTTTTTTTGTATACACTTAAGAGAACATCAAGACATAGGAAAATAGCTCTCTGTAGATGTTCATCTGGTGAGTTTTCCTACATGCTATATTGCAGATTAGATTTTTTATCTATATACAAATAGATACAGCACAGAAACAGGTCAAAGTACAAAGTAAAATTTATTAGTGTGGACTTTCAGCCCATGGAGTCCATACTAACCATCAACCACCTATTTATAGCGATTCTATGTTTATCTCCTAGTTCCCAGTTTTTTTATGTTCCCCACATTCCCATCATTTCTCCCAGATTCTACCACTCGCATAATAACTAGAGACAAGTTACAGTGGACAATTAACCCACCAACACACACATCTTTGGGATGTGGGTGGAAACTCATATAGCCACAGGGAGAACATGCAAACTCAACATCTGAGCATCCAAAGTCAGGATTGAACCCAGGACCCAAGCATTATGATGCAGTGACCCTTCTGGTTGTGTCATAGTGCCACTCGCAGATTCTTCAAAGGTTACTTTGATACTGCTCAACCACTTGCTTGGTTCGAGTACATCCTTCTCGGCCTTAACAACAACTCCACAACTTGTTGGCTTTCAACCACCCCACAACTTGTTACTTTATTTGGCATTGTGAGGAGTTTCAGTTACCAATCTGTAAAAGCAAACTTTTAGAATTACCGAAAAGCACAGTGTTATTGCATGTTGCTATTTCCCCATTTAGTGAACAATTCAGCAAAACTTGGCATTCACATTGTCTCTCACCAGTAGCTTGGCCTCTTTCAGTTTAGAATCCCATCACAACTCACTCCTTCTCTGGACTTCTCCAGCCCCTGGTGTGGAAATCAAAACTGGTGACAGAAACTTCCTGCAGCAAATTTGGAGAGCATCTGCTGGTGAGGTGCTGAAGGGCCTCTTTCTGTGCTGCACCATTCTATGACCATGCAGGCAGTTAATTAAACATACTGCCTTGGGCAACTGGTGTTCTCACTTGAATGGGTAACTTGCTGTATTCTCCTATGCATATGTGGATAGAAATTGATGGCAGTTAGAACAGAGCTAACCCAATTAGCTTCTGCAGGCCCCACCCTAAACAATTTTTACCAGATTACTATTGCTCTACTTCCTATGGAAGAGAGGATCCCATTTGCTAACCCTGCTTTACTCGATCCAGATGTTCCTGACATACCAGGTATATCCAGCATTGTGTTCTTAGTCTCGTTGTAGTGAGTGACTGAGGTCTGTTCTCAGTTTCCGCCTCAGTCCTGAAGTTGACTCCTCCTCATTGTTTTTTCCTCTTCTTCATTAAAAAGAATACGGTGCTATGTTAATGGCTATGTTCAGCAAAGAACCTATAGACCAGATATCTCCATCTACAGGAAGCAAAACTGTTTAAGTCCTCTGACAACTCTGTGCCTCCTAAGATCATGGTGAGATTCTATCTCAAACTACTTTCCTGCCTGTTCCTCCTACCCCTTTGTTGACCAGTGCCCTAACGTCAATTGATCTCAGCATTGAAAACTTAGGGATGGAAGGTTGACAGCTCTGAAGAACTAACTTCTACAGAAACCCTACCTTCAGAGGATTTGTCTGTACATTTGCACCAGCATCATGACCACATGAAAAAGCCTGACATGGATCATTGTCAAAGCTGGAGAAATCACTCTCTCAGCCCGTGCTTCCTCCTACTGGCATTTACAAAAGAAGTTTCTCAGATCTTGCTCCTTAGTTGGATAACTGAGGCCTAGTAGAAAGAGCATTGAGAATAGAACAGCAAAGTATCCCCATCAATGTGCACTACTGTCTGACTTACTTCCTGCAGGATGAAAGGACAGGAATGATAAGATGCTCACGCCTTAGGCAACGCAGTCAGTATTGTTGGGTATTTACAGACTGATAGTGTTGCCAACTCACCCCCTCCAAGAGCACCATCCAGCAATGGGGGGAGGGTATTGGGGGTGATAATACATTTTAACCTTTACCTTCTCAACTCAACACTTCCCATGCCAAACAAGTGTCAATATTCTAAAGGAAGACTGGGGGTGGGGGGTGGATTTCTTTTAATTTGATATCTGTGCGTGGCAGATGATTCCTGAAGTTGCTGTTCTCTTCTGGAGAGACACACATTAAAAAAAGCATCATTTACAGAATGGGAATGGCCAGCTTATCCATCAAATGAAACATTATAAAGAAGGCTGCACTAGAGGCCATTTCTATAGCAAACTGTGGATTCAACAGTGCAGCAGCAGAGGTTGCTGTCCAATTTCTGAGGTCTTGTAGCACAGTTACAGATTGGCAGGTATAACGTTGTGGGCTTCACTGAATTGTGGCTGATGGAAGATTATAGCCGAGAGCTTAACATTCAAGGATGCACACTGTATCGGAAGGACAGGAAGATTGGCAGAAAAGGTGGGGTGGCTCTGCTGGTAGAAAAAAATGAAATCAATTCATTAGAAAAAGGCCTTTGACAAGGTGCTACACATAAGGTGGCTTAACAAATTAAGAGCCCACGGCATACAGGAAAGATACTAGCATGGATAGAGTATTGGCTGATTGGCAGCCAGCAAAGAGTGGGAAAAAAAGGGAGCCTTTTCTGGTTCGATACCAGTGACTAGTAGTGTTATACAGGGACTGCTTCTTTTTATGTTATATGACAGAATTGATGGCTTTGTGGCCAAGTTTGCAGATGATATGAAGATAGGTGGAAGGGCAGAGAGTGTTGAGGAAGAAGAGAGACTACAGAAAAACTTAGACAGATTAGGAGAATGGGCAAGGAAGTGGCAGATAGAATACAGTGTCTGGAAGTGTATGGTCAATGAACTTGGGTCAGAGAAATAAAAGCATAGACTATTTTCTAAATGGAGAGAAAATTCAAATACCTGAGGTGCAAAGAGACCTGGGATGATTCCCAACATGCAGGATGCTGTTAATGTAATTTGCAGGTTGAGTCGGTGGTGGTGAGGAAGGCAAAGGCAATGAATTTGAAATGAATGTCAAGAGGACTGAATAGTCAGGGCATGACGGATTGCAGGGAGAAGGAAGGAGATTAGGGCCAGAGGGAAATGGATCAGCCATGATGAAATGGTGGAGCAGACTCGTTGGGCCAGATGGTCCAATTCTAATCCTACATTTTATGGTTTTATAGACTAACTTCAGGCAGAGGGAAGACAGAACAGCTGCTTGATCACTGCTCATGCCTTCATACTGATCATTATGAATTATGGAACTTGTAAAGTTCCAAGGTTGTCCAGTTAAATAAATAACACATTCCAGAAATTTGCAAGGAATTCTGAACAAAATATTTGAAGTACTATTTAGAAATTCTTTCAACTCTTATCAAAGAACTCAGAGACAAAGCAGTTTATATTGATAATTGGATCTTACTTTGGTGGACAGCCAAGGTCTACAGGTAGAAACAAAGACGAAAGGATGTGACACCCAGGTTGTGCAACTTTAAAATAGAGAATCTGATTTAGCATCCCCCTCAGATCCAAACAACCTTACAGCCTACCCAGTAGGCTTAAAATAAAGTTGCAGACAGTTATATCATTTTTTTTATTTATAGGGTTGTTGAGATAATCCCTTTCAGTAATTGAGAGGTACATGTTATTCACAGAACAATGAATTGAACAGTGTTGGTGGATCATCTATAACCACCTGAGATAACATATTGGACTTCATGCAAAGAACAGGTTCTTCTGACAGTGGTGTGCCGGTAATGTCTATCTTCATTGTGTGCCTGGCAGAGCAGGACCTAAGCCAACAGACATCTAGTTCAGAGACAACACCACCCCTCATTGTACCGTGGTTGAGCCTTAAATGCTCCTGATCTTGGAGGGAATGCACATCACTCATTCTGAAAAACAGAGTGAATGATCAGTGGACATCGTTCTCTCCAGTATCCACTGGCTGAATCTCTCCCCACCCCTCGACCCTTCTGAACATCCTGACCTTGAAATCAGGCTCCAAGTACACTACAAGTTCTTTATGCAAATCCTGTTCTTTATTAGTGCTAGCTCCTCATTTGTGGAGGGACTCTTCATGATCTCAGCCAACAGCAGCATTAGATTTGATTACACTGCAATTCAATACTTCCCTGCCCATAATCATGTACCTTGATATCAGTTCTAAAACCCAGCGCCCTTAATCTGGAATATACTCCATGATTGGGAGAAATCTAAACACAAACATTATTGCAGGGCATCGCCGAATATGTAGTGACAGCAGGAACACTGGCTGCTATTCCTCCTCCACAGCCAAGTACACTGTGGGTGGCAGTCACTGCCTGGTACCCAGCATGCACTGCTCTTTTGAGGTCTATCCACAGATTTTCAATGATGTTTAGGTCGGGGGACTGTGAGGGCCACGGCAAAACCTTCAGCTTGCGCCTCTTGAGGTAGTCCATTGAGGATTTTGAGGTGTGTTTAGGATCATTATCCCGTTGTAAGAAGCCATCCTCTTTTCACCTTCGGCTTTTTTACAGAGGGTGTGATGTTTGCTTCCAGAATTTGCTGGTATTTAATTGAATTCATCCTTCCCTCTACCAGTGAAATGTTTCCCGTGCCACTGGCTGCAACACAAGCCCAAAGCATGATTGATCCACCCCCGTGCTTAACAGTTGGAGAGGGGTGCTTTTCATGAAATTCTGCACCCTTTTTTCTCCAAACATACCTTTGCTCATTGCGCCCGAAAAGTTCTATTTTAACTTCATCAGTCCACAGGACTTGTTTCCAAAATGCATCAGGCTTGTTTAGATGTTACTTTGCAAACTCCTGACGCTGAATTTTGTGGTGAGGACACAGGAAAGGTTTTCTTCTGATGACTCTTCCATGAAGGTCATATTTGTGCAGGTGTCGTTGCACAGTAGAACAGTGCACCACCACTCTAGAGTCTGCTAAATCTTCTGGAAGGTCTTTTGCAGTCAAACAGGGGTTTTGATTTGCCTTTCTAGCAATCCTACGAGCAGTTCTCTCAGAAAGCTTTCTTGGTCTTTCAGACCTCAATTTGACCGCCACCATTCCTGTTAACTGCCATTCCTTAATTACATTATGAACTGAGGAAATAGTTTCCTGAAAAAGCTTTGCTATCTTCTTATAGCCTTCTCCTGCTTTGTGGGCACCATTTATTTTAATTTTCAGAGTGCTAAGCAGCTGCTCAGAGGAGCCCATGGCTGCTGATTGTTGGGACAAGGTTTGAGGAGTCAGGGTATTTATAAAGCTTTGAAATTTGCATTACCTGGCCTTTCCTAACGATGATTGTGAACAAAACATAGCCCTAATAAGCTAATTAATGTCTGAAACCTTGGAAAAAGTTATTTGAGAGCTCAAATCTCTTGAGGTGCCCAAACTTCTTCTTCTTCCTTTCCTTTTTTTCCCACTCTAAAATTGTACAAAACAAAAATAATACACTAATCTTGCTTAAAATGTTGAAAAGAATGTTTCATCTTTAACTTTATGACTTTTGGAGATCAGTTCATCTCCTACTCACTTAACTATTCACAGTAACAGAAATACTTTTGCATGCCACTGTATTTAATGATACTGGTTTTTGGACATCTGGAGGACTGTTAAACCAATTTTAAGGGAAACAGACTTGCAAATTATTTCAGGAAGCTTTTTTTTCCTAGCAGAGGGAATGTTGAATCAGATTTCTGCTGCCACCTTTCATTGTATCAAGTTGTTACATGACTGTGACATGCTCCTAAATCATGGCCATCAATGTCCAAGCAGCTTCAGGATCATTACTGTAATCGTGTGGATTCCCCACCTCCCTTGTGAAACAACACAGGCACCTTAACTGGATTTTTGAGTAAAATGCATTCAGTGAGCAGAATTAATTTCAAAGGCCACAGCTGAAAAAGGTTTTAGTGTTTTTCTGTGTGGATTCCGTTTGAAACAGTGTTGCCTCATCAGGCACCAACTGAAGTGAAATATAAGTGGAATTAATATTGATACAGTAATCAATTCCTCATGGAGAAGCACATACTTCAGTGGGACAAAAGGCCAAGGCTGCTGTGCTTCAAGGTCATGCTCTTAATTCCATTAAGCCAGTCCTGAAGCAATCCAGTGATAAAGAGCAATTACAGAAGCTCATTACTTGGAGCCAAGCCAGGCAAGCCAGCTGTTGGATTGCTCTGACACACTTATGTACACGTATACACACAAAACGTGGGACATTGCAACCTTGGGGAAAGGAGTACAGTTACCATGGGGATAGGGTTACCCTGGGGACAGGTGTGTGTCTGATGCAGTTACTATGGCGATGATATATTGGGGGGACATGGTTACTGTGGGGACAGGAATGTGTGGGACACTGTCATAGTCGGGACATGAGAACATGGGACACAGTTATTGTGGGGACACAAGCCTGTGTAATGTGGTTACCATGGGGACAGGGGGTGCTTGGGATATGGTTACTGGGGCTACAGGAGTGAGTGGGACATGGTTACTGTGGGGGTAGGTGTGTGTGGGTCATGGTTACCTTGGAGACAGGGATATATGGGACACCATTACCGTGGGGACAAGGAGTGTGGGATGTGACAGGTTATGTAGAATGTGGAACAGTATGAGGTCATCCATTTGACAAAATGGCAGGTTAAATCCCAGGGGGACCTGGACATCCCTGTACTGGGATTACAAAAATCAATGTGCAGACTCAGCAAGTAATTAGGAAGGCAACTGGCACCAGTGAGGAGTAGTCCTGTTTCAATTACATGGGGCCCTGATGAGACCACATCCAGAACACTGTGGAGGTTTCTGACCCTACAGTGGTTCCCCTAACTTTGCTGATATAACCTGTTTGTAATGACTGAACTGGTTACTTTTCTACTGGTTTTTCGTACAGACCTACACTAAATTCCTTGCAGTGCTTCCTTGCACAGTACTGTTGCCACTAAGAACAAATTTCACGTCATGCAATCAGCAATAGTAAACCTGATTCAGACTCTTTCACTTTTATATGCTCAAGTCAGCTTTCCCAATCAAAGGAAGGATGAACATAAGAGAGAGAGAATGTAGAGCAGGTTATTCAGATTGATTGCTGGGGTAGCTGGTCTGTCACGTTAGGAAGAATTAAGCAGAGTTTAGCAGGAAAGTAAACTGAGAAGAAGAGATGGAGGTGACGTCACAGGAGTAGAGCTCGGTCAGTGAACGAGCAGAGAAACCAAGCATAATATGTGAAACCACCCATTATGGTATGAAAAATTAAAAGAAGATTAATTAGGAATGATAACAAAATATTGCAGATGATTCCTTGGGGAATTGAATACAAGAATTAGGGAGGATATGCTTCATTCATATAGGGTATTGTAGAGATTAGAACTGGAGTACTGTGCAGAGCATCTGCCTCCTGATTTATGGATGTTGGTACATTGAAAGCAATATAGTAAAAGTTTATTAGACTGATACCTGGAATAGATGGATGTCTTCTGGAGAAAGTCCGGATAGGCTTGATGTATTTGCTGATATTTAGCAGTGTGAGGGGGACTTTATAATAACACACATGATCTGGAGGGGAAGTGGTGTGTTCAAAAATTAGGTAGTCTATTTAATACAGAAATGAGACAACTTGTAAGTCTCTGGAACTCTGAAAGAGCAGTGGAAGCAGAGTCTTTGATTACATTAATAGATGCGAGGAAGTGGTTGAGAATGTGGCTGAGGTTACAATCAAATCAGCTACTGATTCCTTTAAATGAGGAAGAGGTTTGAGTGGCCTATTCCTTCTCCTTACTTATATGTTCCTAATGTTGCCCAGTGACTCTTTGTGGGTCAACAGTTATAGCAATCTGCAGTGTGAGCAAAAACACCCAAGGCACTATCCACACAACCACATTTGTAACCAGTTCCTAGCCCAGAAGCAAGAATTTAGCCAAATGAAATGCCATTTCAGCACATTCTATTAAAGTAGATTTAAATATACAAGTGCACTGCAAAAATGAAGAATGCAACCAATAACTTCTAACTGAGTGCATAATGCCAAAGGTGACTGTGAAATTGGGAGGAAGGTGTGTGAAGTTTTCTAGTGATGGATGTACAGCAAAGTACAACAGTGAACACAGCAGTGATTGGTTGATGAGGGTCACACTGCTGTGTTACTGAAAATTTTGTTGTTTTTCTCATTGCTAAGCTGTTAAACTACAGTCTGAAGCTCACTAGCACTAATATTACCAGGCACCTGATCAAATCACACACCTGGCACTTCAGTAAAAAGCTTCAGGAAATTATAGGCAGGTAAGGGTTAAAGTGCCTCTCACGTGGTTGTTAGAGTGAAGACAGCCCATGCGGTCAGACATTGGATGGGATTGAAGGACATTCATGTCAGATTTTTGAAGAACACACTGGACAATCTGTTTATAATCGCATCTTCCCAATAGCTGTTCTTGTGCCTGGAAGTGAGGTGTACAACATTCTCACCAAGTGTCAGCAGAGCAAGCATCTCTGTAGAAATAACTTAAATGGATCAGCTGAGCCAATAATGTGACATGAATGCCAGCTTCCTTCATGGAAGTTTTACATCAACGATAGATTCCTTGTTTCAAATAAATAACCTTTGTATGATTAACAAGGTCTGTTCTGAGTGAGGTAACTCAGTAAATCACCACTCACTGCACACACACTCATTCTCCCCAGCCCCATTTTATTACTGTTGTTACAGCTCAGGGTCTAAGATACAGTCAAACAATGTGGAGAACACTTTAAGCCTTAATGTGACTTTGCAACCAAAATTATTTCAATGATGAGATTTCCACAAAGGATCTTTAGGACCTGCCCTGTGATAATTCAAACACTGTTAATTTTCACCCTACAAAGGAGTAGCTGTTGGATTCTGGATATTATAATCCAGAGGGATGTCAAACTGACCTTGATGCTCATAATGATGCTGTGCATTTTATGTGACACATTTTTTTTAACCTGATGTTCCCATCTAATTAAGTTTGAAAATGATGGTTGAACCACGTTTTACAACTAGGGTGAGGAATTTGCCAATAGGTGCCTGAAATCCAAACTAAAAATAAACCTCCTGATGCACTTACTGTATTAACACACGGACAAAGGACTTTATTGACATCCAACTGTGCTTCCTTAAGCCAACTAGTTACTATCCCAGTTACAACCCAGTTATTAATTTCAACATGGTGTGACTCGATAATTTATGTCAATGTCAGAAACTTACACAATGCACTTTTAAAAAAAGTCAGTATAAAAAGAGGTGCAAATATGTCAAGCTGACAACAATATAAAGGATATGGTTTATACTGTATGTGAACTGAGATTCTGATATGAACACCATCTACTCAAAGCTAACAGTTCATTGAATTAAAACCATCATGAAACTAGACTCACATTATTTTTCAGCTATCAAGAGAAACACGAGTTCAGTGGAATAACTAAATATTGGCTGCCTGTAGAATTTAAGTAAACATCTGATATCAGAGTCTTTGATCAGGTCAAACAATTAATTTCAGTTTCCTGATCAAACTAAACCAGAATCCTTCATTTCCATTCTTAAAAAAGAGCTTACAATAGA
Source organism: Mobula birostris (assembly GCF_030028105.1). Taxonomy (NCBI): domain Eukaryota; kingdom Metazoa; phylum Chordata; class Chondrichthyes; order Myliobatiformes; family Myliobatidae; genus Mobula; species Mobula birostris. Next base: position 114,985,819 of record NC_092370.1, on the reverse strand, counting down.
TAAAGCTTTCCACAAATAGAAGTTTATCAATTAGACAACTAGGAGCTGAACAACAATCTCTATTGTCCAGAAGATGAAACCTTCCACTGTGGAACAGCTGCTTGGTCCTGGTACACAGCAGTGAGACTGCTCCACAACAGAGGAAGAAAACCCATTGTTTCCCTTTATCAACAACTGATTGGTGCTGTGGCCTGTACCAGTCACTCCAGACACCCTTAGCATGCCTTCACAGTACCTGCCAATCTCAGAGGAATCCCCTACCCAGGTCTCACTCATTTGCCTCAGCTAAGTACTCTACAGCAGAGTTCCAGGATAATAATCAAAAGGCAGTAGTCCAAAGTCATTATGAAGATGCAATACTGCTAAGTTCTGTAAGAACATACATATGATCTCCCACCTACCAGTTTCTGACTTCCTTACATGTGCGGGATTCTGGGATGTTCCTGAAGGAGAATGGTCTGCTGTTCTCTCCTCCAGCTCGGATTCTGGGATTGTTTGAAAGCCTGAATTGCAAACAGATAACCATGGTTATTGACCTGGAAGAAATCTATCAAAAGCAAAATGCAGCGTATACCAAAAAAAACCAAGTGCTCGAAGTACCCATCGGTGAATCGGAAATGGAGTTTACATTTCAGGTTGGTCGCGTCCTAACAGAACAGGGGGAAGTTAGTGAGAAAACATAGCCTGTAATAGAAATGGAAAGATTGCAGCACACATGAAACAAGATCACTTAGAATGATGACACTCCAGAAGATTCTGTTAACGAGAATAAACTGAACCAGCAATCAATAACGTACTTCCATAGGTAATATTTTAAATGTTACCTCAGCTACTTGGCATTGTGAACATGTATGTGAAGGAAACAGTTAACTTTGTATATACTACTGCTTGGAACTTGTAAGCAGGGATACCCAGAACTCAGAATTCATGGTCTTCATAAGTATGCTCTGGAACTTGGGAGACAGCAAAGTGGAGATTTTAGATGTGCTATAAATGAGTACGTCCTCATGTACATATAGATGAGCCCAATTACAGTACAGAGTCTGTGAGTCACTGGAAACCATCAGAAAGAACACAAGGAAAAGTTGTTCCCATATTTAAACAGGAGATTCAACCACACCTAAACAAAATCAATGTGATCTTCAAATATCCACCAAATCCAATGCATGTTAAGCTAGACATTACTGTCCCCTCCCAGTCCAACACCCCCAGCACTGAGACTCTAATGGCCATCTGTCAGCCTGTTGGACAGGCCACGAGATTTGCATATCCGACACCAGATTCCCAGGTAGGCATCTGCATATCTACCAGATTCTCAGGTAGACATCACTTTCCGGGCTCTCTGCCAGTGGAGTTCAGTAGATTGTCAGAAGTGAAAAGGTGTACAGAGAATAGAATTCAAAGTTGTTCTCAAAACCCTCTTAAGAAATGCACATCCGACCTGACAACTTGTACTCGCTGGTCCATAATCACTCAGAGGAGGAGCATCACCCAGGATGGCATTGGGAGTCTTGATTGCCTGCATCAGGAGCACACACAAATGCAGCAGAAATGGTGGAAGGAATGTACCACCTCACAAACTACACCACCATTCCTTCCAACATCACTGTTCCATCTATGGAAGAACCTGCAGTCCCAAAATTGGACTCATCAGTACATCAAAACCAATAGAACTGTACTTTATTGTCACCAAACAATTGATACTAGAACGTACAACCATCACAGTGATATTTGATTCTGTGCTTTGCGCTCCCTGGAGTACAAATCAATAGTAAATAGTAAAAATTTAAATTATAAATCATAAATAGAAAATAGAAAAGGGAAAGTAATGTAGTGCACAAAAAACCGAGAGGCAGGTCCGGATATTTGGAGGGTACGGCCCAGATCCGGGTCAGGATCCGTTCAGCAGTCTTATCACATTTGGAAAGAAACTGTTCCCAAATCCGGCCGTACGAGTCCTCAAGCTCCTGAGCCTTCTCCCGGAGGGAAGAGGGACGAAAAGTGTGTTGGTTGGGTAGGTCGTGTCCTTGATTATCCTGGCAGCCCTGCTCTGACAGCGTGCGGTGTAAAGTCAGTCCAGGGACGGAAGATTGGTTTGCGTGATGTGCTGGGCTGTGTTCACAATCTTCTGCAGCTTCTTCCGGTCTTGGATAGGACAACTTCCAGTCCAGGTTGTGATGCACCCTAGAAGAATGCTTTCTACAGTGCATCTATAAAAATTAGTGAGGGTTTTAGAGGACAGGCCAAATTTCTTTAGTTTTCTCAGGAAGTAAAGGCACTGGTGGACCTTCTTGGCAGTGGACTCTGCTTGGTTGGACCAACTCAGGTCGCTTGTGATATTAACCCCCGAGGAACTTAAAGCTTTTGACCTGTTCCACTTGCGCATCACCAATGTAAATAGGGTCGTGTGGTCCGCTAGTCCTTCTGAAGTCAACAAACAATTCCTTCGTCTTGCTGACGTTGAGGGATAGGTTATAGTCTTCGCACCATGCCACCAGGTTCTTAATTTCCTCTCTGTACTCAAACTCATCATTACCCGAGAACTGGAGCGGAAGCAAGTTATTTGCAGTCACGAGATACTTATAGTAAACTGATGAAACTTCAGGTCCTCTCCAGGTTACTGACAGCTTTCATTTCTGTGAGTCTTTTGTAACCTGAGTGGTTTGCCAGTCACAGCATAGTCACTAACTGAGCTCCCACTCGACAGAAACTGCTGCAACTTCACAGCAGCTGGCAGATCCATCCTGCTAGTCTCCCAAAAGTTCACTCAATTGTATGGCCTGTATATAGGCTAGGCATTTGGAGACTGAAATGTACTGGAAAAACAAAATGGAAACATGGCTACATGACAATCTAGTAAATAACAACTGTCATTAGTGGGGCCAAGACATGCTCTCATCTACTAACCTCTCAGTCGAGAAGAATGCACATAGGACTCCATCCCTAACAGAATGGTAACAGAAAATTGTAGTGAAATTAAGCAGTAGCTCACCATAATTTTCTCAAAGTTCAAAGTAAATTTATTACCAAAGTACGTATCTGTTACCATATACAACACTGAGATTCTTTTACTCACGGTCATACATAGTAAGTCCAAGAAACACAACAGAATCAATGAAAGACCACACCCAACAGGACAGACAAACAACCAATGTGGAACGGACAACAAATTGTGCAGATATGGAAGAAAAATCATAATAACAATAATAAATAAATAATAAATATCAAGAGGATGAGATGAAGAGTCCTCTCATGTTGATGAAGTTGTGGGAACAGTTCAGTGATGGGCAAGTGAAGTTGAATGAAGTTAGCCCCTTTGGTGTGAAAGCCTGATGTTGGGGGTAATCACTGTTCCTGAACCTGGTGGTGTGTGTCCTGAATCTCCTGTACCTTCTTGGTGGCAGCAGTGAGAAGACATCATGGCCTGAATGGTGGGGGTCCTTAATGATCAATACTGTTTTCCTGTGACAGCACTCTGTGTAGATGTGCTCAAAGGAGGGGAGGGCTGATGGACTGGGCCATATCCACTACTTCTTGTACGATTTTCCATACAGGGGAGTTGGTGTTTCCATTCCAGGCCAGGATGAAAGAAGTCAGTATACTCTCCACCACACATCTATAGAAGTTTGTTGAAGTTTTAGATGTCATGTCGAAAAGTCGAAAATTCGCAAACTTCTAAGGAAATCGAGGTGTTGCTTTGCTTTCCTCATAATTGCACTTGTGTGATAGGCAGGTCCTCTGCAACTTAAAGTTATTGACCCTCTCTTCCTCTGATTCCCCCATGAGGACTGGCTCATGGGCTTCCAGTTTCCTCCTCCTGAAGTCAAGAATCAGCTCTTTGGTGGTAGTGACACCCATAGTGGCAGCTACATAAGGAAATAGCAGATGGGCTGCAGCACAACTGAAGAAACACTTTGGAACAATCTTTCAGCACATGTTTTTTTGAGGGGATATTTGGCCAAGATAGAATGGTTTACATTGAGGCAGGTGCAGATGGCATGAGGGAGCGGGAGGACCTGAGGTTTTGGATATAATATCAAAACCTTACCAAACCCAAACCCACCCGTCTAAACACAGGCCTGCCCAAACTAAAGCAGACCCTGCCAGGTCTGAAATGAGTAGCCAGTCTCCAGCCAAGACAGTTTTGAGCTTTTAACACAGGAAAAGAAAGAAGGCAGTAGCAGTAGCAAAGAGTGAAGCTATGGAGAAAGTTTAAAATGAACACAGAAGCTACTTGTGAATAGCTGGGATAAGAGCCAAGAGTGTTGAGCTGTATCAAATATGAATCATTACATTCTGAATTAGTTTATAGAATTCTAGGTTTGATAATGAGCATGAAAGCCTTGAGATGATTAAAAAAAGCAAACTCTCAGAAGTTTGAGAGAATGTCAATGTAAGTAAGTAGTGCCTTGGTGCAGTAATCTCAAATTCAGGCTAGAGATTTGAGGCTCAAAAGTCAACAGAAATAGGTGACTTCTTTAGGGGATGGTGGATATGTGGGGCTCTGCACAAACAGGTAGCTGTTTGTGGAGGTGGCCAGGAAAGTAGGCGTAAAATGAATAAGGAGCTATGAGGAAGGGTGACTGAGCCCAGAGAACAAAGCTTTTGGCAAGGGTCAAATACACTGTGTTTGCTCTTGTATCGGGTGAGAGAAGACCAATTCAGTTAGAAATGAGTACTGCATTGGAAGGTGATCTCATTAACTAGTACAAGTCAACATTAAGTTTAGAAGTAATACCACTAAAGGGTACCATGTAGATCAGGAAAAACAGCAAGCAAGAACAAAGCCCTAGGCTTGCTGGAGGTAGTGAAGCAGGAATGGTGGGAAGGAACACTACAAAAGCCCCAAATACTCAGCACACACAGAGGAATGGGCCATATGGGACAGACCCAGGTGGTGGACAATGGGGGGTGCAGTTAGAAGATAAGAACCGATACTGTGAGCGAGAATAGTGGCGACTGTGGCAAGTTCTGTACATTGACAATGGAGACTACTGTTTACCAGCTCTATCAGGAGGTGGAATAATTCCAAACAAGGGCAGTAGCAGAGACACAAAACTGCAACCTGTGGACATGTTTTGAGGCCTACAGGTTTCATTTATCATTAATTGTGAAATTTTCAGGGTATGGTAAAGAACAGTTCAATTGGAATGATAGCATGTGGTAATATTCAGACTGAATTATATCAGCTCCCCAAAGCATACCAAAGGAAGTATCACAATCTCTTCCAAAAGAGCAATGCTATAATCAGAGAAGATAAATCTCCCCTTAGCACTTTCTAAATCAGCACCGCTGCTACAAGTGTTTGTGAACTGCAATGACTGGGAGTCTAGAGTTCTGACTATAACAAAACCCACATCACACTGAAGTTTCTAATTAACACTCCTTGCATGTTATGGAATCATATTTTCTGAGGTACCTCTGAGCATTTAGGGGATAGTGTATAGCTCTCTTTGCTAACAGAATGTGAATTAGCAAGAACGGCTTGCAGGAGATGGTGTGAAGGAGCATTCCAAATTAATGTTGGGGTACAACAACATGCTCTTTTGTTATGTATTTTTAAAAGAAAATGATTCAAGTAGTAAATGGTTTAGGGAGTGATAACTGAAAGCAAAGCTTAAAAATAATAAATCTTAGAAAATTATCAACAGAAGAGTGAAAATTCATAACACG